>NW_012103920.1:8075343-8082479 GCF_000951045.1 Mandrillus leucophaeus
TTAAAAGAAATGAAAGGTAATTAAAATGGTACACTATAAAATATCTATTTAACACAAAAGCATTCAAGAATCAAGGAATTGAGGAATACAATGGACATAATACATATAGAAAACAAATAGCACAATAGCAAAAAATAAATTCTATCTTATCAGTAATTATATTAAAGTAAGTGGATAAAACTGTCCAATTAGAAGGAAGAGATTTGGAGAATGGATTTTTTTAAACATAGCACAATTATTTGCTATTTACAATAGGCACTTAAGATTTAAAGACACAAATAAATGGAACATGAAAGGATGGAAAAGCTACACCAGCAATAACCAAAAGAGTTGGAGTAGCTGTATTAATGCCAGACAAAATTGACAAAATATTTTAAGATAAAAATTATTATTAGGGCAAAGAAGGATATTTTATCATTATGAAAGTACCAATTAATCAAGAAGATATAACAATAATTAAAGTGTATGTACCTAACAACACAGTCCCAAAATGCATGAAGCAAAAACACACAGAATTAAAGAAAGAGACAATTCAAACTTAATAGTTGGATGCTTCAATAAAAAGGAGAATAGAAAAACAATCTGCCAGGGTCATGATAATGCCAGCTCTCAAATCTGGGTCTAGGGGAAAAGAGAAATAAAACTAAAACCTGTCCAAAAATAATTCAATCACAGTGAACCTGACTGGGAAAGGAGTAGAAGAGAGGGAAGAGCCAGTATCCAGGCAGCTGGGGAACCCAAAACAATTCCCCTTAGGGCTACTCCCTCCCCAGTGTCTCCTGCTGTCTGACCTGACCCTCCCCTCCATTAAGAATAGATGTCACTTTCCTCCATTCTCCTCCACTCTCCTCCACTCACTGCTATTTATCCCACTCCACACCAGCAAACGGAGTCCCAAAAGCTTCTTAAACGTCAGCCCTATGGACCTCAGAGCTCAGAAATGCTGAAAGTCCTTCACTACCAGATGCCAATTTAGAGAGGGAAAAGGAGTAGGAAAGACTGAGCAGTGACCCCCACATCCATGTGCCACTATCCTATAGCACATTTGAGACTATTCTGAAGACCAAGTTAAACTCACATAAAATAGAAATTTTTATCCTAAAAAATATTTCATATGAAACATTTATGGAACTGAAAAAGTACTATACTTCAATTTGGAACAAAATGACTTTGGCTGTCACTCTGAAAATAAATGTTTAAATCATACTTGATGAAACAAAGTCAGCTGAAACTATGCCCATTGGATTCACCAGGAGAGATGTGTACACAGTGGGCTGCCTCTCCTACATAAAAAGGTTCTCATGGATATACAACGGGTCCTCATGAAACTGATTTTACCACAGAGTTTTGGGAACTGAGAGCTTTTTTCTTCCTCCAAGAGGGCACAACTTCTTTCTATTTTCCAGTTTTTGTTCTCTACCTCTTTAATTTTGCTTAAGAAGAATGGCCCTGAAAAACACATTAGTAATTACTAGATGCCAGGAAATGATCCTTCTAGCTTAAAATTGGAACATGGGACTATTTTATCAGTGTTAACTAGACCTGAATTATCAAATTTCAAATAATATTATAATATCAAAAGCTGATTTTAGATTATATTACAGTTCATTTCATAGAGAACCAGGGAAGTAGAAAAATATAAATGCATTTCTTAACCTGTATGACACACCTACCTCAATGATTCAAGTGAAAGTTGTGAATTCACATGTTCAAGGCACATAAAAAATAATCTTGCATGTTTTAATATCTAACTCAAGGACTGTCATCCAGCATCTCTCATGCTGTGCTCATTCACACGCGACAGAAGGGTAAGTCCTCCTTGGCAGAGCTACGAAGTATATCTAAATTAAACAGCCTAAGCAAGTGACTGGATTATGTGTAAACCTCCTCAAATAAAATAATATCAAGAAATATATCACGGTAGAGTTTATTATTGTCACATTATCATAGTAACCACTAGGAATTTATTCAGGTAAAAATATGTCAAAACCCAGCCTACAAAATGGGAGAAAATATTTGCAAACTATGCATCTGACAAAGGTCTAATATTCAGCATCTGTAAGGAACTTAAACAAATTTACAAGAAAAATACCCCATTAAAAAGTGGGCAATGAACATGAACAGATACTTTTCAAAAGAGGACTTAATGCAGCCAGCAAGCATATGAAAAAATGCTCCACCTCACTAATCATTAGAGAAATGCAAATCAAAACCACAGTGAGATACCATCTCACACCAGTTGAAAGGGCTTTTAATAAAAAGTTAAAAAATAACAGATGCTGGCAAGGTTGCAGAGAAAGGGGAATGCTTATACACTGCTGGTGGGAATGTAAATTAATTCAGCCACTGTGAAAAGCAATGTGGTGTTTCCCCAAGGAATTTAAAACGGAATTACCAATTGACCCAACAACTCCATTATTGAGTATATACCCAAAGAAATAGATATCGTTCTACCATAAAGACACATGCACACATACGTTTATTGCAACACTATTCACAACAGCAAAGACATGGAATCAACCTAAATGTCCATCACAGTAGACTGGATAAAGAAAATGTGGTACATATACACTATGGAATACTATGCAGTCATAAAAAAGAACTAGATCACATCCTTTGCAGCAACATGGATGGAGCTGGAGGCCATTAACCTAAACAAACTACACAGGAACAGAAAACCAAATGCCACATGTTCTCACTTACAAGTGAGAATTAACCAGCGAGAACACATGGGCACAAAGTGGGGAACAACAGACACATGGGCCTACTTGAGGGTGGAGGGTGGAAGGAAGGAGAGGATCAAAAAACTACCTATCGGATATTATACTTATTACTTGGGTGATGAAATAATCTGTACCCCAAACCCCCATGACGCGCAGTTTACCTGTATAACAAGCCTGCACATGTGCCCCTGAACCTAAAAAAGTTTTTTAAGTCAAAGCCGTCTTCATTTTTTTGTCTTCTTTACAAAAATATCTCTGAAAAAATACATCCTGTGAAGTAGTGCTCTAAACTTGTTGGAGCTATTGATTTATTACTTCCATTACTAAAATAAGACCTTATATTTACTTAATTAAAACATATAAAACCTCCATAAGTGGCATTTAGTTTCAGAGAAATCACTCTAAATAAAATATCTGCCAGGAACTAAAAGCATTTTAAAGTGACTTGGCACTAACACTGTCATTATCATCACTATTACAAGGAGCAGTCTCAGATTACACATATGACCATGAGGAGGTGCTAGTACCCTGTGGCTTCATCACCAAAAAGAGTCATCAGAGCTGCAAAACCTGGGCCTGTTATTGCAGAGTCTGGTACAAACGAAAACCCCACAGAGAGCAGAGCAACCTGCTGGCCCCTCACAGGAGACCAAGTAAAGGATGCTCTACAATCCAGGGAAAGGGGTTATAAGCCAGGGGAAAGCTGGCCTGCTTACCTGTTCTTCTCACAGAGGTGGCTCTTTAAAAATACATCTGATGAAATACTGTAATTCCTAAATGTTTGGACATCGTTATAATTATCAAATTCATCATCGATACATTAGTCATCCCAATTTAGCTTCCTGTCCATCACTACAATTCTTAAGAATAAAATGTATGCCCAGAAATCAGAACGTGGAGTCGGAAGAGGCTTTATTACTAGAAATATGAAATCTAAATGAAATTGCAGAGTTGTTCCAAAATAAAAATGTAAAGGCACTTTCACTTACCGGCCCTTTCTATTGAAAACTAGAAGGAATTTAAGAGTAGTGTTACTGTTCTTAACATTTTCACTATGAGAAAATTTGAGGGATTTACTTTCTTATCATACTATCATACGTTTGACATCTCAACTCCTGTCCCAATCACAGAAATGCCTCCAAATGAAGTACCTGCCAGTAATCAAAAACACATTATTATATCATTATCATTATTCCTTCAAAGGAGGTGGGGGGGTTATTCGTGCAGTCCTTGTGATTTTTCTCTAAGTTTGAAACTATTTCAAAATAAACTTTTTAAAATTGCATATTCCTTTCTTGAACTCCAGTTAAATGAAAAGCCTACCAACAGTTAAACCTTTAATGTTATAAGGGATAATATTATCATTATTATTAAATAGGGTTAACCCCAACCAATGGAAACTGACTTGTTTCTAGGCAGAATGCTGGATCCCAGCAACCAGGCAGGAAACAGATAATTTGCCTGCAGTCGTCATTCTGTGAAATCCACTCAGTAGCAACAGTGAATGAATCTCCCAGTGGAACTGCTTATCACCTAGCAATGTATTGGTTGTACTTAATCCAATCACAAATTTATTTTCTTCAATTTACATATACTTGGTGGCTCTAACAAAGAGAAGTCATCATTCTCTAGTGTGCAAATGAACACAACAACAAGCACTGTTGGATGAGTTTGCTTTTCTTTCTAAGCTGGGGCATGTGAATCCACACATTATCACATGAAACAGTGATGTGCATTAAACAGAAATTTAAAAACACATTTATATGTTCATTCTTCTTCCCTGGTTCTCCACGAAATAAGCAGTAATTGAATCCTGATATCACTTTTCAGATATGTTTTAAAACTGATAATTCACATTTAATAGCACCAATAACAAAACAGTGCCATGATCCGGTTTTATGCTAGAGGGATCATCCACCAGCATTGATTAATTACTAGTGTCTTTTCTTGACATTCTTCTCTTTAAGTAAGATTACAGAACTAGAGAAGAAAACCTGGAAATTAGAGCAAGTGTTCTCTTGGAGAACAAAGTCCTCAGATTCTACAAAATTAGTTTTATGAAGATATACAGTAGCTGTCTTGTTTTCTGTTGTTTATAAGAGAATTCCTGAAATTGGGTAATTCATGAAGGAAAGAAACTTATTTCTTACAGTTGTGGAGCTGAGAAATTCAAGGTCAAGGGGCCACATCTGATGAGATCCTTCTTACAGGTGAGGACTCTCTGAAAAGTCTTGAGGCAAGGCAGAGCATCACCTGGCGAGGGGGTCGATTATGCTAGCTCAGGTGTCTCTTGCACTTCTTATAAGCCACCTGTCCCACTTCCATGATAGCCATTCATCTATTAACCCATTCATCTATTAATCCATGAATGGATAATTCATTCATGAGGGTAGAGCTCTCATGATCCAATCACTTCTTAAAGGGCCCACTTCTCAATACTGCCACTTTGGGAACTTAGTTTCAACATCAGTTTTGGAGGGGACATCCAAAACATAGCAGTAACCCATGAGAAAATTTGCTGCTAGGAGAGGCAGCCCCCTGTGTACTGGGGAAAGTGACTCACTTATTCAACCTGCATGTCAAATGAATGTGATCACAACTACTCACACACACACACACACACACACATATACACATACACACAGTCCCATTGGATCCAATAGCACAGTGTCATCTAACTGTTTCATCATGAATGGTTTAAAGATTTATTTTCAGGGTAAAAGTTAAAATTGTCCTAAATCATCTGCTTTTTTAGTACTGTGAACGTTTCATGCAAATTGCTTTTATGACAGAAATTTCTGTTTCACATCAGTTTCATTTCCTCTTTGGTATGTTCTCAAATGTACCATAACACATGAATGTGGGGTCACTGCTCAGCCTTTCCTAACCTACTCACTGTCGCCAAGGTGGCATCTGGTGGTGAGGGAGGCTCAGCACTTTGCAGTCTCATATCCTGAGGCTCAAGCAGTTTCTGGGACTGATACGATGTATTCCTTTCTTAAGGTGGCTACAACAAAGCACCCTAAACCGGGTGGCTTAAAACAGCAGGAATTTATTTTCTCAGACTGGTAGAGGCTGGAAGTCTGAATCAAGATGACAGCAGGGCCAGGCTCCCTCCTCACTTGCTGTCACCAGCAGCCCTTGGTGTTCTTGGCTTGCAGCTGCATAACTCCTGCCTTTACCTCCATCATCACATGGTATTTTCCCCTCCTGTGTCTCCTCCACATCATTTCCCTGCTTCTTGTAAGAACACCAGTTACGTCGGATGAGGACCCATCTTAATTACCTAACAATTTTGTCACAAATTTTAAAAGTTGAAAAGTCCCATAGCCAAAGTTGAAGAATTTAGAGAGGAGAAAACAGTAGGAGGAATAATATATAATAGAGTATTAACTGGATTGCTTCTGGCCAAAAGTAGAGATAAAGAGTCAGGCATGATTTGCGCCTCTAGTCCAAGCACTTTAGGAGGCTGAGGTGAGAGGATTGCTTGAGCCCAAAAATTCAAGACCAGCCTGGGCAACATGGCTAAACCCTTCCTCTAAAAATACAAAACATTAACCTGATGCAGTAGCACATCCCTGTAGTTCCAGCTTCTCGGGAGGCTGAGGTGGGAGAATTGCTTGAGCCTGGGAAATTGAGGCTGCAGAGAGCCCGTGATCATGCCACAGCACTGCATTCTGGGTGATGGGAGTGAGATCCTACCAAAAAAAAAAAAAAAAAAAAGGATAAGGCATTGTTTTCTGAGATCAGCAAAGATGGTTTCTTCTACATTTATGCCCATCTTAGGAAGAACACAGGATGTGTACAGAGTTCACAGGATTTCACAGATAATAAGGAAAAAGATATGACCTTGGAGTGACAGTAGCAAACAATGGGTTTTATTTGGATGGTGCTTTAGCAGGATCACAGGTGAGGGGAAGTCCCTCACAGCATGAGACCTTCCAGAGTCAAGGGGACAAGAGTACTCTGGCAGAGAGCAGGCAGACAGGAAGGAAGGAAAGAGGGAGGGAGGGAGGGAAGGTAGGAACAAAAGAAAGAAGAAAAGAAGGAAAGAAGGAAGGAAAGAAGGAAGAAGGGAGGGAGGGAGGAAGGAGGGAAGGGAGAGAGGGAATGAAAGGAAAAATGGAAAGAAAGGAAGAGAGGAAGGAGGGAGGGAAGAAAGGAGGGAAAATGAAGAATGGAAGGAAGGAGGGAAAGAAGGGAGGGAAGGAAGGGAAGGGGAGGGAAGAGAAGGAAAAGGAAAGGAAGGGAGGGGAAGAGAAAAGAAGGGAGGGGAAGAGAAAAGAAGGGAAGGGGAGGGAGGGGAAGAGAAAAGAAGGGGGGAGGGAGGGGAAGAGAAAGGAAGGGAGGAGAAGGGAGGGGAAGTGAGGGGAAGGGAAGAGAAGGGAGGGGAAGTGAGGGGAAGGGAAAGAA
>NW_012103920.1:8084499-8102309 GCF_000951045.1 Mandrillus leucophaeus
AAAAAAAAAAAAAAAACTAGCCAGGCATGGCGGCACACGCCTGTAGTCCCAGCTACTTGGGAGGCTGAGGCAGGAGAATTGTTTGAACCTGGCAGGCAGAGGTTGCAGTGAGCCAAGATTGCACCCCTGCACTCCAACCTGGGTGACAGAGCGAGACTCCATCTCAAAAAAACAAAAGAAAAGGAAATGCAACTTGTTGAATACATAGTGTGAAGATAAAATAAAAAAGAAAATGCATATCTGACACCAAAAAAAAAATGAAGAAAATGTAACATTTTCAAAAATATACTTATGTCCCTGATCTTGCAAATAGGGTATTTGTCAGAAGCACCACCAGGGCATCCTCTGGAATTCCACATCCCCAAAGAAAGACAAGCAGCTTCCACTATAAAAAAGAATGAGATCCCATCATTTGCAACAGTATGAATGGAACCAGAGGTCATCATGTTAAGTGAAATAAGCCAGGCACAGAAAGACAAACATTGCATGTTCTCACTTAATGTGGAATCTAAAAATCAAAATAATTGAACTCATGGATATAGAAAGTAGAAAGATGGTTACCAGAAGCTGGGAAGCGAGTGGGGAGTTGAGGGGAGGTGGGGAAGGTTAATGGATACAAAAAAAATAGAATTAATAAGACTTACTATTGATAGGGTGACTATACTCAATAACAACTTAATTGTACATTTTAAAGTACAGAGTGTGATTATATTGTTTATAACTCAAAAGATAAATGCTTAAGGGGATGGCTACCCCATTCTCCATGATGTGCTTTTTTCACATTGCATGTTTGTTTCCAAACATCTCATGTATTCCATAAACTTATACAACTACTATGTACTCACAAAAAAAATTAATAAAATAAATTAAAAATCAAAAAATATTTTACAAAGGAACACCAAGCTGTGACTGATGGGAGATCCAGCATTCCTCCCAAGGTCAGGATCCCAGGAGAAAGAGGCCTCCCTCAGGTCAACTCCACCCTGACTCAACAGATCCTTCACAAGGTCCACAAAGAGCATGACCTGGTGCTCCTGGTGCGGGCTGCCACAGCTCAGGACTTTCTTTCTATTCAACATGCTCACTAGACCAGAGTTCCACTGGTCCAGGCCCTGGTCCTCCACCTCATCCCCTTGTTGGACCTCAGATGTTTAGAGAGTCTTAAAGCAACAGGTCCTAAGAAGAGAAATCTCTGCTCTTCCCCTGTTCCAGAAATCCAGGACACAATTGCCTAGGAATCCTTTTCACCAAGGAGCTTCCCTGGCTGGGCACATCCTCCCCATCCTCCTCTGGCCACAAGAAATGTTGGACACAAAGCACTGTCCACTCAGCCTGAAAACAAAAGTGAGTCACCCCTGGGTAGATCCCACCTCCCACTGAGCATGCTACTACGGAACCACAACCACAAGAGCCCTTTTCCTCTCTTCTACAGTAATTTTCATTTTTCTATTTTAGTTTTATCGCCAGTGATTATATCATGTATAAGATGAAAAAAGATAAGATTCTGCTTCATAATGTGCTTTGCCTATAGATTATTTCAATGACAATGCTAATAAATTAATTACTTCCATTTTATTCTATTTGTGAGTAGCATAATTACAGTTTTATGTTGTTTTTAGCAAAGCCTCTAAAATAATCCAGGAAAACAGCAACTACTTTATTCCAGCTTTCTTTTTAAATAATTTTATTTGATTCTCTATTGGTTTTATTGCCATAATTTAATGTATTAATAATTACACATCTCAAATGAAGACCTGATAGGATTACGATGTTTATAGGATTGCAGTTTTAAAATGTGCATGATGCAGATGCGAATCATATTTAACCCTGACAGCACAAGCTTCCTTCTCACCCCAAACTCCCTAGGGGTGTCCACTGGGAAGCCACCTTCAAACCTTGACTCTGAAGGGTGTCTCAGGTGGGTTTACGGGTCAAACCCAACACTCTTCACTGAGGACCAGCCCCAGGCAAAATTATGTGAACGGCTTTTTGAGGACCCCTGATTCTCTTCCCTGTTCTGTGTCCTCTCTGCCCCATCACTAGCCTGCACTGACAGTTGGAAGGACCACAAAGGCTAAGCAATCAACCTTTTCCCCATATCCTCCCTGAACTGTCTCACCTTTACAACTCTGAGGCCAATGTCAACATTTAAAAACCATAAATAAGACCACGGGCCATGCTGCTCAAAGCCCTCCAGTGCCTCCAACTTTCACTGAGACTCAAATCTATGCTCTCCCGGCCCATGAGGTTGTCCATGCCCTGGTCCATGCAAGTGTATACCTACAGGCACCTCCTGTAACTCCACTGACCATGCTTTTGTCCAATTAGCATGACAGGCTCACTGAGTCTCAGAATTTTGCACTGGGCATTTCCTCTGCTGAGAATGCCTTTACCCCACATATGTGGCGGCTGCCTCCTTCATTTAGATACCAACTGTAATCCTGTCTTCTTAAAGTGCCCTTTCCTGACCACTGTAGCTTAGTGATGGTGCTTCCTCATTCCTGTCTGATATGGTTAGGCTCTCTGACCCCACCCAAATCTCATCTTGAATCCCCCTTGTAATCCCCATTACCCTATGTGTCAAGGGAGAGACCAGGTGGAGGTCATTAAATCACGGAGACAGTTTCCCCCATACTGTTCTCATGATAGTAAGTGAGTTCGCACGGGATCTGATGGTTTTATAAGTGTTTGGTAGTTCTTCCTGTATTCACTATCCCTCCTGCCACCTTGTGAAGAAGGTGTCTTGCTTCCTGTTCACCTTCCACCATGATTGTAAGTTTCCTGAGGCCTCCCCAGCCATGCAGAACTGAGAGTCAACGAAACCTCTTTCTTTTACAAATTACTCAGTCTTGGGCAGTTCTTTATAGCAGTGTGAGAATGAACTAACACATTCTCTATTCCTTTGGTCCTGTTTATTACTTCATAGCACTCCTCCTTTCTGAATCATCTTGTTTCTGCGTTTATTCCTTGTGTATTTTCTGCATCATCCTCTGCACTGTATGCGCTGGTGCGGCAGAGAGATTCTTACTCCCTCTGTGTAGCACAAGACTCATTAATGCTGTTTATATAGAAGGCAGGGGAAGCTCAAGTTTGTGGGAAAAGAGGAAAGAGGTGTTAAGGAAAAAGACATCGCAGGATAGCCACTGGTCTCCTGCACCACAGTCTTGAGCAGGGCAGAGCTTGGGTGCTTTTGTGTTAAAGGAAAAGCTACTGGTCCTCAGAGGCTGAGATTATTTCACTGACTTGGATTGTCCTTAACAATACAAGGAACCTGCAAGTGCTTAACAATCAGCTCTTCCCTGGGTATTATCACTCATATTCCTGAGGCCCACAACTCACAACACATAGAATTCTTCTCCCCATCCCTTTTGTAAACCTCGACCAGGAGTTGGAAAGGACCTCAGACACCAAGCTGCTAGCTTTCCTACATTGCCCCCTCTGATATGGTTTGGCTCTGTGTCCCCACCCAGATCTCCTCTCAAATCGTAATCCCCATGTGTTGAGGGAGGTAACTGATTGGATTATGGGGGCAGCTTTCCGCATGCTGTTCTTGTGACAGTGAATGGATTCTCACTAGATCTAATGGTTTTATAAATGGTAGTTTTTCCTGCCATTTATAAATGGGAGGCACTGGGAGGCACTTATTAAGGATTTGGGAAAGTGAGCAAGAAATGGACAAGTGAATCTAGTGAGAAGACCTCTGAGATCTCAGACCTGCGCACACATCAGAGTAAGGCTGTTCTGGGCCTCCCGGGGCAGGATCCACACACCTGGGGGTACTTCCTTGGTGCCTACCTAGGACCCAGGTGCTCCCAATTGCCTGAACATTCCCTCAGACACCCTGGCTTTTCTCTAGAGTCTGCACCACCCTTATATGTGGGTTTCTCACTGGCTCCTTTGTGTCCAGCCCCTGCCAGTGAGTCTTAAGATTCTATGTCAATGGGGATGATGGGGATGAATGGTAAGGCCAGTTACAGGTAAAAGAGGAAGAAGATGCTTAAGAAAAGATAAATGGCTGGGTAGCAAATTGCTTACTGAACCACAGTTGAGCACCAAAGAGCTTAAGGGTTTTTGTGTTTATGAAAAGGCCTCTGAACCCCAGGGATCCAGGTCATTTGACTGGCTTGAGTAATTCCTAGTGAGGAGGCAGCCACGCAGAGGCATTTATCAGCTCTTGCCTGATTGCGTTTGCAAATATTTGTGAGGCACCCAATGCCTGAAGCACAGAGTGCCATATAAATTTACGCCATGTTTTGTTTATCCCAGTTAACTTCCCATATGGCTAATCTCTACTACAGGAATTACATTCAAACATCAGGAAGCTGGCTTTCAAACAAGCTCTGAATCACATAACTTGGAGAAGTGGTTGACAGCTCAGGTGCAGAGCCAGATGCCTGGGAACTAGTCTCATTCTGCACCTTCCCTGCTGTGTACCTTGGACCTGTTACTTAATTAACATTCGGGTTCCTTGACTTTCTCATCTCTAAAATAAATGAAAGTTGTATAGGCTAAATGAAATGAATTCATTTTAAACTCTTAGCACATGTTAAATCTCTGTGTGATTTGCTGTTTTTAGCATCATATTCTTTTTTATTTATTTATTTACTTATTTCTTTATTGATACGGAATTTTGCTCTTGTTGCCCAGGCGAGAGTGCAATGGCATGATCTCGGCTCACTGCAACCTTCGGCTCACTGCAACCTCCACCTCCCAGGTTTAAGCGATTCTCCTACCTCAACCTCCTAAGTAGCTGGGATTACAGGCATGCGCCACCACATCTGGCTAATTTTGTATTTTTTAGTAGAGACGGGGTTTTTCCAGATTGGTCAGGCTGGTCTTGAACTCCCAACCTCAGGTGATCCTCCCACCTCGGCCTCCCAAAGTGTTGGGATTACAGGCATGAGCCACTGCGCCTGGCCAGCATCATATTCTAAGGTGATGATAAACTTGGCATTGAATCCAGGACCTCTGCTCCCACATCTTTTTCACTTTCCAAGATCTGAAAAATTGCTGTTCTTTAAGCTGTGTTCAACTTGTACACTGTTTGGAAATGTGGAGAGTATGAGGACCTCTCATGGTGAGAAATTGTAAATATCATTCACTTGAAGAAGAGTCCCTAGTGATTGTGAATAGGCATCTGCTTTGACCAGTTGTGTGCAGGTTGGAACCATGGACCACGCCTTTCAAGGGGCAGATCCAAGCCCCAGTGGGCACAGGGAAAGGGAAGGGCTCAGCAGGAAATCTTGAATACCAGATGGCAAAAACAACCCCCAGGGCTCTGGAAAATTAAGGGTAAAAGGGGGCATTTCAGGCTCACTGTGAGTGATAAAGGAATGCAGGGAAAGTCACTAATTCATGCAACCCCTATTAGAACGCAAAGGGCATACTTTCTGGGTATTGGCAAAATGTGGAGCTCACTGTCAGAATAAATGGGAGGGTATAATTAAGGGAATGTTGGAAGTAAAGAAACATTCAGGGCTTCTCTGGAATAACAGCTGAAACCCAGTGAGTGTTCAAATCCAGTAATTCACATCACCACCGTCTGAGTATCATATAATGCCATCATTCGACTCTGAGCCTTTTTGTGTTCAGAATGCAGTGATTTTTCTGCCTCACAACTGGCCATTGGAATCCTGCAGAACTTTACAGGGACCACTCACTGCTTGGTGTGGGAATTTGATAGGATTATAGTTTTCAGATGATGCTCTGTAACTGTAGATTATTTCGATGTGACTTATTTGTGCTTCCATATTATTACATTCGTAGAGAGTAGTAGAGTGACAGTATTTTGTGGTTGCTAATGAGTCCATGAAAATGTACAGAAACAATTTTATTTTGTCTTCTAAAATGATTTAGACTTTCATCCCCTCTTCTGCTTATGTATCATGGCTAGTATTTCAGTAGGGATGGGATTTTGGTTGACTCCCTTTAACAAGGCCCTATAACAAGAACCTTAGAGATAATTTTGCCTGAGTAGTTTCACAACTAGAAAGATTTAGAATGCACGATTCTGTTCATTCATTGCGATTCACGTCAGGATTGAGGTGAAATTAGCACCTAGATGACAGTGGGATTGGAAGTCAAGAAAGGAAGCTTATTCAGTGAAAACTACATACTATTGTAGCCATTCCTGGTGCATTTGGCTCCAATTTGAGGCTATGAAGCTACAGCCTAGAGGTCATCTTGAACTTGCACATAGCAGTGCTGAATCTGCCACTGTCCCAGTGTGTCCTTCACACACACACACGGTGCTCCTGTGGACCTCACTCAGCAGTGGCTCTTGATCAGCACTTTATGGATCCATGCCCCACATACCATGAACACACCCCACAGTGCCATGTTTCCCATCTGGTTGGGGCTGACGAGGGCTGCAGCCCCTGTTGTAGTTTGGAGAGGATCTTCCTTCTTGATGGCCCTCTAGTCAGTGTTGAAGTCCTCCAAGCTGCAGCTCCTAAGGGACAAGAGTGTAGATGAGCCATGTAGATACCTCTGGATGTTGAAACTTGCTGTATTAGTCAGGGTTCTTCAGAGAGACTGAACCAGTAGGGTGGATGGATGGATGGATGGATTGACTGAGGAGAGAGAGACAGGATATTTGTTAGGGCAATTGGGTAATATGATTATGAAGGTTGAGAAGTCCCATTACAAGTCATCTGCAAGCTGGAGATCCTGGGATACTCCCAGAAGCTCAGTCCAAGCCCAAAGGCCTCAGAACCAGGGAAGCCAATGGTGTAGCTCTCAGTCCAAAGCCAAAGACCTGAGAACCCAGGGTGTCACGGGCATAAGTCCTGATGCTCAAAGGCTGGGATCATGGAGTTCAGATGTCTGAGGCAGGAAAAGAAACAAAATAAGTGGAGAGAGAGATCAACTCTTCTTTTCTCTGTTTTTTATCTATCGGGGTCCCCATCTTGTTGGATGGTGCCTGCCTACATTGAGGGCAAATCTTCCCCCACTTAATTCACTCAGATGCATATGCCAATCTCTTCTGGAAACACCCTCACTTTAGGTATTCCTTCATCCAGTCAAGTTGACACCTAAAATTAACCATCACACACTAGGGATGGAGGACATGGCTTTGTAGCCTCACAACCTTTTTTCTAAGGAGGGCTGGTCCCTTCTATTGTGAAATGAACTTTAGAAACCAAGATATGAGTACCAACTGTGCTCATTACTACTGAGGTGTCATTGTTTCCAGAACTTTTAAATAGACAAAGCTATGAAATAAACACACACACACATATAAACACACATTATGAATTCATACTAATAACCCTAATTCCAGTCAATACCCTGGGACTGGTCCTCTCTTCCCTCTTTCATATCTGTGTCTTCTTTTTCCAATAATGGGGCCCTATTTCCCAACAACTGCAATATATTTAATCATGCTCTAAGTTATATAATATATGTAAAAGACACTTCAGTGGCTCACACCTGTAATCCTAGCACTTTGGGAGGCCAAGGCAGGCAGATCACAAGGTCAGGAGTTTGAGACCAGCCTGGCCAACATGGTGAAACCCTGTCTCTACTAAAAATACAAAAATTAGCCAGGCATGGTGGCAGGCACCTGTAATCCCAGCTATTCGGGAGGCTAAGGCAGGAGAATCACTTGAACTCAGGAGGTGGAGGTTGCAGTGAGCCGAGTTTGTGCCATTGTACTCCAGCCTGGGCGACAAGAGCAAGACTTCGTCTCAAAAAACAAAAACAAAAAAACCACTTCAGAATTGCTACACTCATACCCCTTCAAAAAACACACCTATCAAATGTCCTTAAGAATTCTTGAGGTTTTTTTTTTTTTTCATTCAAGAAACATTAATGATTTACCAAGAACCAGGCACTATAAGAGGTGTTTGCACCTGTTTGATCTCATGACACTCAGGTAAACACTGAGGTCATTTTTTATTGCACAGATTGGAAAGCAGGCTGGGAGAGGTGAAATTAAGTCCTGTGGCCCTGAGTAGGCAGTAACAGTGCTCATAGTATCAGACTCAGGTCTTCTAACTGTAGATAGCATCCTCACCACTCTTGCCCGGCTGCCCTCTCTGTTAGTTTCCCAGCAGTGGCTTCAGAAAGCTGAAGGAAAGAAGCCTCAAATTGGACTTCATAAAAGGCTGCATTGTGATGGTTTTCTTAGAAGCCAGGGTTTGGCTTTACAGTGTTAGAAATTCAATACCTGACCATTCCACTTGTCCAGGATAACCAAATGCTAGAAACAGTCATTCGTCCTCTGTTGTAGCCAGGTGCACACCTATCAAAGATTAGGCACCAGAAAATGAACATTAATTACCAAAGTGTGGCTTACAAGGCACAAGACCCAAACATAAAAAGGTTGGTTGATCTTAAGGAATGTGGGATCTAGACTATGCCTGTTGGTTGATTCCTATTGCCCAAGAAAAACCCTCTCCAATAACTTTTTAATAACTAGACACTTAAAATAGTCAGGTTTCATCTCTGCCTGAGACAGCTCCAGAGGACACACCACAGCAAATTCTGTTCTTTCTCTACTCCTCCTTTTCTTACCAGGGCAGCTCTGGAAATGTAGCTGAGAAAGCTTATTATTTTTCTAAACAATAGATAGCTAAGAAAGTTCATTATTTTTTCTTAAACATGTTTTTTTTTCTATTCTCTTTTTTTATAGGTGTGTTTGCTTAAAAGAACTCCAAATGACCCAGAGAGCTGCAGGAGCTTCAGGACCCTTCCCCAGTTGCCAGAGGACAAGAAGTCAGCTCAAGGCTGGGGCAAACTGGAACCAGCAACTGCTTGTTACTTTTAGATCATTAACATGTCATCTTAATACTAAACTCCCCACCTATAGAAGAAAATCACCACCATTTTCCGAAAGTACCTGGTATGAAAAGGTATGTTTATGAGCTATACCAGCTTGTCCAGGGTTCTTCTCTTCACATGATTACATACCTCCCCACCCCACATCTAACTCCTCACAATTCCCCCAGCTTCCCGTCTCTAGTGGAGAAGCTGCTTTTATTTATTTATTTATTTATTTAGAGACGGAGTCCCACTTTGTCACCCAGACTGGAGTGTAGTGGCACATCTCAGCTCACCACAACCTCTGCCTCCCCGGTTCAAGCAATTCTCATGCCTCAGCCTCCCAAGTAGCTGGGATTACAGACACCTGCTACCACACCCAGCTAGTTGTTTTTTTTTTTTTTCATTTTTAGCAGAGACACAGTTTCGCCATGTTGGCCAGGCTGGTCTCGAACTCCTGACCTCAGGTGATCTGCTCGCCTCTGTCTCCCAAAGTGCTGGGATTACAAGTGTGAGCCACTGCACCCAGCCGGAGAAGCTGTCTTTAGAGCAAAACCTCTCTCCGTCTCCATTCCTGGCCAGGAATAAAATCTACTTGCCTTCCCCCAACCTCCCCCGCAATTGAATGTTCTTTCTTTGCAACAGATGCTGAATAGGGAAAGAACTCAGTTTATCAACGACACTTTCCCTTCCTCTTTCTCCTTTTTGGTCCTCCTTCCTCCTTCCCTTTCCTTTTTTTCCTCTTCCTCATTCTTTTTAGATTCCATGGTGACTGTGTCACTTCTGTCTGTATTTGTCCCTTTAGGATTTTTTAAAACATATTTTATCCTAATCTTAATAAATTCTGACTTGTGACACCTGGGAAGCATTCTAATTTATGTTAGCGATGACTGGGCATTTCAAGAGAAGAGAGTGTAACTGCCCAACAGATTCATCCTGCCTGCTGCCTAGACAGACCCAATTTATCAGGACTGGGGAATTGCAATAGAGAAAGAGTAATTCATGCACAGCCGGCTGTGTGGGAGACCAGAGTATTATTATTACACAAACCAGTCTCTCTGAGCTTTGGGGATCAAAGATTTTTTTTTTTTTTTTTTTTTTTTTTTTTTTTTGAGACAGAATCTCACTCCGTCGCCCAGGCTGGAGTGCAGTGGCGCAGTCTCGGCTCACTGCAAGCTCCGCCTCCTGGGTTCACGCCATTCTCCTGCCTCAGCCTCCCAAGTAGCTGGGACTACAGGCGCCCGCCACCACGCCTGGTTAATTTTTTTTTGTATTTTTAGTAGAGACAGGGTTTCACCGTGTTCGCCAGGATGGTTTCGATCTCCTGACCTCGTCATCCACCTGTCTCGGCCTCCCAAAGTGCTGGGATTACAGGTGTGAGCCACCGCGCCCAGCCCGCGATCAAAGATTTTAAGGATAATTTGGTGGGGGGTGGGGCGCCAGTGAGCTAGGAGTGCTGATTGGTCAGGTCAGAGATGGAATCAAAGGGAGTTGAAGCTGTCTTGCACTGAGTTAGTTCCTGGGTGGAGGCCACAAAATCAGATGAGCCTGCTTATCAATCTGGGTGATGCCAGCTGATCCATCAAGTACAGGGTCTGCAAAATATCTCAAGCACTGTTCTTGGCTGTACAATAGCGATGTTATTCCCAAAAGCAACTTGGGGAGGGTCAGAATCTTGTAGCCTCCAGCTGCATGGCTGCTACTTAGCCTCCAGCTGCCTGACTCCTAAACCATAATTTCTAATACTGTGGCTAGTTTGTTAGTCCTACAAAGGCAGTCTAGTCCTCAGGCAAGACAGAGTTTTGTTTTGGGAAAGGGCTGTTATCATCTTTGTTTTAAATTAAGTTCCTCCCAACGTGAGTTTGGCCTACGCCCAGGAATGAATAAGGACAGCTTGGAAGGTACAAGCAAGATGGAGTTGGTTAGGTCACATCTCTGTCACTGTCTTAGGTATTATTTTGCAATGGCTATTTCAAGAGTAGTGTCTCTTTATTGGGTGTCCTCTACTTTTTCTGACCCATATTTCTTATCTTCAGTTAAATGATATCTTTTGTTATTCTTGAAGGATATATAATAATTTCTCAGGGAATTCAGGTAGGAGAGGTGAAACTGGTCACTTGTAACTAGAACTAGTAGTGGGAGAAACAGATTGACAGTGGAAGAGGCATGGTACAAATATCTCCTAAATTAGCTCTTGTGAATGGAGAAGGGAATATTTAAAATTTCTAGTGAGAGTGTAAGTGAACACAGGTTTGGCCACTCGCTGCTGGAAAATTCAGATAACAAGCACTGGGGTGGTATAAAGAATGTGACTTTTATTCCAAAGCCTAGTTGAATGGAAGCAGTACAGACTCCTGCCTCAAAGGAACTGCTTCAGCTTTCTGGACAGAAAGCAGAGGCTTTAAAGGGGGATTTGGGGTGAATGGCACGCAGGGTAGGGGACAAGGAGGTGCAGGATCTATATGACTTGCTTTAATGTCTTATCTAACAGATGGTCTGGCTGGTGCCATCGTGGGCAGAGCTAGGTTATAAATTGACCATTTTCTCGAGACAATCTGCTGGGAGCAGGTGAGAGTCACAGAGAGTGTCTGGTTTGGTTCAACATTTGATCCTTAGAATTTCTAAGCAAACACATAGTTAGATAAACTTGCCATGCAGGAAGTACCTGGTAGAGAGAAGGTAAAGGTTATAATTGCATCCCTGAAGAACTCACAGGTGAACACACAGGGAAAAAGAGAAAACATAAAAATAATTTTTGGTAAAATGGAGGCCAGGCACAGTGACTCACGCCTGTAATCCCAGTACTTTGGGAGGCCGAGGTGGGCAAATCACCTGAGGTCAGGAGTTCGAAACCAGCCTGACTAACATGACAAAACCCTGTCTCTACTAAAATACAAAAATTAGCCAGGCGTGATGGCAGGTGCCTGTAATCCCAGCTACTTGAGAGGCTGAGGCAGGAGAATCGCTTGAACCTGGGAGGCAGAGGTTGCAGTGAGCCAAGATCATACCATTCCACTCCAGCCTGGGTGACAGAGTAAGACTCCGTCTCAAAAAAACAAAAAAGAAAGAAAAATGGGATACTCGATGACAACTCCTCACTGTCAAATTCCACTCAGTTGCTTTGGGATTTGAGTGTCCTATTCATTTTGGCTACTTTCTGCTGAAAGGAGGCATAGCTGTAGGGCATCAAAATGGAATCTGCTTGCCTGAAGTTGGAAATATTCTCAAGTTTACAGGAGGATCTTGCTGAAGCATTATGATGAGGGGATCCAAGAGTTTCTGAGGACATTTGTCTTGCATCCCCATACAGAGTGTGTAACAGCAATAAAAGCCACAGAAGCTGGAGAGGTCACTGTGCAGAATATTAATTATATTATAGATAAAAGTCTTCCATGCACTAGGAAGCTGACTACATCGTAGGGTCCTGATAGGGGACATCTATAACAGAAATATGGAAATCTAATGCATGGATAGCTTGAGTTATCATGTGAGAATAATATGGTATTATATATAATACTCAGCCTTAATTAATGCACAAGTACTGCCCTGGGCAGTAGTCAGGCTGTGTAAAGCCCTATAACTTAACGACGTTATGGGATTAGACACGGCATTAGTTTGCTTGTGCATGTCTTGTACGACTGAGGATATGTTTCTGGAGACATCTGAGAAGTACACACAACATTTAGTCTTGATTATAGTGCACGGTCCCAACTGTGAATTGTACCCTGAGTTCCTGGGGTGATACAACAGGTTGATTAAATATACATATTTAACAAGTTATAGGAGGAGTTATAAGTATTCATGAAGGTAGTCCTGACACATGTGTATTGAACAAATATAACATATGACTCATGTTTATTTTGGGATGGAGACTTACCATTTTACTATTAGGCCTTTTATGTCAAAAAGTCTTTTCAGGACATAAAGGCATGCAAGTGTGACTTTTCTGTAAACTAGCCAGAACTGGTCCAAGGTCAGTGGTCTTTTATCAGGAGAAAGTTACTGACATTAGTTCCTTGTCTAAATAAAGCTATACTTATGGCTGGTGGAACAGGGGCTGAGGATTATTTAGTCATCTTATTTCAAGGCCAGTACTTATTTGACTGCTAGAGAAGAAGAGAAAAGTTGTGGCAACTATAAACATAGTTTACTTTTTTTTTTTTTTTTTTTTTTTTTGAGACAGAGTCTCCCTGTGTCACTCAGGCTGGAGTGCAGTGGCATGATCTTGGCCTGCAAGCTCCGCCTCCTGGGTTCACGCCATTCTCCTGCCTCAGCCTCCCAAGTAGCTGGGACTGCAGGTGCCCACCACCATAGCCAGCTAATTTTTTTGTATTTTTAGTACAGACGGGGTTTCACCATGTTAGGCAGGATGGTCTCAAACTCCTAACCTTGTGATCCACCCGCCTCAGCCTCCCAAAGTGCTGGGATAACAGGCATGACACACCGCGCCCAGCCCATAGTTTACTTTTTTAAGGATAGGAGTGTGTGATTTCCCCTTGCCTGGCATGGTCTTAGGTCTTGTTTATAATCTGGTATTTTATTGTTATAAAGAGTTTGTTTTGCAGCCTTATAATTTTTATTTCAATATGAATGCTAATCAGCTGTGCCTGAATTCAAAAAAAGTGGGGGAAGGTTTAGCAAGGCATGTCTGACCATCTCCCACACCACCATCACTTCTCATCATTGCCTGAACTAGTTTTTCAAGTTTTTTAGGTGGGGAGGGTCCTGTCTGGCCAAGAGGGAGTTAAGGCAAACTAAAAATGACCTGAGAAGGACTCCATACTTCTGTATTTGAGTCTTTGTGGAGGAACTGTAACTTAATAGTAAGGCAAAATTGAAAACTAACTTAGGAGTATGCACCTGTAACAGTAGCTGAGCCTTGGCCAATCCCAGCAGCCATACTTCAACCACTCATACACTGCTGAGTGTTCAAACTGTGTTCAAATAGGGCAAACGCCAACCTGTAACCAATCCAGCTGTTTCTGTATCTCACTTCCAATTTCTGTGTGTCACTTCCCTTTTTTGTCTATAAATTTGTTCTGACCATGAGGCATCCCTGGAGTCTCTTGGAATTTGCTGTAATTGTGGGGCTGCCTGATTCACAAATCATTCATTGCTCAATTAAACTCCTTTAAATTTAATTTGGCTGAAGTTTTCCTTTTAACAAAGGTAAATCCATTCAGTCAGTGGGGGTTTCAGATTTTTGTTTTGTTTTGAGACAGGGTATCATTCTGTCATCCAGGCTGGAGTGTAGTGGTGTGATCATGGCTCACTGCAGCCTTGACCTCCTCAGCTCAAGTGATCCTCCCATCTCAGCCTCCTGAGTAGCTGAGACCACAGGTGCACACCACTATGGCCAGCTCTTTTTTTGGGGGGGGGGGGGGCAGAGACAGAGTCTCACTATGTTGCCCAGGCTGGTCTTGAACTCCTGGGTTCAAGTGATCCGCCTGCCTCAGCTTCCCAAAGTGCTGAGATTACAGGCATGAACCACCACACCCAGCCCAGCATGAATTTTTTTTCAGTTTAGAGTCCCCTCTTTTGTCAAGATATGCCAGAGGCCATATCAATGGCCAAGCTTTTATTTTGTCTTATATTGATGCTGCAGTGGTGTGCTACCTTCCCTGGGTAGCATATCATGTCCCTCAGTGGGACCCCTGTGGCCAAGAGACTTAGAGTCAAAAGACTTATCACCAATTAAATGTTCTAGGCCAGATGGGAATGGAGGTGGGCAGGCACTCATTAACCTTAAAACCCCTTTTATGCAATGTAAGAGCCAAAAACTAAAAGAAAAAAGTCCAGGTTATAAAATGGACTTATCTATGAATTTTATGGATTGAACTTTTGTAATCTTGGCTTGTAACAAGTAGTTGTACAAAACATAAGTATTTTTGTTTAGCTATTTAGGCATGTGTGCCCATTCTTGATTTGGAGGGTCTCAATTAATTTTTTCCCTCAAGACCAGCCCTTACAATCTCATACATCCACCTTCTCCACAACACTCCCTGGGCTTGGAAGGATTGAACAGTTTCACATTTTGGAAGGAAAGTAAAACCTTTAAAAAATTACCAACACTTTAAACAAAAAGGTCATAAATCTTGCCTAGTTCCGAGAATGACAGGAAAGGAAGCCCACAGGTAGCTAAATATTTAAATTATATTATTTCAGATACAGGCAAAATTATTAAGCAAATCTTTATGTTTTTGTATATAGACCTTTCCCTATGTCTCATGAAAGCAGTTTACTTTGCCACCTTTCACCAGGTTTAAAGACGAGGCTTCCATTAACTTGAATTTGGTGTCAGATACTGGCAGGAGTTGGTGCCCTTAGAAATGATACGTGTATCCAGGAGTCAAAGCCCTTTAACTTAGCAGCACAAGGATTAGCTGATAGCACCTGGTGAGGACTTTTTCAAGGGATTGGAGGTGGTGATACTGGAGTTCATGACCTGACTGGAAGCTGTAAAAATATTTTATAACCTTGCAGTGATTCATTGGTATAACTTTGCTAAACCCCAGAAATAAGTCACAGATTTAACTTAGGATTCAATTTTGAAGACGTCTATCAAAGATGTGAAAAAGCTTAAAACATATGATCAAAACAGAACCACAGGTTCTTGTAAAACAATAGCTATTCATTTATCCAAAGTGATAATTAAAAGACTTTAAAGGCAATACAGAAGGTTACATGAGTGTAAAAACTAATTATTTCAAATCTCAGGTGATTTTTAAGCAATTAAAAACTCAAAGACAATATATGAGGCCAGGCACAGTGGCTCATGCCCTGTGATCCCAGCACTTTGGGAGGCCAAGGCAGGCAGATGACAAGGTCAGGAGATCGAGACCATCCTGGCTAACACAGTGAAACCCCATCTCTACTAAAACTACAAAACATTAGCCAGGTATGGTGGCACATACCTGTAGTCCCAGTTACTTGGGAGGCTGAGGAGAATCGCTTGAACTCAGGAGGCAGAGGCTGCAGTGAGCGGAGATCGCACCACTGCACTCCAGCCTGGGTGACAGAGCATGACTCTGTCTCAGAAAAAAAAAAAAGAAAAATGAAAGAAAGAGAGAACAAGTGAACTATCTTGATAAAATGTAAAACCTTGTTTCTTAAGCCAGTTATCAAAAATGCAAAGAAAAACCTCTTTCATGTGACTTCTCTTCCTCATGGGAAGCCAGTTTAGATAATCTGGAAGACAAAGTTGATTTTAAAAGTACTTGGATTTAATTGGACACAGAAAGAATATGTTCAAGTTTATGAATATAGCAGGGAAATACATGACTCTTAGTAAATGCATGGGAAGTTCCCCGATTATATTGAAAATTGAGACACATCAAGGAAAGTCAAGTGTATAGAATCAAGTTATACTAGGGAAAAACACTGATTTTATGGAACTCTAAGATAAAAATATTTCAGCATCAGGCCACAACAACAGTTGGAACCAGAGAAGAAAATTTACAGGAGCTGATGAAAAAGCTGAAGGAGAGAGTTATCATCTCACACCATTTTAAGGGGCAAAAAAAGCTGAAGGCAGTGAAACAACAGTTGAACTTTTAAGATACTAATCTGAGAAGTTTTTTAAACAATAAGTTATAGAATTGAAACACAACATTTCTTGTAATCTTATTAAGAGCAAATCAACATCTTAAGGAAACGTTGTTTTAACATAGGGGACCATTCTTTAGAAAGGTTATTATAAATAATTCCCTGTTAATTAGAGCTAAATTAATCACATACAAAATTCCTTTTATAAACTCCCCTTCATGAACTTCATCACAACTAACACAGACCATCTATGATATGCTTGGACTTTCTGACTTGCCCTGTGCTACCTCTTTCTTAAATAACCAGTCATTTTACTTTAGGACAAGCATTTACCATACAAGATTGTTTCTCAGATAAAAGTACTCTTTTTTCTTTATAATTTACCTTACCAAAAAGACATCTTCTTATCCATATCTTTCTTCACATCTCTCTTTGCTACTTACTGGTAACTTTCTACTTTGTTTCATAAATAACCTTTTCAAATCCATAATTCAAATAAACTCTTAGAAAAGTTTTAACTTAGACAAAATTATTCTTTTTCTCAATAAGAACACATCTTCTTTGACATATTTTATATAAATCTAGGAAGCAAGAAACCCTGAACTCCCTGTTGGATATTAACATTTTATAGATGAGAACTATTCTACATATAATAACCATTTCTTAATTAGAAATGACCCAGATATCCAATAAGCATCCTAAATTCTTTTAAGATTTTAAACTATACAAAAAGTTGATTTACAAGCATTTATCTCATTTACATGTACTCAATTCTTCCAATTTTATTAGCACATCTAGATTACTTCTGAAAACTGAGCTATTACACAAAGGTAATTCTATTAGTTTGTTCTCTCATTGTTGTAAAGAAATACCTGAGACTGGGTGATTTATAAAGAAAAGAGGTTTAATTGGCTCATGGTTCTGCAGGCTGTCCAGGAAGCATGATGCTGGCAACTGCTTGACTTCTAGGGAGGCCTCAGGAAACTTACAATCACGGCAGAAGGCAAAGGGGGAGCAGGCACATAACATGACCAGAGCAGAAGGAAGAGAGAGAGGAGGAGCCACACGTTTTTAAATGACCAGATCTCATGAGAACTAACTGTCATGAGGACAGAACCAAGCAGATGGTGCTACCCCCATGATCAAATTGCCTCCTACCCGGCTCTCCCTCCAATATGGGGATTACATTTCAACATGAGATTGGGATGAGGACACACATCCAAACTGTATCAGTAGTATATCATTATTTAAAGTTATTTCTCTGTTCACCATTTTTAAAGGCTGTGAACATAAGATATTTACATAAGAACATTAAAGTTACATCCAAGCATTTTGTCAATAACTAGGAAGATTTAACTGTTTTCATTGAACAAATAATACTAAATTAGTCTTATTCATCCAAAAATCACATAAACAAAGATTATTCTGGTTTTGGCTGGGTTTACAGTCTTATAACGTTTATATATCAAACCCTGACATCTTTTTTTTTTTTTTTTTTTTTT
>NW_012103920.1:8102429-8104468 GCF_000951045.1 Mandrillus leucophaeus
ACTTGCCACCTCGCCCGGCTAGTTTTTTGTATTTTTTTTTTTTTAGTAGAGACGGGGTTTCACCATGTTAGCCAGGATGGTCTCGATCTCCTGAGCTCGTGATCCGCCCGTCTCGGCCTCCCAAAGTGCTGGGATTACAGGCTTGAGCCACCGCGCCCGGCCAAACCCTGACATCTTAATATATGACAATACAAAACCATTTGGTCAATAAACTCAGACCAAAATATGTGTTGACAATTCTGAAGACTTACCTATTTTTATCTCACCAATATTCTTAAAACTAAATTTTATTTATCAAGGATTACTAAATTCCCATGAACCTGAAAAGCATGTGGACTTAATTTATGAGTACTCACTTATAAGCCAATTTAGTAGCTTGCTAAACACAAAATATATGTACATAGACATAAATATATATAAACACATATATACACACACAAAGGTCCAATAGCTTTTACTTTGGAATTCTAGCTAACAATACAAACTCGCCATTTTATAAAAGATAGCTGGATGCACATTATTCTTTGATGAAATTGAAACCTGTTTATATGGCTAAACTTTGTTTGCCACAATATATAATCCAATGAAAACAGTGAACCAAAATTTGGGTAAGGCCAAGGCAGGAGGATTACTTGAGATAAGAGTTCAAGACCAGACTGAGCAACATAGCAAGAACCCCATCTCTATGAACAACTTTTTAAAACTAGCTGAGCATGGTGGCACACATCCGTAGTCCTAGCTACTTGGAGGGTTGAGGCAGAAGGACTGCTTGAGCCCAGGAGATGGAGGCTGGAGTGAGCTATGACCACACCCCTGCATTCTAGCCTGGGCAATGAAGCGATACCCTGTCTCAAAAAATAAATAAATAAATAAATAAATAAATAAATAAATAAATAAATAACACAAAATTTGAGTAAAGCAGTCTCTATGGCAGTTTTTTTTAAGTCTCTTTTATTATTTTATTTTTCCTTCCATTTCAAACAAATTTCCAATGTTTACATTCCATTTAGAGCACAAATAATGAATCTTATCTCAGCACCAGCAACTTAGTAACAGCAGATTCAACGCAGACAGTAAAGAAAAGAGAGGAAGATAGAGAGCTTTAGAAGACTCTTTTTAACTCTACAGTTAGTTGCAGGCTAACCATTTGCACTCTTAATTTTTCTTGTTATAATTTGCCCATTAGTTTAAAACATGCATTAAAAATGGATCATAATATGTAACTAGCTGGAATCCCAAAGAGGATGAGAGTATGAAGTTCCTGGCAGGCCTCAGCAAAGGACCCAGGCTTTAAAGGAGGGGAAAAGAAGAGAAGGAAAGAAAGAAAAGGAGATTTATGACCCTTAAAGCCACTACGTGGTGTGTGGTCGGTACCCTCACCACTCCCATTTACCTCCCATCAGGAAGAGCCACAGTATCCTAGACCTGCATGGTGTGGGATGAATCCCTCCTGCCTCCGTAAATCACTGGTCAAGTTAAACTATTTCCAACCAGACAGAGCTAAGGGTGCCTTTGGCCAAGAAGACTAAGGCTGTAGGTGGCTCTCTGAGATAATCGGGAAGATGAAGTTAAAAGTGAAAAGGAAAGGAAGGAGTCAGGGCCTGTACACAAAGCTCATACACTCACACAAACAAATGGAGTGCTTCCAAACAGATCCCCAGTTAAGAGGCTGGGTTTAGTCCTAAATCCCCTGCCTCAGTTCCAAATAGCTCTTCCAGATGACTGAGTCCAAACCAAGCAATGCCTCAAGGGTGCTGCAAATACAAACACAAATGCAGGAAAAGCTCAAATGTTGTTTCTGGCACCCAAATCTAAATAGAACAGAGCCACAGCAACACCCCAAAAGAGGCAGGGGGTGGTCAGGTATACTCCAACTTGCTCACCCAGTTCCAAAGGTTGCCTTCTTCAGAGTTCATTTTCTTTGTCCCAACAAAGCTTTCAAGGCCACAGGCATCATGCCAGAAGTGAAAGACAGTTTCCCAAAAACAAAAGCATCTTGGCAGAGTCAGAGAAATTCCTAATGTTCCAGCCATGGGGTC
>NW_012103920.1:8105303-8106561 GCF_000951045.1 Mandrillus leucophaeus
GAGACTCAGTCTCAAAAAAAAAAAAAAAAGAAAGAAAAAGAAAAAAAAAAATGGTAAAGGTATTTTTTAAAGAAAGTAGGGTACTACTTTCTTTGGTTACAAGAGTAAAATATATATATATATGAGTAAATAGCTGAACTGAATGAAAATATTTTCCTACATCTAAAAATCTTTTATCCGTGGAGGCCCTTTAAGAACAAAGATTCCACATTGTCATGGTATCTTACATTTATTGGAACCCTGTGTTGCCTTGGTTTTGTATTCTTTGAATTCGACCTTCAAAGAGACGGTCTCTGGTCACTGTTTTTTATTTCTTTAACTACTGGATTTTTTTCATAGAAATTTCTCTAGAATGGGAACTTCTTGCTCAAAGTTACAGCCAGGTATTTTCTGAGTAATTTTCTTAATCCTAGTCTTTTAACTGTCAAGCCATTATAATCCTGGTTTTGTTTGCAGGGTGACTTTTGTAATTGTTATCTTATTTGCTACGTTACATCGCAATTGCGTTCAGCTTTCTGATTAAAAAGTATATATTGTCACATAAATATTGTATTTATTAGAAGACAAAACTGCCCTGACAGCCAATAAATAGTACTCGCTTTAATGGTACTTTCAAGATAAAATGGGAAATGTTCAACTATATCTTCTTAGGTCGCCTTAATGGTATTTAAAAAACAAATTTAGAAAAATCATCCAACTATGAATTGTCTTTTTTTTGTTTTTTTTTTGTGTGTGTGTGTGTGACAGAGTCTTGCTCTGTCACCGAGGCTGGAGTGCAATGGTATTATCTCAGCTCACTGCAACCTCCGCCTCCCAGGTTCAAGCAATTCTCCTGCCTCAGCCACCCAAGTAGCTGGGATTACAGGCACCTGCCACTATGCCAGGTTAATTTTTTGTGTTTTTAGTAGAGATAGGGTTTCATCATGTTGGCCAGGCTGGTCTTGAACTCCTGACCTCAGGTGATCCACCCACCTCAGCCTCCCAGAGTGCTGGGATTACAGGGGTGAGCCACCATACCTGGCCTAAACAATTTTATGATAAACAGAAAAATAAATTTTTGGTAAGTCAGTAAAGTTTATAAATGGGGACTTTGACTTTTGACAAATTTATTTAGAACAAATAGATTTAAGACAATATATTGATTCAGCAATTATGATAGAAGCGGTTTTCTAGTGCAGACGACTAGGCTGATACAATACATTTCTCTGTATGATTCAGTTATTTTATTTATTTATTTATTTATTTATTTATTTATTTA
>NW_012103920.1:8106711-8139867 GCF_000951045.1 Mandrillus leucophaeus
ATTATCACAATCATCTTCTGCAAAATCAAAACCAAATTCACATAGATCTACTTCAATCTGAGAAAGCTCATTGAAAAATTAAATGCAATTAAAAATAATATCAAGCTAGTATTATGCAATTTGGTTTATCTGCTTTTGCTGACTTTAAGTCATCTTAAGATGTTAGGTTCTGTGACCACTTTTTAAATTTAAAAAAAAAAAGTTGTATTGTTATAATAAATACCGTATAGCAGAATTTTAAGTGACATTGATCTGCATATCATTTTCCTCCCCTGGATAGTGTTAGCCACACAAAAAATAATAATATATGTGTATGATTTTGTAAGTATATCAATGCAGGATGACCTGGCTCTTGGCCCAGTTCTGCTGCATACTTAGAACAGGGATCTGGGAGTAAACCATGAGCCTCTCTGTGGGTTTGTTTATTTGCCTGACAAAGAAAGAAAGTAATCACTGACTTTATACTTCCTATAATGACAAAAAATTGTCGGGGGACACAGTGGCTCACGCCTGTAATCCCAACACTTTGGGAGGCCAAGGCCGGCAGATCACCTGAGGTCAGGAGTTCAAGACCAGCCTGGCCAACATGGCAAAATCCTGTCTCTACTAAAAATACAAAAATTAGCAGGGCATGTTGGTGCATGCCTGTAATCCCAGCTACTCAGGAGGCTGAGACAGGAGAATCGCTTGAACCTAGGAGGCGGAGGTTGCAGTGAGCCGAGATCACACCACTACACTCCAGCCTGGGCAAAAGAGCGAGACTCTGTCTCAAAAATAAAATAAAACAAAATAAAATACAATTGTGCCCTTTAAACAACAATCAAAATTCCATATTTAAAAAGGACGGCCAGGTGTGGTAGTGCACACCTGTGTCCCAGCTACTCGTGAGGCTGAAGCAGGGGGATCATTATGTTTGTGCTTGTGAATAGCCACTGTACTCCAGCCCAGGCAATATGGCAAGACCCCCATCTCAAAAAAAGAAAAAAAGAAAAAGACAAAAGAAAAAACTAAAACGAATAAAGGAGCAGGGAGTAGAATGGTGGTTGCCAGGGGCTGGGGTGTGGGAGGAATGGGGAGATGTTAGTCAGAAGGTATACAGTTTCAGTTAGATTAATAAATTCTGGAGACCTATTGTACTTCATGGTTAATGATAATATATTGTATACTTAAAAATTGCTCCTCTAATCCCAGCACTTTGGGAGACTCAGGCAGGCGGATCACGAGGTCAGGAGATAGAGACCATCCCGGCCAACATGGTGAAGCTCCATCTCTACTAAAAATACAAACATTAGCTGGGTGTGGTGGCACACAACTGTTGTCCCAGCTACTCGGGAGGCTGAAGCAGGAGAATCACTTGAACCCAGGAGGCAGAGGTTGCAGTGAGCCAAGATCAAGCCACTGCACTCCAACCTGGTGACAGAGTGAGACTCCATCTCAAAACAACAACAACAAAAAATTGCTAAGAGACCAGATCTTAAATGTTATCACCACACGAAAAAATGACAGTATGTGAGGTGACAATATGTTAATTGGCTCAATTGAAATCATATCATGATATACACATATATCAAAACATCATGTATGCCATATACATATATAATTTTATTTGTCAGTTATGTCTTAATCTTGGAGTAAAAATGATAAAGGCATGGCTGGCCGCAGTGGCTCACATCTGTAATCCTTGCACTTGGGGAGGATGAAGCAGGTAGATTATTTGAGGCCAGGAGTTCAAGACCAGCCTGGCCAACATAGAGAAACCTTGTCTCTACTACAAATACAAAAATAAAACTAGCTGGGTATGGTGGTACATGCCTGTAGTCCCACCTACTCAGGAGGCTGATCTATGCTTGCCTTTTTTGACAATAAAATAATATGTGTCATTGTCAAGAAATAGAATGGCATGTGGTATCCCCAAGTTCTACACTTCACTTATAAAGCAATGCATTTCTAAACCATGATTGTACTTTGAATATTCCCTGTTGTGCAAAAAGTAACAGAAATGATGATTTGTCTTCTTCAGGCTCTCATGATTTGGGGAAGAACAAAAGAAATTTCCTAGAGAAGGTTAAAAACTAATAGATAAATTTGATTATAATTTCAATTATTTTATTCCTATAGCATATATAAAAGAATATAAATTGAAATATACTATTAATATTTGATTAATTGTGATCATGGGCTGTCACTTATTTAAATGCAGGGATATACAGACAATATTAGCTTAATAGGTAACTTCATTGTCTGGGTGGCTTAGCCCTTGAAAGTATTTTCTCCTAATTATATCTGTCGCTTTAGATATTTAACAATTGAACTGCTAAGTAAAGATTATGAGTCTTTACCACACTTTTTTTTTTTTTTTTTTTTTTTTGAGACGGAGTCTCGCTCTGTTACCCAGGCTGGAGTGCAATGGTGCGGTTTTGGCTCACTGCAACCTCTGCCTCCCATGTTCAAGTGATTCTCCTGCCTCAGTCTCCTGAGTAGCTAGGATTACAGGCGCCTGCTACCACACCTGGCTAATTTTAGTATTTTTAGTAGAGACAGGGTTTCACCAGGTTGGCCAGGCTGGTCTCAAACACCTGACTTCAGGTGATCCACCCACCTTGGCCTCCCAAAGTGCTGGGATTACAAGCGTGAGCCACCGCTCCTAGCCATTACCACACTTTATTCGTTGTGGAGTGAGCTCCTTGACCAAAGTCAATGCTATAAGGATTAATAAGACATTCCTAAGTCCGCAATAGTAATTCTAATGAAGTGTTACATTCAGGAAAGGTATCTGTCTCCAGAGTATCTGTTCCAATAAGAACGATGCAGTGACCCTTCCACAAAGAAAATGGTCCAGTGTAATGCATCTGTCCCTATGTTAGCACTCTAAGGACTCAGTGTTGGTTGCTGCTGCAGGTTAGGTTTGGCACTCAGCTGGGGTTGTTCAATGGCAGTCCATCGTGCCATGGACTACCAGTGCTCTCTTTACCACTGGAACTGGAGTCCTTATATAAAAAGAAGACGTATATATAACTTAAAGTATACCTATTTTTAGTTGTATATTTATAAGCATATATAGCTCTGTAAGGTTCTGTTCTTATAGAACCACCTCCAATACCAAGGTCTGTATCATTCAGGGTTCAATCAGAGAAACAGTAGTGTTCTGAAGTCAAATCCCATAGTGAACTAGTGAGCTATATAAAACATATGTGTGTGTGTTTATATTATAAATATATAAATACATATACAATACACATACATACTCATACATATATAGAGAGACATATATGTGCCTTAGTCCATTTAGGCTGCTATAACAAAATACCATAGACGGGCTACTTTATAAACAACAGAAATTTCTCACAGTTCTGGAGATGGGGAAGTACAATCAGGTTTGGTGTCTGGTGAGGGCCCATTTCCTCCTAGACAGCCATCTTCTCACTCTAATCTCACATGGCAGAAGAATCACAGAGGTCTCCTCCCTCCCTCCCCCTCTCTGCTCTCTTTGATAAAGGCACTAATCCCTTTGAAGAGGACTTCACCCCCATGACTCAACCACTTCCTAAAGGCCCCATCTCCTAATACCATTACCTTGTCGGGGAGGCTATTGACCTACGAATTTTGAGGCTACATAAACATTCAGATCATAGCAATATAGAACTTACTTCTATAATTGTAGGGGCTGGATAGACAGGAATAAAGTCTGTGGCAAGCCCTTTGGAAAAGCAGTCAGAAACGCCTGAGGCACCAGCTGAGCATGGGTGGGAATTTTTTAAATTTTCATATAAATAAGGGTATCACCGTGTTGCCCAGGCTGGTCTTGAACTCCAAGGCTTAAGTGATTCTCCTGCCTCAGCCTCCCAAAGTGCGGGGATTACAGGCATTAGACACCACGCCCAGCCAGATGTGTTTTCCGGCTTCCCTCCAGAAAAACCTCAGTTTTGCTCTTAAGCCCTTTCACTGATTGAATTGAACCCACTCAGTTTATCCAAAATATTCTCACTTACTGAAAGCCAGCTGATTATATAAGCTAATCACATCTACAAAATACGTTCACAGCCACGCCTAGATTCACGGTTTATTGAAAAAATAGGGAGTGTAGCACAGCCAGGTTGACTGCTCTACATCGCAATGATGAAAAGACATGAGTTTCAGAAGAGCCGAGGAAAACAAAAAATATGAAGTAAGGTAAGGACATTCTTATAATGTAGAAACTAATGTAACCAAATCAAAATAATTAAACGAGTCATATTTAGAAAGGTATTATTAAAGAGGCAAAATCGCCTAGTAGAATCTGTACTTCTACTCAATCTAATTACTTCAAGTTTCTTTCTACAGGTGTTAAATATTTAATGAGGGGATTAAATTGAAAGGTATTTAAGAAAAGGGTGTGTCACCTTGACCCTACATAAAGCCTGTGTCTTGGGAGCTGCTCAGTTACTCTCTGATCTCCGTGGAGTCCAGATCTTCTACCCAAGATGAGTTCGGACGGCACTTCAGGTGGTAAGTTCCCATCAGCTTTTTCTCCGTTCTTTGGTAATTTTTCTTTTTATTTTCTTTTTTTTTTTTTTTTTTTTTGAGACGGAGTCTCGCTCTGTCGCCCAGGCTGGAGTGCAGTGGCCGGATCTCAGCTCACTGCAAGCACCGCTTCCCGAGTTTACGCCATTCTCCTGCCTCAGCCTCCCGAGTAGCTGGGACTACAGGCGCCCGCCACCTCGCCCGGCTAGTTTTTTGGTATTTTTTTTAGTAGAGACGGGGTTTCGCCGTGTTAGCCAGGATGGTCTCGATCTCCTGACCTCGTGATCTGCACGTCTCGGCCTCCCAAAGTGCTGCGATTACAGGCTTGAGCCACCGCGCCCGGCCTCCTTGCTTTTTTTCAAGTCCAAGTTTAAAGCACAAACACGGTTAGAGGTACAGATTGTTGGAGCAGCAGCTGCTTTTCGCTGATAAATTGTTAGAACAGCCATGGGTACTTTGAAGTTGGACTCTTGAATTTCAAATGTAAAATGGCAGCCGTGAGTCCCCTACAAGTGACATCTACCTAAAATTTTAAAGTCGACACTTTAAGTGGAGAAAAGAATATATGAACTACTTAATGAATCCTACAGAATTTTATTAAGATGTATTACTTTCCATTACAAAGTACCAGTTCTTGTGTATCTTTCTTAGCCTTCTCAATTGTCTCATGAGTTTTACCTCTTTCATTAATTTTCCTCCTCCCTACTGCTTCCTCTTTTGGTAATTTTGTACATTTTCAGTAAATTCTCTCTTTGGAAACTTAGGTCATTGATTATAATTTTCTAATATGTTTATCCAATTTAGTATGACTTTGGCTGTATGCCTACAGTAAAAATGCAGAGTAACAATTAATAAAACAAGGAAGCCAAAGCAGGGGGATCAATTCAGGAGTTTGAAACCAGCCTAGGCAGTATAGCAAAGTACTATCGCCACAAAAAAAAAAAAAAAAAAAAGAGGCCAGGCAGGCGCGGTGGCTCACTCCTGTAATCCCAGCACTTTGTGAGGCCGAGGCGGATGGATCATGAGGTCAGGATATTGAGACCATCCTGGCGAACACGGTGAAACCCCAACTCTACTAAAAATACAAAAAATGAGTCAGGCATGGTGGCGGGCGCCTGTAGTCCCAGCTACTCGGGAGGCTGAGGCAGGAGAATGGCGTGAACCGGGGAGGCAGAGCTTGCAGTAAGCCAAGATGGCGCCGCTGCACTCCAGCCTGGGCGACAGAGCGAGTCTCCATCTCAAAAATTTTTTAAAAATTAGGAAGGCACGGTGGTGGTGCATACGTGTAGTCCCAGCTACTCCAAAGGCTGAGGTGCAAGAATCGCTTGAACCCAGTAGGCGGAGGCTGCAGTGAGCTGAGACCCCGCCACTGCACTCCAGCCTAGGTGACAGAGGGAGACTCTGTCTCAAAAATAAATAAATAGCTGGGCGATGTGGCGGGCGCCTGTAGTCCCAGATACTCGGGAGGCTGAGGCAGGAGAATGGCGTGAACCGGGGAGGCGGAGCTTGCAGTAAGCCAAGATGGCGCCGCTGCACTCCAGCCTGGGCGACAGAGCAAGTCTCCATCTCAAAAATTTTTTAAAAATTAGGAAGGCACGGTGGTGGTGCATACGTTTAGTCCCAGCTACTCCAAAGGCTGAGGTGCAAGAATCGCCTGAACCCAGTAGGCGGAGGTTGCAGTGAGCTGAGACCACGCCACTGCACTCCAGCCTAGGCGACAGAGGGAGACTCTGTCTCAAAAATAAATAAAAAAAGAAGGATTTAATTGAAATATAGTGTGCATGCTAAAAATAGCGAATATTTATACATGTTTAATTTAATGAATGTTCACAAACCAACTACACTCATGGAACTCAGAGAGCACTCAGATAAAGAGAACGTTAGTGGCACCCAAAGGTCTCCGTTCGCTTCCTTTCAGGCTCAGACTGCGTTCCCTCAGTAGCCCATATCCTGCCTTTCAATCAGTATAGATGAGTTTTTCCTCTTATACATTACAGTGATGCAATAATAAAATAGGCCGGGCGCGGTGGCTCAAGCCTGTAATCCCAGCACTTTGGGAGGCCGAGACGGGCGGATCACGAGGTCAGGAGATCAAGACCATCCTGGCTAACACAGTGAAACCCCGTCTCTACTAAAAATACAAAAACTTAGCCGGGCGAGGTGGCAGGCGCCTGTAGTCCCAGCTACTCGGGAGGCTGAGGCAGGAGAATGGCATAAACCCGGGAGGCGGAGCTTGCAGTGAGCTGAGATCCGGCCGCTGCACTCCAGCCTGGGTGACAGAGCGAGACTCCGTCTCAAAAAAAAAAAAATAAAGAATAATAATAATAATAAAATATTCTTCTGCAATTAGTTCTAATTTTAAAGATAAATTCTCTAATCCAGATAGTAAATATGTTAGGCTGTGTGGACCCTAGACACATTTGAGCCTCAACTAACTCTGCTACTGTGGCTTGAAAACAGCCATAGACAATACATAAGCAAATGAATGTGACTGGTGTTTCGATAAAACTCTATTTACAAAATGAGGCAACTGGCTGGATCTGGCCCATAGGCTTAGAGTTAGCCAATTCATGCTTTCATTTGTAATTTTATTGTGAGTAGCTATGAGGTCACGCCTGGATTTCACCTTGAGAAGGGGAGGGAATCAATGGTGCTAACACTATTTGGAACTCTTCTTTGGTCTGGTAATTACCAACATTCTCCAATGTTCTTCTCTCTGTTGATACTTTTGTCAGGTTTCCCAGCCAAAGAGAATCATCATAATGAAGAAAGACAAACAAACAAACAAAGAAAAACAAAACGCCGACATAAATTTTCTGAAGAATTATTGCAGGAACTTAAGGAAATATTTGGCGAAACCTGTTACCCCGATTACACAACTAGGAAAACACTGGCCAACAAATTTGGATGTCCAGTGAATGTAATAGATGTAAGTTCAAGATTTCATTTTTTTTTTTTTTTTTTTTTTTTTTTTGAAACAGGGTCTCACTCCTGTCACCCAGGCGGATTTACAGTGGCACAATCACGGCTCACTGCAGCCTCCACTTTCCGGGCTCAGATGATTCCCCCACCTCAGTCCACTGAGTAGCTGGGACTACAGGAGCACACCACCCCACTGGGCTTCGTATTTTTTTGTAAAAAATGGGGTCTTACACCCCGCTGGGCTTCGTATTTTTGTAAAAACTGGGGTCTTACCGTGTTGCCCAGGCTGGTCATGAACTCCTGGGGTCAAGAGATTCACCCGCCTCAGCATCCCAAAGTCCTGGGATTACAAGCCTAAGTCACCACATCCAGCTGTTTCCTATAAAATTAAAGGGCAATGAGTACAGATGGAGGTAGAATGCAGGGGATTGGATAGGAAGGTACAGAATTCAAAGAAATGGGAGAGTGCAATCAAAATATATATGTATATATAGTTAATCCTCCATATCCACTGGGTCCGCATGCAGATTTGGAAAGTTAAAAAATGAAAATAGGATGGGTGCTGTGGCTCTCACTTCCAACCCTGATCACATCACTGCATTCCATCCTGTGTGACAAAGTGAGACTCTGTTTCAAAAACAAGGGGAGGTCGGGGTTGGCGGGGGAGCGCAAATAACAATACAAAAATTTTAAAATGATACAAATTTTAAAACAATACAGAATAAGAAATATTTATGTAGCATTTGTGTTATATTAGATATCAGGTATTGTATCTCATCTAGAGATGGTTTAAAGCATATCAGAGAACATGCATAGTATATATGCAAATGCCACACCATTTCATATGTATGAGGGCCTGAGACATCCTCAGACATTGGTATCCATAAACAATTTCAGAGAAAATTGTATACATGCACACAACAATAATGAAAATATAAAAAATTAAGCAGTATATAGCATTTCATTGCATAAGAAATAGTATTATGCACTTGTGAAAATACAGTGGGTATGTATTGTGAAAACCAGACTACAGTGAGGCAAATTTGGAAGCAGTGGATGAGTTGATGCTGCTGTAGTTAGTGGTGGTGACGGTGGTTTGGGCCAGCTTGCTAGCTGTGCAGATGGATGGGACTAATGAGACTGTAGATGTTTGAGGTGAAGCTGACAAAGTTTACCATGTGTGGGATATGCTGTGAAAGATAAGGTGGACTCAAAGGTTACTTGGACATTTGACTTAAGTCTATGGAAGATGAGAGTTGCCTTTTACTAAGGAGGGGACCTAGGGAGGAGCAAGTGTGTCAGAGAAATCAAAATTTACATTTTGGACACATTAAGTTTCATATGTAAGATAAACATCCAAGTGGAAACACTAAGTGAACAGTCGAATATGCAGTTCTGAAGGGTTGGGAGAGCACTTAGCTAAGATTTAAATCTGAGAGTTGTCTGCTAGTGAGCTGACTGATGGGTGGTAGCCCCTAGTAGCTTCAGAATGAGGGTTGAAAAGATCCAGGCAGGATTAGAAAATTGGGACTTTCAACCCCATCCTCCAACTTCTGGAGAGGAGGTGGAGCTGAAGGTTAAATTGATTACCAATAGCCAATGGCTTAATCAATCATGACTCTACAATAAAGCCTCCAGGAAAAACAAAAAGGACTGAGTTTGAAGAGGGTCCAGATAGTTGAACATGTGGAAGTTCCTGGAGGTGGCTTATCCAGGGAAGGCAGGAAAGCTCTGCATCCCTTGCCCTGTATCTCACCCTATGCATCCCCTCATCTATATCCTTTTTTCTAATCAACTGGTAAACCTGAGTGTTTCACTTAGTTCTGTAAGCCACACTGGCAAGTTAATCAAACCCAGAGAGGAGGTCAACAGTAGCCCTGACCTGAAGCCAGTCAGTCAAAAGTTTCAGAAGCCCAGACTTGCAAGTGGCATCTGAAGGAGGGGCAGTCTTGCAGGACTGAGCCCTCGACCTGTGGGATCTGACAGTATTTCCAGGTATGTAGTGTCAGAATTGAATTGAAGGACGCCCAGCTTGTGTGCACTGCAGAACTGTTGGCCTGGTGTGTGGAAAAACACATTTGCTCACACAAGCCTTTCCCTGTTGATTGTTGTGGTATGAGAGCAGAGGAAAAATGGTTTCTTTTTTTTTCCCTCAGAGTCATACAACAAATATATGCTCAGGAAGTTATTCAAACAATTGTACTCTTTAGTTGTAACCTGTGAACCAATGCATGTAAGAATTATGTGCATATAAGAAACAGAAAAGTAGGCCAGGTGCAGTGGCTCATGCCAGCACCTTGTATTTTTTGTAAAACACAAGTAATCCCAGCACTTTGGGAGGCTGAGGCGGGCAGATCACCCGAGGTCAGGAGTTCAGCGCCAGCCTGGCCAACATGGCGAAACCCCATCTCTACTAAAAATACAAAAAAATTAGCCAGACATGGTGATGCACCTGTAATCCCAGCTACTCGGAGTCTGAGGTAGGAGAATTACTTGAACCCAGGAGGCGGAGGTTGCAGTGAGCCAAGATTGTACCATTGCACTCTAGCCTGGGCAACAAGAGCAAAACTCTGTCTCAAAAAAAAAAAAGTCAAGAAAAGGAACAGAAATGTGGATGTCAGGAAACACACCACTAATTCTCCTTACCGGGAGAGTATGAGTAAAGTAGCAGGGTTGTGTGAACAATGCACGACTAGGTGGGACAGCTGGGAGCCTCTTCTGTAGCACAGAGTGAGTTTCTTCGTGAACAAGCAGAACATTGCATATGGGTCACAAACAGGTTGGGGAGAGATTCTGGAAAGCCACGGTTTACATGTAAACCATGGTGTCACTGTCTCCAGTGAAGGAGGTTATGGTTCTAGAAATGCACGGTGCGTGACCTGTGTTACCACATGTGCCTCCTAGGATAGATTGCCTTTATTATTTATATGCTTTAATGTCAGCAGGCAAGTCAGGGACTCTGTTTGGAAGAGGCTTAAATAGAAAAATCCTCCTACATTAAGGAATGCATACAAGAATACATTCAGATAAGTAGAGTCAATAAAATAATACTATCTTTTCTCTCTAGAATTGGTTCCAAAATAAAAGAGCCAGACTTCCACCTGCAGAAAGACACAGATTATTTGCTCTTCAGAAAAAGCATTATTTTCCAGTCCGAGCCCATCCATTTTTAAGCTGCCAGGAGGCCCAGGCTGCAGTTCCCAACTATGCCACAGAGCAGAGCTTCTCTGGAGCCCAGGGGGTTTTGATGAGTACAGCTGGTTGCTCCCCTCTGGAGAAACAGAGGATTCCCAGTCAACAGATGGGCTACAATTGCTTCTCTTTGGAGAACCAAGAGATTCTCAGTCAACAGGTGGGTCCCCAGTGCTCTTATCTGGAGAAACCGGGGATTCCCAGTCAGCAGGTGGCCTCCCAGAGCTACCATCTGGTCACAGGCACTGAAAAGCAACCACGCTGTGCTTTGGAGTATGGTGGTGACACAGGAAGTGGGCATTTTACTAACTATCGTTTTCTCAGCTACAACTCTGCAGTATGCCTTCATCCTCCTCCATCTTCTGTGCCATATTTTCATGGAGAAAGGACTGAAACCAGGGAAAGCCAGCATGCAAGTCCCTTCCTTTTGGATTATGCTCAAGGTGCATATGGGGTGAAGAAAGACCAGTGTCATTGCTCATTCTCTTTCTCACTGCTGCAAGAACAGCAGCAGAATGATTGGCAGTATCACCCGCAGCAGCACCAACAGCGTCAGAATTACTTAGAGGGGATGATGGTCCAGGAACGGCTGCCGATGGACTCGGGTCCTTGGGATCTAGGGAAGCAGTGGCCCTCGGCTCAGTCACAGCTGCAGAGTCAACTGCCTCAGAATAATGGAAAGCCGTTGTGCTCGCAACTGCAGCAGGTGCCTCCCCAAATAGCTGCCGACTCACCCCTGCTGCCTCTAGGGCAAGATATGCAGGAAGGGGCTTCAGAGCAACCCAGGGCCCAAGGGCAGCAACTTTAAGGTGAGGAGTAGGCAAGGGTCTGCAGCAGGGAACCAAGGATGCAGCTCTGCAAAGTAGTGCGAAGTGTCAGAGAACCCCAGTCACCCACACAGTAGTGCAAGGCAGAGCCCTTACCAGAAGCCTCCACATTAATAAAAGAAAAAAAAAAAAGGCCAGGTGAGGTTGTTTGAGCCCAGGAGTTCAAGAAAAGCCTGGGCAACATGGTGACTCCCTGTCTCTATAAAAAAACTTTTTTAAAAAATTAGCTGGGCATGATGGTGTGCTCCTGTGGTCCCAGCTACTCCAGAGGCTGAGGCAGGAGGATCACTTGAGCCCAGCAGTTCGAGGCCAGCCAGGGCAATATTGGAAGATCCCATCTCTACAAACAAAACAAAACAAAAATATAAAACTAAACCAAAAAATGTAGCTAGGCATAGTGGCTTGTGCCTATGGTCCAAGCTACTTCAGAGGCAGAAGTGAAAAGATCACTTGAGCCTGGGAGGTGGAGGCTGCAGTGAGCTGTGATCATTCCACTACACTCCAGCCTGGGTGACAGAGTGAGACCCTGTCTATGAAAAATAAAATAAAAAAGAAGAAGAAAACTAAAACTGTCTACAGTGTCCACATGTGTTATAGCTCGTGACCATGTAGTTTATGGTGGCCTTGACAAGTCTGACTCCATATAATATGGGTTGAAAAACTAGCAAGCACAAAGATTGCAGGAGTATTGCTCAAACCACATCATGCAAAGTCTAACGACATTTTGCCTTCAGAAGAAGGAGGCTCTTGCCCAGCCCCTGCTTCAGGCATTGTTCCCCTCAGAGGCAATATAGCCAACAAGAACAGAGTAACCACAAAGTCCCACAGCAGTGACAATTGGATGGGGGGTTCTAAAGGCTACTCTTACAAAACTCTCTCCTCCATGGACCAGAGCAGTATCTCCAGGATGTGAAGCATGGCCTACCAGGACCCAGCTGTATCTTCTCAGCAGCCAGCCCCACCGAAGAAGCTCTGCCTGTGAAGAGAGCTGCGGCAACATCAGCCTGGCCTTTGTACATCTCAAAAGCAGCCCAATATAAAGGCAGGAGCTTTTAAGTGTAAGGCATTTAAAGTCACAGTACATAAAGCCAGGCACAATGGCTCACACCTGTAATCCTAGCACTTTGGGAAGCCAAGGCAGGAAGATCTCTCTGAGCCCAGGGATTCAAGACCAGCCTGGGAACCATGGCAAGACCTTGTCTCTAGAAAAAGGAAGAAAACAAAACAGTACAAGAGGACTCTGAAAAGCCTCAGGAAGTTGCTGTGCTGAAGCAACCCCCACCAGCCCTCTTAGCTGACAGCTGCTGCCCAGGAATCCAGAGTTTGTGACCAAATCATCTAGGGATGTGACGCCAAGGCCAACAAAGATCTGAAGTACCCAGGTGAGTCTCTGAATGTCAGGTGCTGACCTGATTTTTTAGAAAAGATCAAGTGTCTTTGAACTTCCAGGTCTTTTTAATAGTTTTGGTCTTTGACATGTAGAATTATTTCTCAAAGATTCCAGAGTTTTGTCAAAGCATATATTATAATATGAATTACGCAACTTGCGTTAAAAGCTGAAATTTCCCACCAATTCTCTATTAGATGCATCCTACATAGAAATTCTTCCAAGTGTTCCAAAGAATACACAGCCATAGAAACACAGTATATCAAGTTGACTGATGAAGAATCAAAATAAAGTATAAAGTAATAAGCTAGCACAGTTAATAAGAATGAGCTAGATCTATAGATACATGTGAGATTTATGAGGCACAACGTTTCATTGTTTTTTCCAGAGCAGGAGTGGATGTTTATTTAAAAGGACGTTAGAACAGGAAAGAAAGGAAAGTAAGTTTGGAAGAAACCTAAGTTGGGACGTGAAGGTCAAGTGTGGTCTTTAACCTTGATCTTAGGACTTTATAGGGTGACCCCTTTTCCATGATTCTTCTTTTAGGGCAGTCTGCCCACATGTGCAGTGCTTGAAAAATAAGCACACAAAGTGTGTTTAGGGAGTTGTGTGTGTACCCATCTGAGGCTTTTCCTTGCCTTTGTGGTGGAGTACCCCCAGGACATATTCCACCATTTTGTCTCTTGATGCACATGCCCCAGAATTTGCTGCTCCCTGGCATCTGCATTCAATTAACACTTTAGTGTAACAGGTATGGACCATCAGAAAATGGCCTCTCCCTGGCCCCAGTGGCCAGTTTATTGCCTTTACAGAGGCAATGTGAAACTTGCTGAACCATCACCCGACTTTCCTGGGGGTGGGGGAGAGCCCTCTCCTGCCTGTCTCATGCCTGTCTAACTACCTGTAAAATATTCCCCCTCAAGAGCCCAAGACCTCAAATCTTTGAAAGAAATTAGATAAAGGTCAGTCTTATTTAACTGCTTCCCGCTGACAAAGGGGATGTGGTGGTTCTGCATGTCTTGGCCTCTTGCTAGCTGTCAGGGTAGGAGGATGACTCCGTGGGTTGGCGAAAGTAGTATCTAGCAAGGTCCAAGGGAGACAGGGGCAGGAGTTTGCCTTCCTGTCCCACTAATGGGCAGTCTAGGGGTCCCCTGTAGAGGGGTGCCTCTTGAATATTGAGAGGACAGTATCCCACACTGAGGATCATCTGGAGCTTGATGGCCTGAAGGCGACAGGAGACAGATCATGTTACTAGATTTAGAAGACATAGGCCAAAGCAAAATAAGGGAATGAGGACAGCTCCAAAAAATTGAGGCTGCCAAGATGCCCAGTTAACTGGTAGCCATGGTCATGCCTGCTAAGACTTGGGCTGCCAACTTATTTCAGTGTGCCCAGAACTAGAATATTGGTCCAGATTTTTAAGTTACCCATCTGTTTTGTTTCTTCTGAGCTGCAGTGAGAGATCACCAGTTGGTTCACAGAAATAAGCAAGGTCAGGCTACAATGCAGACAAAAGCTTAGAACTGATGACGTTAGAAAGTAAGAGTAGGTGTACCATAAATTGTGACACATAGTTTTTCTCTTTACAGTCCTCCTTTTTATTAAATTCATGATAGGAATGATTTGTTTGTAAAACAAACTTTAGTCTTATCATATTTGGCCTGATTGCATAAAATGCAGCAAGGATAATTATTTTTACATAGGCTTTTAAAATTGGCTTTGATGGAACTCTGTTCCATAAGAAATCTCAGATAAGACATTTTAAAAGCCAAGCACAGCCATGGGTTTGTACCCTCAAATACCTATGAGAAGGGTAGATTTCTCTCCTCTTGAGGTCTCTAGATAACTTGGAGCACCTGGGCCTGTTAGACAGTGACATTCTTTACTCACCACAGGTTAGGTCCCCATACAGGGACTCTGTAGACAAGGTATGAGGCCAGTCTCCCCAAGGAACTTTTATTGGCCCTATAAGTCAAGCTTGATTTCCTTAAAGGAAAGCATGCCATTCCAGTCAAAGTCCTGGTAAAACAGCCAATTTCTCTAATGGTGTCCTGTTGCAAAAGAAAACATTCTAATTGCATTTATGCAAATAACTATATTGCCACACATTAAGAATACTCACACATAGTTTCCAAATTCTGGAGAAATCAGGTAGAGAGAAACAAATGTGCTCCAAATTTTGTTCACAGGAGTATACTCAATTGTGAAAAGCTGTAAATAGCTCAAAAGAAATGTTTTCTTGGCTCTGAAAAACAAAGGATTTTGCAAAAAGTCAAAAAGATTACTTCACTCTTCTATTAGTTCAGTGCGTTCAGTTAACTCTCATTCCACTTGATATTCATGAACATTTCAGCTGTTAATATATGTATCTGCTTGGCTATCTGCTTTTAATTAAGCTGACTTTTAACCATAGCACTCTTTAAAAAATCATTTTACATCTCTTATTACCCTACTTTATCCAGGCCAAACGAACAATATTTCTGGCCTTTGAACATTACCAAAAGTAACCTCACAGGTGAAACAAATCTTAACTAAGGTTATGACTTAACCATGAGCATATGAGGTGCTTTTAAAGAGGTGGCAAGCAGTTTTTAAAACATTTAAAGCCTCCACAGGTAGCTCAGAGAAAGGAAAATTCAAGAAGGGAAGTCAGAAGTCATTCATGGAGGGGCAGAGAAAAAATTGCCTGGACTGTCATATATCTGTGCAGAACATGATGTGTTGAAAGGAACAAGAGCACATTATAAATTGGGTGGAGAAGCACGTGGTTGGTGCAGAGCATCTCTGCACAGCAGGAAAAGGAGACAATTACCAAGTGCATTACAGACCTAAAGCTGCTGGCAAAGAAGGCTCAAGCACAGCCAGTTATGTAAATGTATCTATCCCAATTGAGATAGCTAGAAACAGTTGACTGACTAAATGGAAACTAGTCTATGTGACAAAATATTTCTGTATTGGTGTCTACTGAAGTTATAGTTTACCTCTCCTAAAAATGAAAAGTTTATTTCATACAGTGAGAGAATGAAATCTATCAGCCAGTCAGATGTTTCTCATCCTTCTTACTCTGCATCTGAGTTGTTCCATAATCACTTCTGAATAAGCAGTTTGCCTTAGATTAAAACTTGCTGCCTAACTAAAAATTACCAGGTTATAGTTTAAATTTGTAATTCTACCATCTTTCAATAAAGTGACAATTGAATGAGAAAAAAAAGTTATCCCCCCTCAAGAGATTGCTCAGTTAGGTTTTTTGCTAGGACTTTTCTGAATAAGTGTGGGATATTTCTAAACCTCTGAGGTAGGGCTTTCTAGGTTGAAGCTATTGGTTAATGATTTAGGTAGCTTTCCTGGGAGAAATAAGGCTATTAGAGAGAAAGATGAATTTAGAGGACAGGTAAATATTCAGTGAGCACTGATCTTGGAGATTATATTTTTGCCCCAAAGAGGTGTGAGGTATTTAGACATTACCAAGGACCAGTGGGAGAATGGTAATTGGTCCCTTAAGTAATAAAAAGGGGTATGGATCTTTTATTTGAGGGGAAGGGATGCCATTTGCCCTACCCAACAGGCTTAAAGCCCTGTCCTTCCTGTTCTGCTCTCAGTTATGAAAGACTGAAGAGGCTAATCTGAGGACCTCTTGCACAGGGGCACTGGGTTCCAAGGCTGACTTGTAATTTTCTCCTAGTTCATTATTAAGCCAAATAGTTTAAGTTTTGGAGAAATTAAATTTTTCCCACTTTTAGGGGATGCATCCAAGGGGCATGTCCTGTGATATGAAGACATGACCACCCATCTGGGAAGAGAGAACAGAGGAGGAAAAAAGGAAAAAATAAAAAAGAAGGCATCCCCCCTTTCTTCTATTATCCTGAAGAGGGCATTTCCCATCAACCTGGGCTCTGGACTTAACCAGTCTTTACAGTCTACCCTTAGTAACTGTATCATCACAATTACCCACTTGAGAACAGAGGGAATACAGAAGTGAACAGAGGGAATACAGAATAGCCCTGTCTATCTCTGGGCTTCTGGAATTAACTAGTCCTTACCAGAGACACAATGTTTAATTTTAAAGTGAGTTGCCTAATTAATAGTATAGTACAAGAATTATCAAAATGAAACAAGGTAAAGCTAGGTCTTGTAAATCTGGAATACACATAAATATATGCATACACACATAGTAAAAAATATTTCTAAAAATATAGATACTGTATTGATAGTCTTTAAATTACTGAAAGTTTAATTTGGACAAGATAAAAAAGAATAGCTTTTCTCCTCTGTTATGAAACTGAGAAATAAAAATAAAATTCTAAGGGCCCAACTTACTGAACAGACCACATCTTGACCAAGGGGACCCAAGAAAAAACTGAGTTCTCGGCTGGGCATAGTGGCTCCTGCCTGTAATCCCAACGCTTTGGGAGGCCAAGGCAGGTGGATCACCTGAGGTCAGGAGTTCAAGACCAGCCTACACAACATGGCGAAACCCCATCTCTACTAAAAATTAGCCAGACATGGTGGCAGGCACCTGTAATCCCAGCTACTCAGGAGGTTTAGGCAGGAGAATCACTTGAACCTGAGAGGCAGAGGTTGCAGTGAGCTGAGATTGAGCCATTGCACTCCAGCCTGGGTGACAGGAGCGAAATTCCGTCTCAAAAAAGATAAAACTGAGTTCTCAGCCATGACAGGATGGGAGGTCAGACACAGCTCATTATTCCTGTTCCTTCACTGACTATCATTAAGCTTTCTTCTGTAAGAGCTCAAAAAAACCAGCCCTTTCAAAAGATTCCACCACTTATATCAACCAACTGCTTGACTGCTCTCCCTTCTTTTAGCAGTTTCAGCATAACAACAGATGAGCTTTTCTTCTGATGAGAGACCACCAACCATGGAATGATCCTGGCCAGTCTATGACGAATGCCCAGTGAGGGTTTCTGTGTCCTCTACTTCACCTTTGGATGTCAAAGAGCACAACACTCAACCCTGGGATCATGCTGATGCCGCCATCTTTGAACATGGGTCACAGAGAGGCATGAAGCTGAATTGCATGTATATATATATGTTTCTCCTTTCATAAATATGCATCATTTTCTCTATAGCTCATTGAATATGTATATCTGGCCACCCCATCCAGCTTAAATTCCTGTCTTATTCTTTGGACCCTTGAAGTGTCTATTTCTAGTTTCTGGCTGGGGAGCTATGCTTCCCAGCTTGTCAGAACGGCCACCCTGCAGGCTACAATCCTTTATGAAAAATAAAGCTCTCCTTTCCATATTTATGAATCTTATCATTCTTCCGTTGACAAAACATAGCACTATAAACAGAAATGTGAATAAAAGTATACTAGCGTCTGTGGATTCATTGGATTTTGTATGCACACAATCACACCGTCTGCCAATAAAAGTATTCTTTCTTATTTCTAGTCCTTCTACTTTCATTTTTCTTCCTTACTACTTGGCTGAGAAATGCAGTAAAATGCTAAATCGGGGTAGAAACAACATCATTGCCACATCGCCAAGCTTCACATCAGGTATATTTCCAAACATATATTACCAAATATGGGCTTAAGGGGTTCCCTTTTATTTCTGTTGTTCTTAACTTCTTGCCTCAAAAATCTGAAATCTCTCCAAATTTTTAAGTTTTTAAATGTCTTTCTTCATCTGTTGTGATGATGGTATTTTTCTTCCATAATCTGTTCATGTGGTGACTGTTGTAAAGCACTGCGATTTTAGAAAAATCCAACTAGCTTATGACATAACCTTTTTATGTACTTCTAGATTGGAGGTGCCAGTAGTTTAAGATTTTGGTGTCTATGTTCATGAGTGATATTGGCTTCATTTATTCTTTATTAAATGCTTGAAATTTAAAGTGATTCTGCCTGGCTCTGACATTATTTTCATGGAAACATTGTTGACTACTGACTCTATACAATTACAAGACAAGCATTTTTCTTTAGATCAGTTTTGGGGATGTTGAATTTTTCTTTTTCTCTTTTTTCTTTTTTTTTTTTTTTTTTTTTTTGACAGAGTCTTGCTCTGTCACCCAGGCTGGAGTGCAGTGGCTCAATCTCTGCTCACTGCAAGCTCCACCTCCTGGGTTCATGCCATTCTCCTGTCTCAGCCTCCCAAGTAGCTGGGACTACAGGCGCCCCCCCACCACACCCAGCTAATTTTTTTGTATTTTTAGTAGAGATGGGTTTTCTCCATGTTAGCCAGGATGGTCTCAATCTCCCGACTTCATGATCCGCCCACCTTGGCCTCCCAAAGTTGTGGGATTACAGGTGTGAGCCACTGCACCCAGCCGGGAAGTTGAATTTTTCTAAGAATATATCCATTTCATCGAAATCTTCAAATTTATTATAAAATCACCCCAACATCCTCTTAACTTTTTCATTCCTAGGGCATATGTAACAGTGTACTGTTTGTAATGTTTCATATTTGGACTTTCTATGTCTGTTCTTGATTTGTCTGCCAGACGTTTGTCCTCTCAAACAACCAGTGTCTGTGGAAAAGACTTCAATGCTCTTTGTGAGCATGACTTTCTGGGGCAGTGGGGGCTGCTGAGGGCCAGGGGGCCTGTCTGGTTAGGGTCCTGGGCCTCTCCTAGACAGCTCAGGTGTCCTGGCTCCCGCCAGTGGGTACCCACATCCCCTAGTCACTGAGGGCCTCTGTGAAAAGACATCTGCACGTTTCAGGAAGGCCCTGTCACTGCACAAAGGATTCCTGAGGCCCTGGGACTCAGGCTAAGCAAGGACTTAGTTAAGAGCGGGTCGTGTTGCAGGCTTGCATGCAGCAAGATCCCATTTTCCTCCACAAAGACAACTGCTCACAGGAAGGCCCAGGGCCCCCAACAAGCCACTTTCACTTCTGTCCTCCTCAGACTTCCAGTGCCTAAAAACCCAGGGTGGGGAAGCCTCAAGGATGCGGTACCAGATCTGGCAAGGCATGTTCCAGTACTGGTCACGTGTGCACTGAAGCCTTAGGAGACAGAAATGGGGACTCAGGGGTCAAAATCAAGATTTAACCCTTGGAGGGCCGTCATGGCCTGAATTCTGCCCAACCCCCGCATTCATATGATTCATATGCTGAAGTCCAAATCCCTAGTACCTTCAAAAGTGAGGGCCTTCAAAGAGGTAATTAAGGTAAAATTGTAATAGCCAGTTGGGTTTATCTTGTCTGCTGCTCAGAAAGCCAGATGCCCTGAGAACAACAGGTATTACAGCAAAGAAAGAGATTAATCAGGACGGGCGCAGTGGCTCACGCCTGTAATCCCTGCACTTTGGAAGGCCGAGGCGGGTGGATCACGAGGTCAGGAGATGGAGACCATCCTGGCTAACATGGTGAAACCCCGTCTCTACTAAAAATACAAAAAATTAGCTGGGCAAGGTGGCGGGCGCCTGTAGTCCCAGCTACTCCGGAGGCTGAGGCAGGAGAATGGCGTGAACCCAGGAGGCGGAGCGTGCAGTGAGCCGAGATCGCGCCACTGCACTCCAGCCTGGGTGACAGGGTGAGACTACGCCTCAAAAAAAAAAAAAAAAGAAAGAAAGAAAGAAAGAGGTTAATCATCACAGGGCCAGCCAGGTGAGAACAAGGAGAAACTTCTCAAACCCATCTCTCTGATAATTTGGAGGCTAGGGCTTTTTTAGGATATTTTGGCAAGCAGGGTGCTGAGAAACAATTTATGAAATCACAGGGGTATGTAAAACTGTCTTCATACAGCTGAGTTAGTTTCTGGCAGGGAGGCCTCACGGACCAGGAGGGGCTTTTGATCTACTAAAGTGCCAAATCTGAAAAATAGCTCACACACTCATTCTTTGAGTTTTACATTCACGATGTTATTTATAGGGGTAGCTGGGGAAGTTATAAATTTTGTAACCCCTGGCTACGTGACTCTGGAGTACTCAACAACCTATAGAAAAACACCCTGATCGAAGGCAGGTTATTGGTTAACTATGCCTATTTTTTAGAAAAGTTTAAGTCCCTGCCATAATTTTAACCTTGTCTTATGAATGTTGCTTTAACCGCCGAATTGGTGGGGGCAAGGAGTGGAAGGGCTCAGTTTTTCTTGTCTCATGTTTAATTATAAACTAAATATTTCTCATAGTTATCTATGAGAACTCTGTGTTAGAATAAGATAAAAAAAGGGGGGGGCGCTGTCAGGTTAGAAGTAAGGTGAAGTCTACCATATTAGATTATTCTTATTATAATTCTGCAAAAGGCTGGGCACAGTGGCTCAGGCCTTTAATCCCTATACCTTGGCCTGGCCAAAAGCACTTTTAAACACTCAAACTATACAGCAAAAAATCATTAATAAAAATGTTGACCAGGCTGGGCACGGTGGCTCATGCCTGTAATCCCAACACTTTGTGAGGCCAAAGCGGATGTATCATCTGAGGCCAGGAGTTCGAGACCAGCCTGGCCATCATGGTGAAACCCCGTCTCTATTAAAAATACAAAGATTAGCCGGGTATGATGGCACAAGTCTGTAATCCCAGCTACTCAGGAGGCTGAGGCTGGAAAGTCGCTTGAACCTGGGAGATGGGGATTGCAGTGGGCAGAGACTGAGCCACTGCACCCCAGCCTGAGTCACAGGGCCAGATTTCATCTTGAAAAAAAAAAAAAAATGAAAAGAAAAAGAAAATGTTGACCAGACATGGTGGTTAATGCCTATAATCTCAGCACTTTTAGAGGCCAAGGCAGGGGGATCACTTGAGCCCGGGAGTTTGAGGCTCCAGCGAGAGAGCCAGGCCTTGTCTCTAAAAAAGAAAAATAATGCTATATTAGAAACTATTCATTTAATGCAAAAGAAAGCAGTAAATGTCAGGCCTCTGAGCCCAAGCTAAGCCATCATATCCCCTGTGACCTGCATGTATACATCCAGATGGCCTGAAAGAACTGAAGATCCACAAAAGTGAAAATAGCCTTAACAGATGACATTCCACCATTGTGATTTGTTTCTGCCCCACCCTAACTGATCAATGTACTTTGTCATCTCCCCGACCTTTAAGAAGGTTCTTTGTAATCTTCCCCACCCTTAAGAAGGTTCTTTGTAATTCTCCCCACCCTTGAGAATGTACTTTGTGAGATCCACCCCCTGCCCGCAAAACATTGCTCCTAACTCTACAGCCTATCCCAAAACCTATAAGAACTAATGATAATCCCACCACCCTTTGCTGACTCTCTTTTCGGACTCAGCCTGCCTGCACCCAGGTGAAATAAACAGCCATGTTGCTCACACAAAGCCTGTTTGGTGGTCTCTTCACACGGACGTGCATGACAGTAAATATGATTTTGGGCACACCAACATCTGTATCATTCAGGGTTCAATCAGAGAAACAATCAGTAGTGTTCTGAGGTCAAATCTAATAGTGAACTAGTGAACTATATATATGTGTGTGTGCCTGTGTGTATTTATATTATATAGGTACATATACATCTATACACATACACACTTGTACATCTATATAAAGACATATATATGCCTTAGTCCATTCAGGCTGCTATAACAAAATACCATAGATTGGTTAGCTTATCAACAACAGAAATTTATTTCTCACAGTTCTGGAGACTGGGAAGTACAATCGGGTTAGGTGTCTGGTGAGGACTCACGTCCTAGTAGAAAGTCGTTTTCTCACTCTAACCTCACATGGCAGAAGGATCACAGGGATTTCCCTCTCTCCCTCCCCCTCTCTGCTCTCTTTGATGAAGACGCTAATCCCCTTCATGAGGACTCCACCCTCATGAGTTAGTCACGACCCAAAGGCCCTACCTCCTAATACCATTACCTTGGTGGTGAAGATTTTGACATATGAATTTTGAGGCTACATAAACATTCAGGCCATAGCAATACAAAACTCACTTCTATAATTCTAGGGGCTGGGTGGGCAGAATAAATTCTGTAGGGCAGGCCCTTCGGAAAAGCAGGTGGAAACTCCTGAAACAGCAGATGAAGCAGCTGAGCACTTATAGAACTTTTTTAAATTTTTACATAAATAAAATAAGGTCTTCCTGTGTTTCCCAGACTGAATTTTAACTCCTGGGCTCAAGCGATCCTCCTGCCTCAGCCTCCCAAAGTGTTGGGTTTCCAGGCTTGAGTCACCACACCCAGCCAGATGTGATTCCCACCACCTCCACCCCCCAGGGCAACCTCAGCTTTGCTCTTTAACTGATTGAAAATAACCCACCCAGATTATCCAGGATAATCTCATTTACTGAAAGCCAACTGATTATATAACCCAATCACATCTACAAAATTCCTTCACAGCAATGCCTAGATTCGTGTTTTATTGAAAAAATAGGAAGTGTAGAGCAGCCAAGTTGACACGTAGACAGCACCATCGCAATGATAGAAAGACAGGAGTTTCAGAAGAGGCGAGGAAAACAAAAAATACAAAGTAAGGTAAGAACATTCTTATAATGTGGAAACTACTATGGCCAAACTGAAATAATTAAACAAGAGTCATATTTAGAAAGGTATTATGAAAAAGACAAAATCATCAAGTAGAATCTGTACTTCCGCTTAATCTAGTTACTTCAAGTTTCTTTCTACAGGTGTTAAATATTTAATGAGGGGATTAAATTGAAAGGTATTTAAGAAAGGGGCGGGTCACCCTGATCCTATATAAAGCCTGTCTTCGGGAGCTGCTCAATTACTCGCTGATCTCCGTGGAGTCCGGGTTTTCTACCCAAGATGAATTTGGACGGTACTTCAGGTGGTAAGTTCCCATCAGCTTTTTCTCTGTTCTTTGGGATTGCTACATGCCTTGCTTATTTTTCAGAGTTTGTCAAAGTTCACAGCACAAACATGATTAGAGGTACAGAATGGTAGAGCAGCAGCTGTTTTTAGCTGATAAATTGTGTTAGAACAGCCATGGGTGCTTTGAAGCTGGACTCTTGAATTTCAAATGTACGACGGCAGCCATGAGTCCCACACAAGGGTCATCTACCTAAAGTTTTAAAGCTGACAGTTTATGTGGAGGGAAGAATGTATGAACTGTCTAATGCAGCCTACTGAATTTTTTTGAGATATATTCTTTTTCATTAGAAGTACCAGTTCCTGTGTGTCTTATTTCACCTTTTCAATTGTTCCATGAGTTTCACTTTTTTCATTGATTTTTATTAATTTTCCTCCTCCCTACTGCTTCCTCTTTTGGTAATTTTGTACATTTTCTGTGTAAGTTCTCTCTTTGGAAATTTAGGCCATTCATTATCGTTTTCTAATATATATGTTTAAATGTTTATGTGCCCAATTTAGCATGACTTTTAGCTATTAAAAAAAAAGAGCAAAAATACAGAGTAATAATAGGACGGGCGTGGTGGCTCAAGCCTGTAATCCCAGCACTTTGGGAGGCCGAGGCAGGCAGATCATGAGGTCAGGAGATCGAGACCATCCTGGCTAACACAGTGAAACCCTGTCTCTACTAAAAATACAAAAAATTAGCCAGGTGTGGTGGCGCCCCAGCTACTCGGGAGGCTGAGGCAGGAGAATCGCTTGAACCTGGGAGGCGGAGGTTGCAGTGAGCCGAGATCACGCCATTGCACTCCAGCCTGGGCGACAGAGCGAGACTGTGTCTCAAAAAAAATAATAATAATAATAATTAACAAAATGGGGAGGCCAGGACAGGAGGATCAATTGAACCCAGGAGTTCGAGGCCAGCCTGGCAAGATGATGAGATCTCATCTCTACAAAGAAAAAAAAATAGCCAGGCACAGTGGTGCATACCTGTAGTCCCAGCTACTCCAGACACTGAGGCATAAAAATTGCTTGACCCCAGGAGTGGAGGTTGCATTGACCTGAGACTGCACCACTGCACTCCAATCTGGGCAACAGAGTTAGACTCTGTCTCAAAATAAATTAATTAAACTAAACCACAGATTTAAACCTATATTCTTCATGCTATTCTCCCCCTTTTCTGTTCATCAGGCATACTTCAAAAAGAATTCTGGAGAAACAGAATTCAGTATAACCAGAGTCAAAAGGATATCCTCCAATCATGGTTTCAACATGACCCTTTCCCTGATAAAGCTGCCAGAGAACAACTGGCCAAAGAAATTGGGGTTCCAGAGTCTAATATTCAGGTGGGCATTAGATTTCTACTTCATTATCTGTCAGAACCACAGTAAAGAGAAAGACTAGGCCCAGCGCTTTTGCCAGTTCCCTTATATCAGGTACTTTGCTAAGAAACGTTTTCCTGTTACACAAAATTAGAAAACAAATAAAAAGGCCAGGCGCGGTGGCTCATGCCTGTAATACCAGCACTTTGGGAGGCCGAGGTGAGGCCTCATGAGGTCAGGAGATCAAGACCATTCTGGCTAGCACGGTGAAACCCCGTCTCCACTAAAAATACAAAAAAAAAAATTACCCGGGCGTGGTGGCAGGCACCTGTAGTCCCAGTTACTCAGGAGGCTGAGGCAGGAGACTCACATGAACCTGGGAGGCCGAGCTTGCAGTGAGTCCAGATTGTGCCACTGCACTCCAGGCTGGGTGACAGAGCCAGACTTCATCTCAAAAAAAAAAAAAAAAAGAAAAGGAAAGAAAACAAATAAAAACAAGGATGCTGTTTATGAATTTTACCAAAAGTGGAAATATCATTTGTATTCACCAATGGGGAAGGAGAATATAGTGGCTCAGTCTCTGCCAATAGGTAATTAAGTCATATTTTGAGATTTAGAGAATATAGGAAATGAAATCACCATGAGAATTATGTCCTATATTTTAGTATTGGAATATTCAGATAGATTATTCATATGTAATTACAAGGAAACTGGGGTAAGAATGCATGTGCATTCCCAAGTCTCAGACTATTTTTTAATTTAATGTCTCAAATGCGATTCATACACACAATGTTTGGAATAAAATTCCATACTGAATTATTTTAAATATAATAGCTGATATAAAATGAAGCTAAGTTAAACCTCTTCAGTTATCAGAGAGATACCTGGACTGGGTAGGGTGACCCACACTTGTAATCCCAACACTTTCAGAGGCCGAAATTGGAAGATTACTTGAAGCCAGGAGTTCAAGACCAGCCTGGACAACATAAAACACCATCTCTCCAAAAAATGTATTTTAATTTGCTGGGTGTGTTGGTCCACACCTGCAGTCCCAGCTACTCGGGGGAGCTTAGGTGGAAGGATCATTTGAGCTCAGGAGGTAGAGGCTGCAGTAAGCCGTGATTGCACCACTGCACTTCAGCCTGGGAGACAGAGCGAGACAATGTCTACCAAAAAAAAGAAGATATCTTTGATTCCTGGCATGGTGGTGTGCACCTGTACTCCCAGCTACTTAGGAGGTTGAGGCCGGAGAATCGCTTGAGCCCAGACATTCTGTGCTATAGTGTGCTTGTGTTATGCAGATTGGGTGTCTGCAGTATGTGGATTGGATGTCTGCAGTAAGTTTGGCATCAATATGGTAATGTCCCAAGAGCTGGGGACCGCCAGGGTGCCTAAGGAGGAGTGAGTCAGTCCAGGTCAGAAACAAAGCAGATCAACACTCATGCTCATCAGTAGTGGGATGGTGCCTGTGAATAGCCACTGCACTCCAACCTGGGCAACATAGCAAGACTTTGTCTCAAAGAAAGAAAGAAAGAAAAAGGGATCCCTGTAAATAATATAATTCTATCAGTGAAAATGGTATTTAAACCAATGAAGACCAAGTGAAATTGTGTTTTTAGAGGAAAATAATGAGTTCTGGGTTTTGCATCAAATGTATAGTCTCCAACAAGCCATTGGCTAGAAGAATCTCAGTCTGAGAGGATATAGGAGAGAAGAATTTTACTTGTCTCTTCATGTATCTATACTGGATGTGGGAGGCAGGGATTACTCAAGTCCCAGTAACAAAAGTACATTCTATGGGAATACTGGTAATTGGCTTTGAGGTACTGGGCCCACTTGGAATGATGGTGAAAATGGCAAGTTCAGGAAATGATGTAGATAGAGGTTGCCTCTGCTATAGTGTTTATACTTTATTCACTTGTTTCCAGTTTCCATCTGTACTTAAGATTTCTTAACTAAAACTATTCTGATTCATTAATTTAGAGAAGAGATAAAACCTTTTAACATAACGTTCACCAACTTTTTTACCACAGACTGGTTTTGTGGAAGACAGTACTTCCACAGACAAGGAGGGGTGGGTAATGGTTTCGGGATGAAACTGTTCCACCACCGATCATCAGGCATTAGCTATTAGTTAGATTCTCATAAGGAGCTCACAACCTGAATCCCTCAAATGCACAGTTCACAGTAGGGTTTGTGCTCCTGTGACAATCTAACACAGCAGCTGATCTCACAGGAGGTGAAGCTCAGGTAGGTAATGCTCACTGGCCCTCCACTCACCTCCTGCTGGGCCACCCGGTTCCTAACAGGGTTGAGGACGCCAGCTTTAGCACAAAGCCTATGATATAAGAGTGGTTTATTGGATATTGGTTGTCATTAAGACGCTAAATGTTCTTAAGAATATCTAATTATCAAAATAATAACACTTAGAAATCATTAGAAAATATATTGCAATTCTGACTCTAATAATGAGGAAACAAGCAAAGAGTTCAATTGGTTTTGTTAGGGACGAGAGTGACAAAATGAGGTGTGTGGCTCCCTAGAAGTCTCCTCATCTATTGTTAACCCTGGGATAAAAATGACTAAGAGGAAATACAGATGAGTGTTAGCCTCGCTCTTTACTATGGCTAATTCTGCTCTCCTATTTAAAGAAATTTTTCTGCAATTAATTCCATATGTATTGTATGTTATGAAATGGTATTTCCTGTGAAGAAGTGATGAGGGTCAAGAAAAGATATTCAGAAACTGAAGTCCTACTAGGAGGAAGAGAGAGAGAGAGAGAGTGCAATCCTTTGAGAGACCTCATAGGGTCTCCTAAATCAAACAAATTTACTTTGGATGCCACAAAAAATGATCATGAAAGAAAGGCTCCTTTGATTTGAAGGGAGATTCATGTGTGACCCTGAATCGTATGCCAATAGTAGCATCATTCCTAGGACAATGCATTGCCTTTCTCTTGTGGGTATTATTCCAGCGACAGGTAGTCAAATCAGTTTTGTTCAATGGAATTGATATTTGGAATGACATAGCCTGAGTTGCATGACTGTCACATCTTCTTCTCCTACTTAGGTTTGGTTTAAAAACTACAGAGTAAAACAGAGAAAACTAGATTATACATGCTTCTCAGAAAAAGATCAAACCCAGGGGCATGACCAGTCCCAGCATCTGACTCATGGTAAGAATGCTCAGTGGGTACCATTGAGAGTACAATTTTTTTTTAGGTGAAAGCAAGTTTATTAGAGAAGTAAATAAAAGAATGGCCACTCCATAGGCAGAGCGGCCTCCCACAATTGAGACAGGCAGGTTCTTCACAAGCAAGCTCGGGGCTTTTTATTTTTTTATTTTTTATTTTTGTATTTTGTTTCGAGACGGAGTCTCACTCTGTTGCCTGAAGTGCAGTGGCGTGATCTCAGCTCACTGCAACCTCTGCCTCCTGGATTCAAGTGATTCTCCTGCCTCAGGCTCCCCAGTAGCTGGAACTACAGAGGTGCGCCACCACGCCCAGCTAATTTTTTGTATTTTTAGTAGAGATAGGGTTTCACCAGTTGGCCAGGCTGGCCTTGAACTCCTGACCTCAAGTGATCCACTCACCTTGGCCTCCCAAAGTGCAGGACTACAGGCATAAGCCACTGGGCCCAGCCTAGCTCTGGGCTTTCTGGTCCTGCTGCAGAGCAATGACCTCCTCTTCTGCCACCTTGGGGATTCAGAGAGAGCAAATACGGCCAGCATTATCTTCATGGGTTTGTTTTTCTGGTTTGAATATGAAAATTCCCCTAACAGCTTCTATGTTCTCCTTTAGAATACTTACCAAAAGAAGCCCGGCAAAAACAGACATTCATCACGTGGACTCAAAAAAACAAACTAGTGCAAGCCTTTGAGAGGAACCCATTCCCTGATATTGCTACCAGGAAAAAACTGACTGAACAAACAGGCCTGCAGGAATCAAGAATTCAAGTAAGTTCCATGTCTGTGACCCCGACTATATCCTGCCTCTGATACTGCCCTCTGAAGGTGTTACTGAAAAACTTCGAGCTGTCTTGGGTTATCAAAGTCATCAAGGGCAATGACGGGGGATGGTAAATGTCTGGCATTGCAAGTCCCATTTTTGTCAAGGAAGAATTTTCAAATCAAATTGCTATGCACGGATTTGGAATCACTAGCAGAAACTACCCATTTTGAGAACATTGTTAGATTTTCTACAACCTTGAGAGTGTTGTCATTTTAGCTCAGATAATTCTTTCTTGTGAGGGGCCACCCTGTGCATGGTAGAATATTGGTCAGCATTCCTGGCCTCTACCATCTAGATACCAGTAAAGCACCTGCCCACCTTCTCTTCCCCTGTTTGTGACAAGCAAATAATTCACAGACATAGTCAAATGTTCTCCCATTGAGGGACAAAATTGGCCCCCACAGAGTATTTTCTTTTACCTAAGTTATGGGGATAGTGATTTAGCATATGTTAACTGCTCATGACTTAGGAGGCACAGTCATGGGTTTATGACACACAAACTCTCAAATACATTTATTTGTGTTTGTTAGTCATTAATCAGATGAATACACATGCACACAAACTATCAATTCTGCACACATCCATGAAGAGGAAAAAAATGTCAGCCTGGTCAAGAGATCTTTTTTGCTGATCCATTGTTGCAATTATATGGAGAATTCGAGAACACGTGCCTTTCTAGTCAGAGATTCAACTCACCTGTACTTAATTGCTGACTGTTATAACCTCAGAATATGTATTTGTGTTTATGTGTATATACAAACATACACATTACACACACACACACACACACACATGAACACATGGACTGGAGTTAATTTCACATATAAAATGTATAAGATTTTCTTTTTCTCAAATTCACATAAAAAAGAAAAATAAACAAAAGTAATAAAAATAAATAATAATAAACATATATATACATGATTTCATACACAGTCGTCCCTTAGTATCCATGAGGGATTGGTTCCAGGACCTTCCCCTGAATACCAAACTCCAAGGATGCTCAAGTTCCTGATATAAAATGGTGTCACATTTGAATATAACCTGTGCACATCTCGTGTACTTTAAAACCTCTGTAAACTACCTGTACTACCTAATACAATGTAAATGCGATGTGAATAGTTGTTATACTGAATTTTTCTTTGTATTATTTTATTGTTGCATTGGTTTTTATTTGGGTTTTCTTCCAAATATTTTCAATCCATGGTTGGTTGAATCAGGGTGTATAGACAGAACCCATGGATTCAGAGAGCCAACTCTCTCTATAAAATCACCCTGTGATTTGTCCTTAGGTTAATAGCTCCTTTGTTTTACAGCGCATGTGATGCAGAGTTACAATTGCTTATATCTTATGATGTCATGTCTCCCTTTTTCTCACTTAGATGTGGTTTCAGAAACAAAGATCTCTGTACCCCAAGAATTGCAGAAGGGAGCCAGTAAATTTATTGGTAGATGACCCAAACGAGAGACCAGATACAACTGTTGGGTGGCATCCAGTCAACCTGTTCAGCCTCACAGACAGCTCTCATTATTTTTCTTCCTCAAATTCTTCCAGCGGGCACCAAACTCTTCTACCTGTTGTTCCTTCAACCCAGGCGCCTTGGGATTCCTTCAGGGTCCATGTGACCCAAGGACCAAATGTCATGATCATGCAGCCCACACAGGCTGTGCAGGAAGTAGATAACTCTCATCAGCCTCTGATACTTCCGAATCACGTCCTGACACTGCCAATTCTGAAAAAGGACTTAGATACTCTGACTCCCTTCTGGCTCCAATACCAAGAAGAACACCAGAATCACAAAGAACACACGGGCTCGGGAGTACCACAGTTCAAGAGCCATTCGCAGCCTGAACCTGAGCACAGGGAGCAACAACCTCTGAATCTGGGTCAGCGTGACATATCGAACATTTTGCAAAGGTGGGACAAGATCTGCCAGGCTCTGCTTGCAGAATGGGACCCTCTCAAAGGGACACACTGAGACAGACTTGTGGCAGCAGCAGGCACGCTCAGCTGAGAACCATGTCATCCATTTGGCCAATTGCCCCAGCAATATGTAGAAACCTCAAGCCTTTAGGGCAACTCCTGTAATGCAGAGTTCTTCAGTAAAAGGTACAACTTGGCCGGGCGCGGTGGCTCACGCCTGTAATCCCAGCACTTTTGGAGGCCAAGGTGGGCGGATCACGAGGTCAGGAGATCGAGACCAGCCTGGCCAACATGGTGAAAGTCCGTCTCTACTAAAAATACAAAAATTAGCTGGGCATGGTGGCGCATGCCTGTAGTCCCAGCTTCTCAGAAGGTTAAGGCAGGAGAATCACTTGAACCTGGTAGGCAGAGGTTGCAGTGAGCCGAGATCACGCCACTGCACTCCAGCCTGGTGACAGAGTGAGACTCCGTCTCAAAATAAATAAATAAATATAAAGGTACAACCTGACAATTTCTGACATACAGAAATTGGAAGTGATGTACAGATGGCTGGATTGGTTACAGCTTGGTGTATGCCTTATTTGAACACTCAGCATTGTATGAATGGTTGAAGTATGGCCACTGGAATTGTCCAAGACTTAGCTACTGTTACACATGCATACTACTAAGTTAGGTTTTTAACGTCTACCTATTAAGCTAGGTTACAGTTCATCCACAAGTACTCAAATATAGAAGCACAGAGTCCTTCACAGGCCACATTTACTTTGCTTTCACATGGGTTAGCATCCAAGATAGAGTTATTTTAGCCTCCACAAGAGGGGTTTACTTTGGAACGATAAAAATATCTTTGAAAAAAAAATTTTTTTTTTCTTTTTTTTTTGACATGGAGTCTCGCTCTGTTGCCCAGGCTGGAGTGCAATGGTGCAATCTCGGCTCACTGCAACCTCTGCTTCCCGGGTTCAAGCAATTCTCCTGCCTCAGACTCCTGAGTTGCTGGAATTATAGGAGTGCGCCACCATGCCTGGCTAATTTTTGTATTTTTAGTAGAGATGGGGTTTTACCATCTTGGTCAGGCTGGTCTCAAACTCCTGACCTCATGATCCGCCCACCTCGGCCTCCCAAAGCGCTGGGATTACAGGTGTGAGCCATCACGCCCAGCCTTGAAAAATACTACTTCTTTGTTTATCTTATCCTTTTGAATTCTGTTCCATTATACAATACTTTCAACTCCATATAAAGGTGTGGAAACAAGGTCAGTATATATAGATCTAGTTTTACAAAGATACCAGTTTGCACTACTACAAACAGTTGTGCAGTGAACATCCCTACCAGTGTCTGTGTCCATTATGTGAAAGGGTTCTGTAGGGTTTGCACACTGAAGCACAAGTGCCAGAATATTTTGACATCAGTATTTATTGCTAAGTTAGCCTCAGCTGAATTTGTTGCTCCTAATGTGAGATGCACCTTCATTTATCTAGGGAATAAAAACACATGCACATGCACACATGTTAGTGGAGCATGCCTACCTGAAAAGATTCTGATATAATTATTTAACAGTGTTGATACCGAAACAGTGTCATCATCTGGGGTAACACCTGAGGTTCCCTGTCCCATGGCCATGGAAAACTAGGATACAGACACACCAGAGTGAGGTTAAGAATGGAAGTTTAATAAGCCAAAGAAAGAGAAGAGCTCTCTGTGCAGAGAGGGGTCCTGGAGAAAATGGATTGCCACTTGCATAGTGAAATGCAGAAGGTATTATAGATGAGCTTGAGGGGGTGGTGTCTGATTTACATAGGGCACCAAAGATTGGTCAGACCAGATGCACCATTTGCATAGCATGCAAAGAAGCTGGCTACCCCATCCAAATCTTTTATTATGCAGATGTGTTCTCTACCTGGCCGCCACCATGTTGCCTGCTTTTTCACTGTACATGTAGTGACAAAGAAAAAAGAAAAGAAAGCCTCCATGTTGAACATACCTGGCTTTCCTTTTCTATTAGCACAGCTGCTGGCATTTATTCACGCGAGCTTCCAGCTTGCTTATCTATGTCTACGGTTCCATTTTTCAGGCTGCTTTTTGTTAGAAAAGATTTGGGGCTGCTTTTGTTAAAAGGGAAACCTTGTTGGGGGCTCCTTTTACCCTCACTATCTGCCTACATAATTTCTCTCCACCTCCTTATCAGCACCATGCCTAGTTTTATTTTTAAATTGTTCCCCTAGATAATTCTTGTTTGCAGGCAAAGATTAGAGCTCTTAGTATAAATAGTCACTCCTCCCTACTTCCAACACATATGTGAAAAGAGTTCCCCAGGTTACAAAGACAAGTTTTATATTTGTTTTTTCTGTTTTGTTTGT
>NW_012103920.1:8140892-8142198 GCF_000951045.1 Mandrillus leucophaeus
AAAAAAAAAAAAAAAAACTGTCTATAAGACTATTGGGTCAATTTCAGTCCAGTCTCCTTTTTCTATTTCTTGATTCCTCAATCGTGAGGAATCTGATCGCCAATCTTACTGGCTCCTTCACGCTGAGGAAGAATGTTGTCGGCAGCTCCATACCATGGGCGGCCACGTGGCTACCCAGGAATCAAAGGTTAATCTAATACTGTAGTTTTCTTCAGAAACACAGTCTTTCTCTCTCCAGCTCCCAATTTCTGCCAAAGACAAATCACAGCAGAACCAACCTACCTGCAAAAAATGTTTCAGTCCCATATACTTGGCCTGATTACCCTCACAAATGCAGCAAGAATCATTGTCCACATAGCCGCTCCTAAAATGGCCTTGCTAGAACCTCTCACAAAGGCATTTCAGTCAAAGCCCTGGGAAAATAACCAGTTCCTCAAACTGTGTCCCATTATAAAAGAAAACAGATTCTTTTTTTTTTTTTTTTTTTTTTTAAGACAGAGTTTCGCTCTGTCACCCAGGCTACAGTGCAGTGGCGCAATCTCAGCTCACTGCAAGCTCTCCTGGGTTCACGGCATTGTCCTGCCTCAGCCTCCCTAGTAGCTGGGACTACAGGCGCCAGCCACTGTGCCCAGCTAATTTTTTGTATTTTTAGTAGAGACAGGGTTTCACCATATTAGCCAGGATGATCTCGATCTCCTGACCTCGTGATCCACCTGCCTCAGCCTCCCAAAGTGCTGGGATTACAGGCATGAGCCACCGCACCCAGCCAGAAAACAGATTCTTATTGCACTTATGCAAACATGTTGCCAGGAATTAAGAACAGTCACAATTAATTTACAAGTTCTTGAGAAATTAGGCAGAGAGAGAAATATGCCTCAAATTCTGTTTACAAGAGTATACTCTACTCAATTTTTAAAGGCTATAAATAGCTCAAAAAAAAAAAAAGCTCTCCAGACTCTGAAGAATCAGCAATGTTTGTAACAAACAACAGCAACAAAAAGCAATAAAAATTTATTTCAGTCCTCCATTAGTCCAGTCCATGCAATCAACTCCCTGCTCTGCTTCAAAATAGGTCAGCAATATTTATGAACATGTCCGCCTTTCCATTCATGCCCTGGAAGTCTTCTCTCTAATCCAATGGCACAATCTCCAAAGTTATCAGAAATCTGCATTTAAGAGTCCTTTTTGGTTGGGAACAGTGGCTCACACCTATAATCTCAGCACTTTGGGAAGCCAAGGTGTGCAGATCACTTGAGGTCAGGAGTTCGAGACTAGCCTGGCCAACATGGCAAAATCCCATTTCTAC
>NW_012103920.1:8142623-8143929 GCF_000951045.1 Mandrillus leucophaeus
TATATATTAAGACATATGAGAATTTTTTAAATCTCATAGGCTCCTGGAACACACATTAACAACACATCTATATAAATACAACCCAAAGGAAGCTAAACACCACCTCAGATTTGACAATGCTTCCTACAAAACTCTTACATGACAAATAAGTCTAATAAGGCTAATGTGTCTCTCTCAGACTTCTGGAAACTAATTTTAATTAAATTAAAATTGAATTAATTTTGTGATTAATTTTAACTATTAAAATTTTAATCAGTTCCACCGTAAGGTAAGATTTCCATCAATGTTTTATAACCTTTTATATTTTTTTATTAAGGAGTAGATCTATGTTCCAAGAAAACTCTGTTTTTCCAACACAGGGGACCAGATGCTGGCCATGCTTCAGTGTGCTTTTGAGATTAATGTTTGATTTATAGAGAAACTCCAGGCCCAGAGTGGTGGCTCACATCTGTAATCCCAGCACCCTGGGAGGCCAAGGCAGGCATGGTGGTATGTGTCTGTGGTCTTAGCTATTCAGGATGTGGAGGTGAGATCACTTGAGCCTGGGAAGCAGAGGTTGTGGTGAGCCGTGATGGCGCCACTGCACTCCAGCCTGGGTGACAGAGGGAGACCTTGTCTCAAAAGAAACAAATAAAAAAAAAACTGAACTAATCTTATCCCTCAAAATCAGTCCTTACAGTCTCAGGCCACCACCTCTTCTTTGATAGTCCCTGGGCCTAGAAGGATTGAGTGGTTTTTATTCCCGGACCCGTGTCTCATGAAAACAGTTCATTTTGATTGTCATCTTCTACCGAGTCTGAAGATGAGACTCCAACTGGTGTTAACACTTAAGATTTAGGAGGAGGTGGTGGCTTTTTCAGACTCAGGAGTCAAAGTCCTGAAAGTTAACAGAAGTAGGATTAGGTAATGGGATATTTATACCACAGTATATGTAGTATATACATATACTATGTAATGATAATACATAGAGAGTATTATCATTCTCTCTAACATGTCACAAATTAAAATACTGTGATTTGGTGTCCAAGAATTACTGTCTGCAGCACTTCAAGACATTTTATTAAAGTAATTAAGCTATTCATTGCATATATCTAATTGTTAGCATTCTAGTGACAGAACTGTCACCAAAAGCTTCAAAAAGTGATAGGTCCTATGTCAAACTTATCAAAGTAAGATAACTAACTTTTCTCTCCATCATAAAAAAATGGCAAACGCAAATATCAGTTTTGGAAATTCAATATGAGGCTAAATAATCTCCCTTCACTTAAATATTATAGGACAAAACAAGGACAAAGTAAAAGCAGGC
>NW_012103920.1:8149099-8151755 GCF_000951045.1 Mandrillus leucophaeus
TAGAGGCACAGTCTTGGCTCACTGAAAACTCTGCTTCCTGGGTTCAAGCCTCCTCCTGCCTCAGCCACCCAGTAGCAGGGATTACAAGCACACACGACCACACCCAGCTAGTTTTTTCACCATGTTGATTAGGGTGGTCTGGAATTCCTAACCCTGAGTAATCCATCTGTCTCAGCATCCCAAGGTGCTGGGATTAAAGGCGTGAGCCACTACGCCTGGCCAAGTTTTAGTTCTTTAATACTTTTTGAGAGGCCTGGGAGTCCTTTCCTAAAAATAAAAAAATTAAAACTCACATAAAACAAGTAAGTTTCAAGCTTTAAGACAAGAAGAGCCCATTTCTAGTTTATCAGAAAACAGCTGTCAATGAAACTATTGGGTCAGTTTCAGTCAGTGGTCCCTTAGCAGTGGAGAATTACATAAATCAGCCTATTGTTCAATCAAAGCTGTAGTTATGGCTCTTGGAACAGAGAAGCTCAGTATCTAATGGTTGGTGAACTGCCACTGTTTCAGCATTGCTTATCTCGAGGCCAGTGCTTGTTTAGCTGCTAGAGATAAAGTAAACCCTTGTGGCAGTTACAGCATAGTTTATTCTTCTTTTTTTTTTTTTTTGAGGTGGAGTCTTGCTCTGTTGCCTAGGCTGGAGTACAGTGGTGCGATCTCAGCTCACTGCAACCTCCGCCTCCTAGGTTCAAGCAATTCTCCTGCCTCAGCCTCCTGAGTAGCTGGGATTACAGGCACACGCCACAATGCCCAGCTAATTTTTTTGTATTTTTAGTAGAGACAGGGTATCACCATGTTGACCAGGTTGATCTTGAACTCCTGACCTCAAGTGATCCTCCAGCCTCAGCCTCCAAAAGTGCTGGGATTATAGGCGTGAGCTACCGTGCTTGGCGCATAGTTTATTCTTTAAGTGTAAGGGTGTGTGACTTAATCCATGCCTCACAGTGCCTTAGGTCCTGTTTATTAATTTGGTTTTACTGCCACCAAGAGTTACTTTTGTCAGTCTCATGACCTCCATTTAAATATTAATGCTGGTCAGCTGTGTCTAAACCACAAAAGTGAGAAATATAATGAGATGTGTCTGGGAACTCAGTTTTTTGGGGGTATTTTGCTTTTTTTTTTTTTTTTTTTTTTTGAGACAGAGTTGCTCTGTCACCCAGGCTAGAGTGCAGTGGTACAATCTCAGCACACTGCAACCTGCGTCTCCCGGGTTGAAGAGATTCTCCTGCCTCAGCCTCCTGAGTAACTGGGATACAGGCATCCATCATCACGCCCGACTAATTTTTGAACTTTTTGTGGAGATGGGATTTCGCCATGTTGGCCAGGGTGGTCTCCAACTCCTGACCTCAGGTGACCGCCCACCTCGGAGTCCCACAGTGCTGGGATTACAGGCCTGAGGCACCACAGCTGGCCAGAACTCAGTTTTTAAGGTTTCTCTGAGGTCCCTTTGGCTAAGGTGGGTGAGGGGGCAGTTCATTGAGTTGTTTGGGGGGCTTGGAATTTTATTTTTAGTTCTCACAAGAGTGTACAGAATCACTGTTATATAGAATAAGTGTGTGGTGAAAGGCATGGAATCAGCTGTCAGACTGCCAGGGTCGGAGACCTGACCCTGGGCTCTGAACAATTCTACACCAAAGGTTCTTACCTGTAAAATGAGGATGAAAATATGGTATTGAAGAATTAAAGAAGAAAACTAATCTCAATGAATAGAAGATAGGATTTGAAAAGGTGGGTTCTGTAAATAAATCAAAAAAGCATGACTAGGATGGATGCATGATTAGGGTGGGCACCTCAGTATATTTAAAGTAATTCGGCTTTACAGTTCATTATTTTTTCAGTTGGAAAGACCCTGGACTAGAGATTCTACATGTCTTCCCAAGATGAGTGCCTTTGGTAGAGAACTCAGTGTGTTTTGTTGTGACAAGACTGTTTCCATGAAAACTGGGGTTTTGTAGGGCTTCATCTTTCACCTTATAATAGTGAAGATTGCGGGCAGTCAGTTTGACTGGTGTTATTCACGCAGGGTACAATTGGACACTGCAGCTTTCAGACAGAACTAGGCATTTAAAAATTAAACCCAATTATGGTTCTTGTTTATAAAATTCTTTGGTTTTTAGGCAGACAAAAATACCTACAGATCAAATTTTATTAAAAGGTAAAAAATCTTGGGGGGAAGTTCGAATGAATAGATTCTAGATCAGACAAAGACTGGCTGTGTATTAATAATTATTAAAGCAGAGCAATTGAGGCTGGATGCGGTGGCTCATGCCTGTAATCCCAACACTTTGGGAGGCAGAGGTGGGAGGAGAACTTGAGTCCAGAAGTTTGAGACAAGCCTAGGCAACATAACAAGACCCTATTTCTACGAAAAAAATAAAAACTGGCCAGGTGTGTGGTGCATGCCTATGGTTCCAGCTACTTGGGAGCCTGAGGCAGGAGGGATCATTTGAGCCCAAGAGTTGGAGGCTGCCGTAGGCTATGATCATGCCACTGCACTCCAGCCTGGGTGACAGAATGAGGCCTTGTCTCTTAAAAAACAAAAATGTCCTAGGTATTGTTTTTTTCCTAGCTCACAAATGTGGCAGTTTTTTATTCTGTGCTTTTGTTCAGAAATATTGTGAGAACTTTCATATCTAAAGTATGGAAGAGGCTTTGT
>NW_012103920.1:8152590-8159265 GCF_000951045.1 Mandrillus leucophaeus
TATGTGAAATACAGTGGGTATGTATTGTGAAAACCAGACTGCAATGAGGCAAATTTGGAAGCAGGGGATGAGTTAATGCTGCTGTAGTTAGTGGAGGTGACGGTGGTTTGGGCCAGCTTGCTGATAATTATTTTGTTTAAGGAGGCTGAAGATAGGGCCCCAAGCTCTTCTAGCGTGTAGAGTTTCTGGTGAGAAATCTGCTGTTAATCTGATAGGTTTTCCTTTAGAGGTTTCCTGGTGCTTTTGTCTCATGGCTCTTAAGGTTCTTTCTTTCCTCATTTTAACTTTAGATGAACCTGATGACAACGTGCCTAGGCGATTATTTTTTGGGATGAATTTCCCAGATGTTCTTTGAGTTTCTTGTATATGGATGTCTAGGTCTCTAGCAAGTCCAGGGAAGTTTTCCTTGATTATTCCCCCAAATATGTCTTTCAAACTTTTAGATTTCTCTTCTTCCTCAGGAATGCCAATTATTCTTAGGTTTGGTCATTTAACATAATCCCAGACTTCTTGGAGGCTTTGTTCATTTTTTCTTATTCTTTTTTCTTTGTCTTTGTTGGCTGAGATTAATTCAAAAATCTTGTCTTGAAGCACTGAAGTTCTTTCTTCTGCTTGTTTGATTCTATTACTGAGGCTTTCCAGAGAATTTTGCATTGCTCTAAGTACATCTGTTATTTCCTGAAGTTTTTATTGCTTTTTATTTATGCTGTATATTTCACTGAAGATTTCTCCCCTTATTCCTTTTCTTCGTTTTTTCATCTTCTTAAATTGTACTTCACCTTTTCTGATGCCTCCTTGACTAGCTTAATAACTGACCTTGTGAATTCCTTTTCAGGTAAATCATGGATTTCTTTTTGGTTTGACTCCATTGCTGGTGAGGTAGTGTGATTTTTTTGGGGGGTGTTAAAGAACCTTGCTTTGTCACATTGTAGCAGGACAAGCCAGAGGCAAAATCCCTCAGACACCGAGTTTAAGAAGGAAGGGGTTTATTCAGCTGGGAGCTTCAGCAAGGCTCACGTCTTCAACAACTGAGCTCCCCGAGTGAGCAATTCCTGTCCCTTTTAAGGGCTCACAACTCTAAGGGGGTCCATGTGAGAGGGTCATGATAGATTGAGCAAGCAGGGGTTACATGACTGGGGCCTGCAAACACCGGTAATTAGAACAGAACAGAACAGGATAGGGATTTTCACAGTGCTTTTTTATACAATGTCTGTAATCTATAGATAACATAACCGATTAGGTCAGGGGTCAATCTTTAACTGCCAGGCCCAGGGTGTGGCACCGGGCTGTCTGCTTGTGGATTTCATTTCTGCCTTTTAGTTTTTACTTCTTTTTTCTTTGGAGCAGAAATTGGGCATAAGACAATATGAGGGGTGATCTCCTCCCTTAATATTACCAGAATTGCTTTTCCGGTTCCTTCTCATTTGGGTAGGCTATCTCAGAGGGAAGTGCTAGGGCTCGAGGCTGCTGTTCAGATTCTTTTGTCCCACAGGATGTTCCCTTGATGTAGTACTCTTTTTCTTTTCCCAGGGATATGGCTTCCTGTGAGCCGAGCTGTAGTTGTTGTTATCTGTCTTCTGGATCTAGCTACCCAGCAGGTCTGCTGGGCTCCGGGCTGGTGCTGGGAGGTTGTCTACACAGAGTCCCGTGATGTGAATCATCTGCAGGTCTCTCAGCTGTGGATACCAGCACCTGCTCTGGTGGAGGTGGCCGGGGGTGAAATGGACCCTGTGAGGGTCCTTAGTTTTGCTTGTTTAATGCACTATTTTTGTGCTTGTTGGCCTCCTGCCAGGAGGTCCCATTTTGAAGAGAGCATCACAGTATTTGGGGTGTCTCCCGGGCCCTTCAGGAGCAATCTACTTCCTTGAGAGGGTCTGTGGGTTCTCTCAGCCTTCCTGGTTTATTCCTGCAGTAGTTCTGGAGCAAAAGTTCACCATGTGAGTCTCCACACACTGCTCTGTCTGTCTGTGTGGGAGCTGCAATCTAGTCCTGCCTCTTGTCCGCCATGATCTCTCGATTCTTCAACTGAGTTAAAACTTTAAATGCCAGGCAGCTGAAGCTCTGGTAGTAGCACAGTCCTTTCTGTAAATACACATTCTTATAGTATTACTTTTTTTTTTTTTTTTTTTACATTTCTGAATTTCTGACCATTGAGTTTCTCAATTTTTGGTATTGCTTATTAATCATTTTCAATGCCCATCAAAGGACAGGCTTATGAAAGGGAGTTCATGGAAAGTGGCAATTTAAATTGCATTGCATTGCTTTGAGCTGCCTGTGTTTATAGAAAGTGCCCCTATTGTAATCAGGAGGCAATCATGACTAGGGCAGGAGCATAGAAGGCACTGTAATATATGAAAGTAGACACTTGCTTTTTTTGGTTAGACTCTCATGAGCACTGCCTCCCACTGGCTCTATAAACTCTGACAAATTCGTGACTCTCCTAGTCCATTTTCTGTTGCTTAGAACAGAGTATCTGAAATTGAATGAATATAAAGAAAACATTTATTTCTTATAGTTATGGAGGCTGAGAAGTCCAAGGTCAAGGGGCCGCATCTGGTGAGAGCTTTCTTGCTGGTGAGGACCACAAGGTGGTACACGGTATCACATGGCAAGGTGGCTGAGGGTACTAGCTCAGGGGTCTTACTTACCCTTGTAAAGCCACCAGTACCACTCCCATGATAAGCCATTAATCTATTAAACCATGAATGTGTTAATCCATTCATGAGAGCAAAGTCCTTTTGATCCAATCACCTCTTAAGGCCTCACCTCTCAGTGCTGCCACGTTGAAGACTGAGGTTTTGTTTTTTTGTTTGTTTTTGTTTTTGTTTTGAGATAGAGTTTTGCTCTTGTTGCCCAGGCTGGAATGCAATGGCGCCATCTCGGCTCACCACAACCTCTGCCTCTCCCATTCAAGCGATTCTCCTGCCTCAGCCTGCTGAGTAGCTGGGATTGCAGGCATGTGCCACTATGCCTGGCTAATTTTGTATTTTTACAAATAGTAGAGATGGGGTTGCTCCATGTTGGTCAGGCTGGTCTCGAACTCCTGACCTCAAGTGATCTGCCCACCTCGGCCTCCAAAAGTGCTGGGATTACAGACGTGAGCCACCGCACCTAGCCGAAGATTAAGTTTTATAAAACAAAAGTATCTGAGACAGATCTTAATCAATGTAGAAAGTTTCGTCAAGGTTAAGAATGTGCCTGTGACACAGCTTCAGGAGGTCCTGATGACACGAGCCCAAGGTGGTCAGGCCACAACTTGGTTTTATAGATTTTAGGGAGACGTAAGTCGTCAGTTGATACATGTAAGATATATGTTGGTTGGGTCTGGAAAAGCAGGACAACTGGAAGCAGGGGCTTCCAAGTCATAGACAGATTCAAAGATTTTCTTATTGGTAGTCAGTTGAAAGAGTTATTATCACTAGAAAGGAATGTCTGGGTTACCATAAGGAATTGTGGAGACCAAAGTGTTGTCATGCTGATGAAGCCACCAGGTGGCAGACTTCAGAGAGAACAGACTGTGTTTCTTATCAGACTTGAAGAGTCTATGTTTCTTATCATACTTCAAGAGTGTATTTTATCAGTAATCCCAAAAGAATGGAGGGTATAATGAGGCCTGCCTGGCTCCCATTTGCCATCATGGTCTGAACTAGTTTTTCAGTTAACTTTGGAAAGCCCTTGGCTGAGAGGAGGGGTCCATTCAGATGGTTGGGGGGCTTTAGAATTGTATTTTTGGTTTACAATTTCAACATGAGTTTTGGTCGGGACATTTAAACCACAGCACTCCTGCACCTCAGCTTTTTCTAAAATATGTGTAATTTTCTGTGTTGTAGGTGCCTGGTTCATTGTGCCTAGTCATGGTTTTGTTTTAAACAATTATCCTGTGTATGGATCAAAGATCCTTGTAGCTTTAGTGCTCCTCATAGCCTAAAGCAATTCTGAGCTTAGTAGCACAGGACATGGAAATATAAAAATAAGAGGTTCCTATTAGATTATGCAAGTAACTTACCCTGTTGCCTGAACCATAAGAATTATCTCCAGCCGGGCGCAGTGGCTCATGCCTGTAATCCCAGCACTTTGGGAGGCTGAGGCGGGCAGATTATGAGGTCAGGAGATTAAGACCATCCTGGCTAACACGGTGAAACCCCATCTCTACTAAAAATACAAAAAACTAGCTGGGCGTGGTGGCAGGAGCCTGTAGTCCCAGCTACTCGGGAGGCTGAGGCAGGAGAATGGCATGAACCCGGGAGGCAGCGCTTACAGTGAGCCAAGATTGCACCACTGCACTCCAGTCTGGGCAACAGAGCGAGACTGCGTCTCAAAAAAGAAAAAAAAAATTTCTCCCTTATTCAAACCATAGCTTCTTGGGATGTACCACAGCTTGGGTACAAAAAGCATTTTCTCATCTCTGCCTCCCTCAAAGCCTGAATAAATCTGGGTATTTGAATATTATTATCCTCTTTTTAGGGGAGAGAAAAACAAAGATTAGACAAATTGAATGAAATAACTACAGTTATTCTAAATATACAATTGGTTTTCTGCTGTTTCCTGGCATGCAATTCTCAAAATACTTAGAATCTCCAAAGTGATGTCTTTTTGTACACTAATGAGTTGACTGATGGTTGGTAGACCCTAGTAGCTTCAGGATGAGAGCTGGAAAGATCCAAGCAGGTTTAGAGGGTTGGGACTTTCAGTCCCACCCTCCAACTTCTGGGGAGGAGAAGGCGCTGATGGTTAAGTTGATCACCAGCAGTCAATGGTTCAATCAATTATGCCTATGCAAAGAAGCCTCCATTAAAAAAAAAAAAAAGAGTGGGTTTGGAGAGCTTCCAGATAGCTGAACATGTGGAAGTTCCTGGAGAGTGGCTTGTCCAGGGAGGGCATGAAAGCTCTGCATCCCTTCCCCCATCTCACCCTATGAATCCATATCCTTTGTAACAAACTGGTAAACATATGTGATTCCTTGAGTTCTGTGAGCTGCTCTGGCAAGTTAATCAAACCCTAAAAGGAGGTCACAGGAGCCCCAACCCGAAGCCAGTCTGCCAAAAGTTGTAAAAGCCCAGACTTGCAACTGGCATCTGAAAGAGGGGCAGTCTTGCAGGACTGAGCCCTCCACCTGTGGGATCTGACAGTATTTCCAGGTAGGCAGTGCTGGAATTGAATTGGAGGATGCCCAGCTGCTGTGCACTGCACAACTGATTGCTTGCCTTGTGTGCGGGGAAACACATTTGCTCACAGTAGTCTTTCTGTGATTGTTGTGGTATGAGAGCAGAAGAAAAATGGTTTCTTCTCCTCAGAGGGTCATACAACAAATATATGGTCAATAAATAATTGAAACAATTGCACTCTACCTGTGACCCTTGAACCCAATGTATGTAAGAATGTGCATATATGCAACAGAAATGGTATCAGAAAATACATTATTAATTCTTCCTGGTGGAAGAGCATGAGTAAAGTAGCAGGGTTGTAGGAACAATCGACATCTAGGTGGGACAGCTGGGAGCCTCTTCTGTAGCACAGAGTGGGTCTCAGTGAGCAAGCAGGAGAAGATTGCAAATAGGTCACAAGTAGTTTGGAGATAGATTCTGGACAGCCTAGGTTTACATGTAAACCATGGTGTCACTGTCTCCAGTGAAGGAGGTTATGGTTCTAGAAATGCATGATGCATGACCTCTGGTATAATATGTGCAGTTCTAGGACAGATTGTCTTATTTTTTATATGCCTTAATGTCCGAAGGCAAGTCAGGGACTCTGCTTTTAAGAGGCTTAAAAAGAAAAAGCCTCCTACATTAAGGAATGGGTAAAAGAATATAATCAGGTAAGTAGATTTGATAATACAAAATTATCTTTTCCCTTTAGACCTGGTTCCAAAATAATAGAACCAGACTTCCACCTGAAGACAGACATAGAGTATTTGTTATTTGGAAAAAACACGATTTCCCAGTCCAAGCCCATCTATGTTTAAGCCTCCAGGAAACCCAGGCTGCAGCTTCCAACTATGCCACAGAGCAGAGTTTTTCCTGTGCCAAGAGTGCTCTGATGAGTACAGCTGGTTGCTCCCCTCTGGAGAAACAGAGGATTCCCAGTCAACAGATGGGCTACAATTGCTTCTCTTTGGAGAACCAAGAGATTCTCAGTCAACAGGTGGGCCCCCAGTGCTCTTATCTGGAGAAACCGGGGATTTCCAGTCAGCAGGTGGCCTCCCAGAGCTACCATCTGGTCACAGGCACTGAAAAGCAACCACGCTGTGCTTTGGAGTATGGAGGTGACACAGGAAGTGGGCATTTTACTGACTATCGTTTTCTCAGCTACAACTCTGCAGTATGCCTTCATCCTCCTCCATCTTCTGTGCCATATTTTCATGGAGAAAGGACTGAAACCAGGGAAAGCCAGCATGCAAGTCCCTTCCTTTTGGATTATGCTCAAGGTGCATATGGGGTGGAGAGGCCTCAGGAAGAGAAGACAGACGGTTGTCGTTGCTCATTTTGTCTCTCACTGCTGCAAGAACAGCAGCAGAATGATTGGCAGTATCACCCGCAGCAGCACCAACAGCGTCAGAATTACTTAGAGGGGATGATGGTCCAGGAACGGCTGCCGATGGACTCGGGTCCTTGGGATCTAGGGAAGCAGTGGCCCTCGGCTCAGTCACAGCTGCAGAGTCAACTGCCTCAGAATAAT
>NW_012103920.1:8159687-8171636 GCF_000951045.1 Mandrillus leucophaeus
ACTTTTTAAAAAAAATTAGCTGTGTGTGATAGTGAGCTCCTGTGGTACCAGCTACTCAGGAGGCTGGTTCAGGAGGATCGCTTGAGCCCAGGAGTTCAAGACTAGCCTGGGAAACATCAGAAGACCCTAATTTCTTTAAAAAAAAAAAAAAAAAAATTAAGCCAGGCACGATGGCATGTGCCTGCAGTCCCATTTAACTGGGAGGCTGAGATGGAAGTATCACTTGAGCCTGGGAGGTGGAGGCTGCAGTGAGCTGTGATCGTTCCACTACACTCTGGCCTGAGTGACTGAGTGAGATTGTGTCTCAAAAAAAAAAAAAAGTCTTCAGGAAGGCTCCACGAGCTGTTGGTCCCTTCTTGTAGAGAAGCAGTATCCACATGTCTTATAGTTCCTGAACTCGTGACCATATATTTTATGGTGGCCTGAAGAAGCCTGGCTCTACAGAGTATGGATTGAAAAACCAACAATTGCTGGGCGGGGTGGCTTAGCTGGGTGTGGTAGCTCATACCTGTAATCCCAGCACTTTGGGAGGCTGAGGCAGGTGGATCACATGAGATCAGGAGTTCCAGACCAGCCTGGTCAACATGTCAAAACCTGGTCTGTAAAAAAATTCAAAAAATGAGCCAAGTATGGTGGCACGCATCTGTGGTCCCAGCTACTCGGAGGCTGAGGCACACAAATGGCTGAACCCAGGAAGAAGAGGTTGCAGTGAGCCGAGATCACACCACTGCACTTCAGCCTAGGCAACAGAGTGAGATTCTTACAAAAGAAAAAGAAAAAAATGTAACAAAATAATCATATATATGGATAGAAAGCGCATGTAAAGATAATTATCCCATTATAAAAGACACTGTAAATGCATTTTTTCTCAACTGATTTTTTGAAAATTGCGTAAGTATGTAAGTTGGTCCTGTAACATAGAAGTCTAATGTATGTATTTTGACAATAACAGGAGGTACATGATCACAGATGCTAATAAAAATGATCATAGCTGCTAAAGTAATCCTTATAATAATGTATTGTTGGATTTGTAATATTAATATATGTAATATATATACCACAAAAACAGGGGAAAGAGAATAGTCATATAGGAGTAACATCTACGTATATTTCTTTTTTTTTTTTTTTTGAGACAGAGTCTCGCTCTGTCGCCCAGGCTGGAGTGCAGTGGCACGATCTCGGCTCACTGCAAGCTCCGCCTCCTGGGTTTACGCCATTCTCCTGCCTCACCTCCCAGGTGGCTGGGACTACAGGCGCCCGCCACCTCGCCTGGCTAGTTTTTTGTATTTTTTAGTAGAGACGGGGTTTCACCGTGTTAGCCAGGATGGTCTCGATCTTGTGACCTCGTGATCCGCCCGTCTCGGCCTCCCAAAGTGCTGGGATTACAGGCTTGAGCCACCGCGCCCGGCCCTATTTCACTGGACTTAAGCTAATATAAATCTGAAACTAATTCTGATCAGATATGTATGGCAAATCCTAGAGAAACCACTTTTAAACACTAAAAATATACAGCAAAAATTAATTAAACTGTTGGCCAGGCATAGTGGCTCATGCCTGTAATCCCAGCACTTTGAGAGGCCAAGGCAGGGACATCACTTGAGCCCAGGAGTTTGAGGCTGCAGTGAGCTATGATAGTGCCACTGCATTCCAGCCTGGGTGACAGAGAGATCCCCTGTCTCTAAAAAAGGAAAATAAAATGCTATTTAATGTATTAGAAACTACTCATTTAATGCAAAAGAAATCAGTAAATATCATGTTCGCCATCTTTTCAAATACCCCACTTACAATGGTCCCAGCATAATTGGGGTGGCCCCCATTTCGCAAAGCTGAGGACTGGGTCTTCCCGCAGCTCTGCAGGACCAGATGACACGACAGTGAACAACCACACCATCAAGACTGTCTCAGCCTTCTGCGCCAATCCCGAACCCCATTCCTGCAGACCCTGGGCCAGGACCTAAACCAAAGCTGCAGCTCGCTGGGGCAACATTGATTGCCCAAGGTGAGGACTGAGCACAGACAGCCCTGGGGACTCTCTAGAGCAGACTCCTGATAGTGCAACCAATGGCAAGTGTGAACCGCTAGACAGAATCCTATCTCCAGGTAATGGAGGCCGAGAACTGACAAACCCAGGATATGGGTGCCAAGGCCAATAGGAAACACAAACAGCCTGTTACTAAGTAGAAACTGGACTCTTAAACCCTTAAAAAGTGATAAAAATATTTTCTGCTAGCCAAATTCAAATTTTGTTTGCCTTCCAGAGCATTGAGGTGTACTCACATGTGACCTGGATGGGCACTTTAATTTTTAAATCCAGATCCCAATTCCCACCAGGCTTTCAGTGTTCTTTACTCTCACCCACACATTTCTGATTTTGTTTTTTGTTTTTTTCCCCACACACTCTTGATTTTGAGTGTACCTCTGCCTCAGCCTACTACCATTCAGGTGTTTAACCTTTAAGAACCATGACAAGGAGAATCAAGGCCCTTGCCAGAGTATCAAAACCAGTTCAGACTGGTACAGATGAACGTCGGTAAGCACCTGGACTCTGGTGGGCTCAATGTTTTACTTCAGCCGGAAAACGACGAAGCCGTCAGGTGATGAAATAGAGAAAAGGATGTCTCAACAAGTGAAGGACCCAGTAAACTATCTGAACTCCCAAAAGGGTTTTATGTAGAAGTGATTGTCACATATAAAGATTTTGTTCCAATTACTGAAAAGATCCTCAACTATTGGAAATCATGGACTAGTGGCCCTGGTGCAGAACCAGGATTGGCTGCTGAATTCTGAAAACCAGGACTCGGCTCAACATTTAAATTTGATAGATGCCTTGATTCCCATTTTGTGTTTGTGAAAAGTGTATGTGTTTAATTTTGCTGTAAAACATAATAAACAATAAGCAATAAATATTTTCTTGAAGGAAAAAAAAATGAGGAGAGCAGGCATTTAGTACAAATGATGATTCCAGGATGCACTGTATGGAAGTGGGGAGTGAGACAAAAGAAGGAAGCCTATGCAGGATGCATTCATAAGTAGATTCCCACTGTGGGCAACTATGTTTAGTACTACTGGGGACCTCTAAAAGATGGCGTGGAAACCATTATCCCACTCGAAGGATAACTTTCAGATATACAGTTGTGTAACTTCTCTGGTCGGCAGGGAAGCTGGGTAGGCACCCTCGAATTCCCATACAGGGGCATTAACTCCATAGCACTTCAAGCAGAGAGAAAGCCTCAGGCAGGTGCTTATTGCAAGATTCCTGTTAGTGGCATATGCTAGAGAATGATGAGTGCCCGGGAAATATGGATGAGGTCCTGACACCTTCTGCTACCCACCTGCTGGTCCCTGATTGGTTTCTCTCTCCTTTGGCTTTCAGCAGTTCAGCTCATTTTGCCACTTCTCACAGTGCTTGATGCAACTCTTCTCTTTGCTCCATCCAGAAGAACTAGTATCTTTCCAATGGCCTATTCACTCTAAAATGGAACCACTTTATCAGTTGTAATTAACAATAACTGTTAGTTCCTTTGTGGTTTTTATACCTAAAAAGTTTTGTGTATACAATCAAAACACTTACTGACAAGACTCGAATACAAAGTTATATTTATTTTCAACAATGAAAACAACACAACAAAGTGGAGTCAATCCACTAATTTTTTAAATCGAACACAATGCTTAGCACAAACTATACTCAATAAATAACACATTAACCAAGTAACATTATTCTTAAGAGTCTCTAGGGTTGTGTGCGTGTTTTAAGGAAAACTGAGGGGTAGGTAAACAAAGACATCCTGCAGACTTGACTGAGAAGGGCTCCAAAAAAAGAACAGCCAAAGAGCAGGGTCCCCAAACACTAAGTTAGCAAAATGAATACAGCATTTTCAAAGCAGTCTAGAAATCAGAGCTCACTGGGGGGAAATGACAAGGGTTTGGGGATAATCTGTGTTCAAGGCCTCATAATTAAATCTTCCCATATTTCTAGATTCTTTATTTGGAATCTATACCAATCTAAAGGAGCTTCTGCCAAAGGACAGGAGATTACTTATGCTGCCTGAAATGGCCTATGCCTCCTAAATTTCCTTTCACTTTGTCACTAATATAGCAAGGGTTCCATTCCAACAAAGGATTACTACTATGTAGACCAATTGCTGTCTGGTTTAGATCTTCCTTTCATAAACACATTGATACTTGCTCAAGGAGAGCTGTAAATACATCCAATTTCTTTTCTTTTTATCCCCCTCTACAACTCTGCTTGGCTACAAAATCTAGGACTCACAGAGCAACAGCAGCAATGGTCAAAAAGTAAGTGCCAGTTCCAACGCAAGAACTCTCCAAAGTTCGTTGGTCACAATTTTTTTTAACCACCTCATCTACCATGACTTTTTTTTCTCATTATCTTGCCAATTATTTCTTTCGAAATTCAATCCTCCGAGCTACATTCTGAGCACCAAATTTTTTGACCAATGCCTCCCTGGTATCCTCATCATCTTTTTGCAAATCTATGTCATCTTGTCGGGACCAAATGGGGTATCCATCAGCTCTCTGACCAGATGCTAAGAAGGCGGAAGTAGCCTCCAGCTCACCACTATTTTTTAGGAAGGCCTGTGTAACTGTTGATAGATCCAAGTTAAACTTCTCCATTAACTGCCGAATGATCTTAATGGCAGCTCCCACCTCTGGTTGAGAAACTTTTTCTTCTTCTTCTTCTTCCTCCTCCTCATCAGGCTGTGTTTCTGAGTCTTCCTCAGGTGTGGGTGGATCATCATCACACATAGTTATATGTATTTCAAAATCAGGAGGGCTCTCATCCACCTAGACAGAATGATGAGTAAAACCAGCTCCTAATTACCAAGTCTTGAATTCTTACAATATCTGGTCTCTTCCAACTATCACCCCCTTGCCCTATGCATTCCAATCACATTGGACTTCCTTCAGATCCTCTTAATATGCTGTGTTCCCTCTTACATTTATTCATGTCTGATGTGTATGTATACGTACACGTGTGTGTGTGTACGTGCACGTGTGTGGGGGTAGGGGGAGTATATGTGTATATGTGTGTATAATTGACTACAGTATTTCAATAGATTAGAAGCTACACTGAATATGAAAAATATATGTATATATAAAGAGAGACACACATATATGTGCACACATGTTCATTAGATTTGTTAAATATTTGACTTCACTCTCAAGACTGTAAGCTCCTAAGGACAGGAATTGTATGTTTTGCTCATCACCACATCTCCAATACCTACCAATGACTATACATAATAAGTACTCAAAAAGCATTGCTGTATGAATATATTAGGGCTTCCAAGGTATACTAGTTAGACAGATTACAAAGCATGCTATATGAGAAGAGGCCTAGGTAGGTCATGTTTGAGAGCTGAGTGTTGGAAGTTTATGAAAAATGAACCAAATATCAAATAATAAAACACAGACTACAAAAAGCAACAATCCCTAAATCCTACCAATTCCTGTGCATTCCTTCACTCACCAATTACAGAAGCTTTAGATTATTTCCCTTGTTTGGACTGAAGCCTAACCATTTTTCTTTGTTAATATGAAAAGTTAGGCCGGGCGCGGTGGATGAAGCCTGTAATCCCAGCACTTTGGGAGGCCGAGACGGGCGGATCACGAGGTCAGGAGATCAAGACCATCCTGGCTAACACGGTGAAACCCCATCTCTACTAAAAAATACAAAAAAAAAACCTAGCCGGGCGAGGTGGCGGACGCCTGTAGTCCCAGCTACTCAGGAGGCTGAGGCAGGAGAATGGCGTGAACCCGGGAGGCAGAGCTTGCAGTGAGCTGAGATCCGGCCACTGCACTCCAGCCTGGGTGACAGAGTGAGACTCCGTCTCAAAAAAATAAATAAATAAATAAATAAAAGTTAATTCACAAGACCCTTTATCCTTGAAAAATATAAAATTTGGACCTTTAAAAAACTTATCATTATTGTATGGGTCCTGTCTTTCTCTGTAGCTATTACTAAATATAGGATTCTAACAGAGTAATAGAAGCTAGACTGAATATGGAAGAGCTAAAACATTTCAAAAAAGGTCAAAGTACACAAAAAGCTAAATTTGCTTGATAAAAAAAAAATTACTATAATTAGCTGGGCATGGTGGCACATGCCTGTAATCCCAGCTACCCGGTAGGCTGAGGCAGGAGAATCGCTGGAACCTGGGAGGCGGAGGCTGCAGTGAGCTGAGATGGCAGGCGCCACTGCACTCCAGCCTGGGTGACAGCGAGACTCCATCTCAAAAAAATAGAAAAAAAAAAGTACTATAAACTTTTTGAAAAACATATTGACATTAAAGTACTCAAAGTGGGATGCTTTATACTGTTTATATAACTGTCCCTATTCTACCCAATTTTTCTCCCTTTCCCCCTCAACTTGTCCTGCCAAAAACTAAAAGCTTTGTGAAGCAAAAGCTTCAGGGCAACATGTCTGAAGCCCAGATCAGTCCCATTTTCCATTTTTCCTTTCCATCTTGAAATCCTCTCTCACTTTCCTGAGCCCCAGGTAGATGAAAAAGGTGGATAGGATAATCAGTTTCAAAGAAGAATGAAGGTAGGGACAAAAATAATGAGTAAATCTAGTTAAACATACCACAACCTCCTCAAACTCCCGGGTGGCTTCCACAAGCATCTTTTTGACTGCTTCTTCATTCTCCTGGATTTCTTCCTTCACATACTCTTCTTCAGGCAAATCTGGAGTTCTCTTATTCTGTGGTTCTGTTAAAAAGAACAGGACAGACTAGCAGTAGCCTCTTTTATACAAACCAAAAATATATTGTCTGCTGTGCGAGCTCTGGGCCAGGAGTGAGCCTGCACTTTTTTTTTTCTATCAGAAGACATCTGTTTTTGATTCAGAAGGGTAAAAAAAGTCTAAGACGTGTTCATACACTTATTTCTATGCTTGCTTCTGAAAAGATGTACTATCCAAATGATTATACATTCTTAAACTGCCATATAAAAAATGCTCTTCAAGTTTAATTCATTTTTTGCTTTGTATTTACAGACTTTGCAAATTAACAAAAATGTGTCATAAATTGGGTTCCTTGGGAAACAAACTCTGAGATGGAGACTGACATTTAAAGAATTGGGGAGCGATATTGGGAAAACCTTTGTGGAAGAGAAGGAAAGCAGGAGTCAGCAGAGAGAGAAGCTGATTTATCAAAGAGTTATAAGGCCTCAGCCAAAACCATGGGCAACTCTGGAGCTAGGAAGGCCCTTCAGAATTGACCAAGCTGGGGCCAAGGAGCAGAGACTTTGTAACTCTGCAAATATCAATCATTGGATGGTGGCAGCCCTAAGAAGACAGGACTTTGGGCAAGGCAGCTCTCCTAGCAGCCAAAGGCAGATGTGGGCCACGTACCACAATCCACCATATACCACCTACAAAAAGGAGGGCCTTCTAAATTTAAACATCCTGTTTCTTCTCCTTTACATTTTGTTCTCTGAAGATCTAACTCTGCTCCTTTTCTGCTTACTAAAATATACAACAAAGGGGCAGCAAGAGGGAGTTTTTCATGATGGAATTGCTCTAAATCCCAATTTCGGTGCTGGTTACAAAATATAACATATGTTAAAACACATATAACTGGAAAAGAGAACAGCAGTCCCTCAAAAAATTCAATATAATTTCATGATGACAACCCACAAGGAAAAAGAAAAAATTAAACATAAAATTACTATATGATCCAGCAATTGCATTTCTAGGCATAAACCTAAAATAATGGAAAGCAGGGTCTCAAACACATACTAGTCATACCCATGTTCACAGCCACATTATTCAAAATAGACAAAAGATGGAAATAAGCCAAATGCCCATTGATAGATGAATGGATACACAAAACATAGTATATACATACAATGGAATATTATTCACCCTTAAAAAGGAATGAAATTCTGACACATGCTACAACATGGATGAACTTTGAAGATATTATGCAAAGTGAAATAAGCCAGACACAAAAGGACAAATAGTACATGATTCTACTTGTATGAGGTATCTAGAAAGATTGAATTCATAGAAACAGAAGGTGGAATGGTTGTTTCCAGAGGCTAAGAGGAGGGAGAAATGGGGAGTTAGTGTTTAATAGGCATGTTTCTGACCCCTAAAAGCAGAAAATAATAAAAGGCATGGAGTTTCAGTTTTAGAAAATGAGTAAGTTCTAGATACAGATGGTGGCTGACAGTTGCCCAACAATGTGAATGCACTTAATAATGCCACTGAACAGAACACTTAAAAAACTATTTGAATTGTAAATTTTATGACATATACATTTTACCACAATAAAAAAGTTTTTAAAATGCATGTAATTGTACACCATAAAAAGTTAATTTTACTGTATGTATTTAGTTAAATTCTTAAATAGTAACTTAAAAAGCCTTATCTTTGAGAGATACATGCTAAAACAGATAAAATGATATGATGTCTGGCATTTGCTTCAAAATAGTCCAGGAAGTTGGGATGAAAGGTACAGATTTAAAAAACGCCATGAACTACAATCAGGTGAAGGTGGGTGATGGCTACCTGCAATATAGCTCATTACACTATTCTCTATTTGTAAATGCTTGGAATTCTCTATAATAAAAAGTAAATTACTGTTCATTCACATAATGAAATACAGTGCAATCAATGAGAAAAGAATGAGGAAAATCTTTATGCAGACTACACAAACACTTCAAGATAAATAAGTTTAAAAAAAGTAAACCACAGAGTAAGCTGATGTCTAGTGTGCTAGTACTACTACGAGCAAAGGGGACATGTAACAGACAAGGGACGATAATAAAGGTTGCCTCTAGGAAAGGACCTTAAGGGTATGTAAATAGGGAGACTGCCTTTCAGTATGTACCCATTTGTTCTCTGAGTATATCTACGGGATAAATTCCTAGAACAAAACTGCCATGTTTAAGGGAATATACATTATAAATGTCATCAGATATTGTCAAAATGTCCCCCAAAGAAATTGTATCAATTTCTATTAACAACGTAGGAATATACTTGTTTTCCCATATACTTACTTTGGATATTATCCATTGTATTGACTTTTGCCAATCTTACAGATAAAATATAACATTTCCTTGCTCTGATTTACTTAAAAAAATAAATAACTTGGGGAGCTTTTGTTCTATTTTGTATAATGGAAGCTATCTCAATTCATCAAATAAATACACAACAATTCCAACACATTTATTATCTCACAGGTCTCATGGGTCAAAGTATAGCTTATGCTGACCCTCTGCTCAGGGTCTGATTTACTTTCTCTTTGGTTTTTTTTTCAAGATGGACTCTGGCTCTATCGCCCAGGCTGGAGTGCAGGGGCTTGATCTCAGCTCACTGCAACCTGCACCTCCCCCATTCAAGCAATTTTCATAACTCAGCCTCCCGAGTAGCTGGGATTACAGGCGCAGGCCACCATGCCTGGATAGTTTTTGTAGTTTTAGCAGAGACGGAGTTTCACCATGTTGACCAGGCTGGTCTCGAACTCCTGACCTCATGTGATCTGCCGCCGCTTGGCCTCCCAAAGTGCTAGGATTACAGGCGTGAGCCACCGCACGGGTCTGATATACTTTCATTTAATAACAGAATATTTCTTCATTTGTTTATTGGCCGCTTATTTATTTCCTTTTCTGGGAACTTCCTGTTCTATTTCCTTTTCTCATTTTTCTATTAGTTTTCTTTTTACTTAATGACTTCTTAATGACAAAGAGCTCTTTAGACATTAAAGAAACTAAGTCTATTGCAATGTGTTAGGAATGTTTTTCCAGCATACTCTCTGACTTTATTTATCATGAGAAGTTCTTAATTTTCAGGTAATCAAATATATAAAACTTTTTCTTAGTCTGTTTGGCTTCATGACTTACCACCATGCTAATATTTTTTACTTTTTTTCTTCTGGCAAATCAGGCAGCATCCTGAACCACAAATGGTTCAAAGCAACTCCCACTGTACTGATATATTCATTCATATCTTCTCTTACTCATTTTAGAATTTTCTAATTTTTACATTTACATATCTTATTATCAAAAGATTACTTAGAGGCATAGGATGAATCCAGCTCAATTTTGTCCCAAGTTCCAAACGGCTTGCCAATAGTCCCAACATCACAGATTTAAAAGCAAGGCCTGGACACAGCATGCTGGCTCACACTGGAATCCTAGCACTTTTGGAAGGCCAAGTTGGGCAGATTGCTTGAGCCCAGGAGTTTGAGACCAGCCTGGGCAACATGGCCAAATCCTGTCTCCACAAAAAAAATACAAAAATTAGCTAGGTGTTCTGACGAGTGCCTGTAGTCCCAGCTACTTGGGAAGCTGAGGTGGGAGGATCCACTGAGCCTGGGAGGTCAAGGCTGCAGTGAGCCGTGATCGCACTACTGCACTCCAGCTGTGTGCCAGAGTAAGACCCTGTCTCAACATATACAAATAAAAATAAAAGCAAGGCCTTACATGATGACATACTTCACCCATACACATAGCCCTAACTTCATCTGCTAGATTAATTCTCTTCCTACTCCATTACAGCCACTCTCTTCTCTTAGTGGCTCCAAAAACACACCAGTCACACTCCCACATAAGGGCATTTGCCCTGGCTTCTTCCTCTGCCTGAACACTCTTCCCCAGATATCCACCTGGGTTGGTCTTTCTCTTCCTTCGGTCCCTGCTTAAACATCAGCTTATGAGAGTCACCTTCTCTTATCATCCTATAGGAAAAACCTCCTCCCCAACCCTTTACATTCTTGAATTATTTTTCTCCATAGCCCTTACCACCCCCCAGTTACCATGTTATAAGCTCCATGACCACACGGACTTTTATTTGTTATATTCCAGCGGGACAACAATGTCTGGCACTCAAATATCGGCTGAATGAATGAAGCCGAAACGTCACTTTTACCAAAAACAAAATTCCTACTAAGCATACTGAACAAGAGAAAAAGATTTTACTCCCCAGACTCCAAGTGTTAAATGGAGTAGCCATACAGGCAAAGAAAAGGTGGGAGGATTAGGGAGGGGGAGGAGAAGCAGCATGCCTCCTTAAACAAAAGGGTCTGTCAGTTTAAGTTGTCAATGCCAGATACGTCACAAGTACATCTTAACAGCCTAGCTCTGCATCCTAGTCATACTGAACTCCAATTTTCAACTCAACTGCATTCAAAATTCACTTCACCTAAGCAAGACCAGGAAGAGACCTTCCAACTGCCGAGAACCTTCTTAAGTCCATAGGCATTCAGTTACGCCACAGCATTAAAATGAACAAGTCTGGTACGCTTTTATACTGCATCTACCTGAACATAGCAGCAATCTTTTTTAAAAAGGAGTCTGTGGAACATCTCTTAACAGAAACACAAGAAGCCAGTTATCCCGTCGGTAAGTGGTGGGCAAGAAGGACGAGATAAATTATTATTATCTTTTTTTTTTTTTTTTTGAGACGGAGTCTCGCTGTCACCCACGCTGGAGAGCAGTGGCGCAGTCTCGGCTTACTCCGCTCCCCCGAGGTTCAAGCGATTCTCCTGCCTCAGCCTCCTGAGTATCTGTGACTACAGGAACTCTCCGCCAAGGCCGGCTAATTTTTGTATTTTTAGTAGAGACGTGGTTTCGCCATGTTGGTCAGGCTCCTCTCGAACTCCTGACCTCGTGTGATCCGCCCGCCTCGGCCTCCCAACGTGCTGGGATTACAGGCTTGAGCCACCTCGCCCGGCCAAGAGAGGACTTTCTATATATTCTTTTTGTAACTTTTGAATACAGAACCATGTTAACATTCTAGTCAATGGTAAAGTAAATTAAAACTAGACCAAGAAGCTGGGTGTGATGGCTCACGCCTGTAATCCCAACACTTTCGGAGGCCGAGGCGGGAGGATCGCTTGAGCCCAAGAGTTCAAGACCTGTTAGGGCAACACACCGAGACCCCCATCTCTACAACAATTTTTTTTTTTTTTTTTTTTTTTT
>NW_012103920.1:8174515-8175700 GCF_000951045.1 Mandrillus leucophaeus
ACCTCCGCTGCCCGGGTTCAGGCGATTCTCATGCCTCAGCCTCCCGAGTAGCTGGGGTCACAGGCGCGTGCCACCACAGCCGGCCAATTTTTGTATTTTTAGTAGAGACATGGTTTCATCGTGTTGGGCAGGATGATCTCGAACTCCTTGCCTCGTGATCCGCCCACTTTGACCTCCCAAAGTGCTGGGATGACAGGCGTAAGCCACCGCAGCTGGCCCGATGTTTCCTTTTGTGACCCTAGATTTGTGCTTCAAATATCTTAGAAGTAAGTATTAGAGAAATGGTCTAAGTTAACAGTTTGATAGCACCCTAATATATTGTCCTTTATCAGAGCAATCTGATGGACTTCCATAAATGTTTGGAACCTGGCCTTTGAACTACTACCTTAGAGAAAATTGACTGGACTTTAATCTGTTAAGTCAAATTTAGTTGAATGTGATGTATCTGTGATATACAGTCCTAAAGTTTAGTTCATTCTTTCAAACCACCTATGATAATAAATTACATTGAATTGAATTATAGGACTGTATATCACAGGTGAAAGCAGGGTTTCCAGTTCAGTGTTTTTAGGTAAACTGAGAAAACTGGTTAATTTCTCTTTACTGACTTTTTTTTTTTTGGAGGGAGAGTCATTGTTGCCCCGGCTGGAGTGCAGCGGTGTGATTTCAGCCCATGGCCACCTTCACCTCCCGGGTTCAAGCAATTCTGATGCTTCAGCATCCCAAGTACCTGGGACTACAGGCGCATGCGGCAACACCCGGCTAAATTTTTGTATTTTAGTAGAGACAGGATTTCACCATGTTGCCCAGGCTTGTGTCAAACTCCTGAGCTCAGGTGATCCGCCCGCCTCAGCCCCAAAAAGTGTTAGGATTATAGGCATGAGCCACCACTCCCTGCTTCACTGACTTTTCTAAGATTAAATACAGCTACTACTTTTGTTTTTTTTTTTTGAGACGGAGTCTGGCTCTGTCACCCAGGCTGGAGTGCAGTGGCTGGATCTCAGCTCACTGCAAGCTCCGCCTCCCGAGTTCACGCCATTCTCCTGCCTCAGCCTCCCAAGTAGCTGGGACTACAGGCGCCCACCACCACGCCTGGCTAATTTTTTTTTGTATTTTAGTAGAGACGGGGTTTCACCATGTTAGCCAGGATGGTCTCGATCTCCTGACTTCATGATCCGCCGTCTC
>NW_012103920.1:8175750-8184415 GCF_000951045.1 Mandrillus leucophaeus
GGGCTGGGCCGCACGTAGAAGGACATGGAGCTGCCGTCCTCCCTCACGAACAGAGTCGAGGAATGGGTGGGCCCGTTGGGGTCTTTGCCCAAATCCATCGCCTCCGCCATGTCTGACGCCGAGCACTACTAGAAGAGCTGCCTCCTCACGAGCCCCCGGCACACAGAGCGCGGCTGACTGAGCTGTCGCAGCAGACGCCTCAGATGCGAAGCGCAGCACTGAGCCGGCGCAATGAAAGCGCCTGCCCCCTCTCCCCCGGAAGAGGTGGGGCTTCGCACCTTGACCTGGAAATTAACGTACTATCCTCCTTAACATTTGGGTCGGGCCCTCCGGGAAAATGGCAGCGGTGCAGGCGGCCGAGGTGAAAGTGGATGGCAGCGAGCCGAAACTGAGCAAGAAGTGAGTGTCGCTGCGAATCTTTAAAGCCTTTGCGGTAGGAGAGTCTGGGTTGGGAAGCGCTGCGAAGTTCCCACCAAGGCTGCTGTGCCGGGGCCTTCTTGCCGGCTGTCGTGGGTATGCACATGGTGAGACTTGATGGCTGTGCGTTGCAGACCACACACCGCAGGATACCCCGGGCACGCCGGCTCCCGGTCCCCAGCCGGCACCGGCGGGGTCCTCCCTATCATACCCCTAGAGTTTAGAGACTGTGGAGGGGGAACTAGGACGAGAACTAAGAGTTATCAGGAAAGAAAAGCGAAACTTATTGCTTACCTTCATCTCCTTCCTTGTGAGAAATGCTTTCTTTTGTTGAGCCACTCAGTAAACGTGAAAGTTAAAGAAATATTAAATACCCTAGCTTTTCAGAAAGACCTTCAAAATTGTCTAGGCCTCACTAAGGTCATTCTGAACGTTATGTATTAAAAGGGATCAGTTCTAAAACTGAGTTTCGGCTCGCTGCCATCTACCCGTATGGGTGATTCATTAGATTCCTGTGAGTATTGAGTGATCAACGTCTAACAGCAGAGACCATCTTAATTAAGCCTGATACCTTTTTGTTAACTACTCCCATATATTTGGAGTGTGTGGGTTAACATAGATAAGTCAGGATTAGCCACTCTTTAACTGGCTGTCTTATATTCTTACTAGCATTCCCCATTTGAACCACAGAACACAGGTAATTGAGTGTTTTATCATTGCTAGGAAGAAGGTACATAGTACCATTCCAGACGCATACGAGACGGCTTAATCCCCGTGGCGCGCACTTGTTATCCCAGCTACTCGGGAGACTGAGGCAGGAGAATCGCTTGAACCCAGGAGGCGGAGGTTGCAGTGAGCTGAAGTCGTGCCACTGCACTCCGGCCTGGGAGACTTGAGGTCCTTCAGGGACTGCTATGAGTGCTGCGTGAGCGAGCTCTTCTCCGTCGCTTTCCACAAGGCGTTACTGAGACAGCCAGACCCTGAATGAAAAAGAAAAGAGAAATGATGTTTCCTTTTTTTTTTTTTTTTTTTTTTTTGAGAGGGAGTCTTGCTCTGTCGCCAGGCTGGAGTGCAGTGGAACCATCTCGGCTCACTGCAACCTCCGCTGCCCGGGTTCAGGCGATTCTCATGCCTCAGCCTCCCGAGTAGCTGGGGTCACAGGCGCGTGCCACCACAGCCGGCCAATTTTTGTATTTTTAGTAGAGACATGGTTTCATCGTGTTGGGCAGGATGATCTCGAACTCCTTGCCTCGTGATCCGCCCACCTTGACCTCCCAAAGTGCTGGGATGACAGGCGTAAGCCACCGCAGCTGGCCCGATGTTTCCTTTTGTGACCCTAGATTTGTGCTTCAAATATCTTAGAAGTAAGTATTAGAGAAATGGTCTAAGTTTTTGATAGCACCCTAATATATTGTCCTTTATCAGAGCAATCTGATGGACTTCCATAAATGTTTGGAACCTGGCCTTTGAACTACTACCTTAGAGAAAATTGACTGGACTTTAATCTGTTAAGTCAAATTTAGTTGAATGTGATGTATCTGTGATATACAGTCCTAAAGTTTAGTTCATTCTTTCAAACCACCTATGATAATAAATTACATTGAATTGAATTATAGGACTGTATATCACAGGTGAAAGCAGGGTTTCCAGTTCAGTGTTTTTAGGTAAACTGAGAAAACTGGTTAATTTCTCTTTACTGACTTTTTTTTTTTTGGAGGGAGAGTCATTGTTGCCCCGGCTGGAGTGCAGCGGTGTGATTTCAGCCCATGGCCACCTTCACCTCCCGGGTTCAAGCAATTCTGATGCTTCAGCATCCCAAGTACCTGGGACTACAGGCGCATGCGGCAACACCCGGCTAAATTTTTGTATTTTAGTAGAGACAGGATTTCACCATGTTGCCCAGGCTTGTGTCAAACTCCTGAGCTCAGGTGATCCGCCCGCCTCAGCCCCAAAAAGTGTTAGGATTATAGGCATGAGCCACCACTCCCTGCTTCACTGACTTTTCTAAGATTAAATACAGCTACTACTTTTGTTTTTTTTTTTTGAGACGGGGTCTGGCTCTGTCACCCAGGCTGGAGTGCAGTGGCTGGATCTCAGCTCACTGCAAGCTCCGCCTCCCGAGTTCACGCCATTCTCCTGCCTCAGCCTCCCAAGTAGCTGGGACTACAGGCGCCCACCACCACGCCTGGCTAATTTTTTTTTGTATTTTAGTAGAGACGGGGTTTCACCATGTTAGCCAGGATGGTCTCGATCTCCTGACTTCATGATCCGCCGTCTCGGCCTCCCAAAGTGCTGGGATTACAGGCTTGAGCCACCGCGCCCGGCCATAAGCTACAACTTTTTTGACCAGCTTTTCTGTACCAGGCACAATGCTAGATCTCTGCAAGCTTTCTGTCAAAATAATAACTTTGCAAGAGAAGAGTTATTGTCCATTTTTCAGATTAATAAACTGAGGCCCTGGTAATTAAATGCATTACTAAAGCGTGCATTCCTAAAATACAGTCTAGTGGTGACACAGAGCACTGGAGCAGAGATCTGAAATCAGGCCTGTGCCTCCTCAGCCCATGCTCTGTATCCTGACTGCACAGCACTACTCACGTTGTCTTACCTGTTATTGATGTCTGTTCCTCTAGTTACCACGGACTAAGATAACTTTTTTGTGATTAACATTTCCTTCCATTTAATTGTTCTCGGACATTCCTTGGTCTGAAATCTTTAGTAAGCACCATTTTATGCCAGGTATTGACTCCAAGTTTAAAAACAGATGTGCTCCCTGCCCAAGTGAAATAGCCTCCTCAGATTTATTTGAACATGGTAAAGAAGGTGATCTCTGTAATTCTGTTGCCTTCTAGCATTTATAATGTATAAACATAACATAGTCTAAGGACCCTCCTGAAATTCTCCTTTCCCCTTGTTCCTAGAGTTCCAGACAAGTCTTCTCTTTGATTCGTGTTTTTGTGTGACTTGCATTTATCTTTGTCTAGAGTTCGCAATTGATAGTGACAGCTTCCTCTTATTTTATATGCTTCCTATTGCCATCTTGTGGCCAAGTATTTTCTCTCCAGGTGAGAAACCACACTTCAGGGCTTCAGAAAGTACCTCACATCCTGTTCCCATATTCTAGGATGTTGTGAGCATTTTTACCTGTAAGCGATCCATTAACTTGCTGTTGGCTTTTGACCCCAGATGTGCATGTTTTTTCCATAGTCAGGACTAGGAACATTGTCAGTTACAGTTGTAGCACAGGGAGTGTTACAGGGTTGCTATCAGTTAAGAGAGACTTAAGTTAAATGGGACTAAAAGGTAGTAGAAGCATGGTCCCCCTCCCCAACCCATAAGAGAGTTGGTTGGATCTGTGTATACTGTCTGTCCCATCTGACACCACGTCTCTGTTTCCCGCTAGGTGGTGGTAATCATTAGTTCCAGGGTGTTCTGCCATGTTGACGCAAGCTGCTGTAAGGCTTGTTAGGGGGTCCCTGCGCAAAACCTGCTGGGCAGAGTGGGGTCACAGGGAACTGCGACTGGGTCAACTTGCTCCTTTCACAGCGCCTCACAAGGACAAGCCATTATCTGATCAAAGAAGGTTGGTGCCCATTACCTTCTTTATTGCTCTGGAAGCAAAAATTATTTCCTTACTTGGTTCATTATCTGTTAAGCCTCTGGCTAAGTCTTTGGACTTGTTGCTAAGGAAACAAGGAACCCTAATACCAAAACCAACAGTCCTTTCTCATTTCCTCTTTAATAAATTCAAATCATCTCTCCTTAGAGTCTTGAGATGACATGTAGATCTTATTCTAGAACAGTGCTGAGTACAAAACCTTTGTTCGAACAAATAATTTCTAATGCCAGTTATTTCCCTTTTCTGTCTTTCTGGGGTTTTGTTTGCTCTTGAGATTAATTTGGTTTCTAGTCTTAGTGCTATCCCTAGGACCTTTTTGGATTATCCTTAAGATTGATTTGATTTAAGAGGAGCACCTGGTTGAGTGGAAAACAGATTTATCTTAATTCTAGAAGAACTAGACAGCCTAGTCTTAGCAGTCCACTGACTGAATTATAGCATGATAGCACCAGCACAGTGTTTTGGAAAGGTTGTCTTTACAAATGTTATAAGACATTATATGTAGAAAAAGCTGTCAACTGTGAAACCATCAGAATCTGTTTTTCCTGTTTAAAAGGAAAGGCGCACTGCGCAGCAGCCAGGCACAGTGGCTCACGCCCGTAATCCCAACACTTTGGGAGGCCGAGACGGGCGGATCACGAGGTCAGGAGATCGAGACCATCCTGGCTAACACAGTGAAACCCCGTCTCTACTAAAAATACGAAAAGAACATTAGCTGGTCATGGTGGCGTGCACCTGTGGTGCCAGCCACGCCACACGCTGAGGCAGGAGAATGGTGTGAACCCGGGAGGTGGAGCTTGCAGTGATCCGAGATCACACCACTGCACTCCAGCCTGGGCAACAGAGCGAGACTCTGTCTCAATAAAAGGAGGTGAAAGATTCAAAACCTCAATTCATTTTGTTTAAGTTATTCTAAATTCTTACAGAAAATGAAGGATGTGTCCTGAAGCCAGAAAGTACGCAGGGATGACTTGGGATCTTTTGCTGTGGTTCACTGTTGCAGAATATTTGATTAGTGGTTTGAAAGAATGTTCCATAAATTGTCTTTGAATAGTAAAGATAACGCTCCCTATACCAATATGTTTAGTTTCTGGGTTCAGATAGCAAATTCACACCATAAGAGACATGAACGTATCATACAGAACAGCTCAAAGTTGTCCACATCGCTTTGGTTTTTGAGGTTCAAGGGATAAGTATCAAGAGTTTGGATAGCAAGCGATTTAGCCAGAAATGTATTCAAATCAGTATAGTTTCTATACAGAGAGTAAAGGGTTAAGATACTGAAAGATACCTAGAAAGCTCATATTTGGTTAACTAAATGCCAGGGTTAGGGTAATCCCTTTATACAAACATAATCTCAGTACACACCACAGGAACTGGTGGAGGTTGTCTATTATTATTTTCGTTTTATAAGTGAGAAGTTAATTCACTCATCCAAGTCACATAATTGACAAGTGTGTTGGAATTTAGTCCCAGGCAGCCTGACTACAAAGATGATGTATTATCCCCTGTACTATGCTGCTTTGCACACCGTTCTACTTTGTTGTCTAAGTCAGGCTCCAGTGGGCAAAGTGAGACTAATGCTGACAGCCATTCTTGGAGAGACTGTTGGTGGGGGAGGTCTCCTTGAGTGCTAAAGAGCCAGCTCTTCCTTACTATCATCCTAACTCATGCTTAGGGGAGGTTAGAGAGAGGGGGTGGCAGAGGGCTAGAGATGTTGCCTGATCATGTGTTAGATCTGGCATTGGAGGGGTCAGGTGGCTGACACCTGTAATCCTAGCACCTTGGGAGGCCAAGGCTGGCAGATCACTTGAGGCAAGGAGTTTGAGACCAGCCTGGCGAACATGGTGAAACCCTGTCTCTACTGAAAATACAAAAATTAGTTGAGTGTGGTGGTACACACCTGTAATCCCAGCTACTCAGGTGACTGAGGCACGAGAATCCCTTGAAATCCGGGAGGCAGAGATTGCAGTAAGCTGATATTGTGACTGCACTCCAGCTTGGGCCACAGAGCAAAACTCTGTCTCATTTAAAAAAAAAAAAAAAAAAGATCTATCACTGTTGGAACTTCACGTTCTGGAGGGGATACTGAACAACTAAGATTCAGTCACCAGCCCCAAGGAGCTCCCTAACCTAATTAGCTCAAGAAAAGCCTATTCTGCTAATTTTCTAGAAAATATTTTCTCCTGTTCAAAGCTAATGCATAGGATTTTCTTTGTCCTGGTAGATCTTGGTTTTAGTTGGGACCTAATGCCAAGGACCTGAGACTGGCAAGCAGAGATTGAGAGTGATCTTTCATATCTTTGTTCTAAGCTTATTTTTCCTTTTGTGTCTTTCACATAAAGAGTTTAGTGATGAGCGACTTGAGCTGAGCTATGGCTGTGGAATTGAGGGGTATACAACTGAGAAAGAGCGTTCCTCCCAGGCGATTCGTGTTTTTGATAAGTGGCTAGGGGCAGAACATAGAGGACTCTTCAGGCAGCTAACACATTGAACGCTTTCATCTTTCCAACAGTGAGCTGAAGAGACGCCTGAAAGCTGAGAAGAAAGTGGCAGAGAAGGAGGCAAAGCAGAAAGAGCTCAGTGAGAAACAGCTAAGCCAAGCCACTGTGGCTGCCACCAGCCACACCACTGACAATGGTGTGGGTCCTGAGGAAGAGAGCCTGGACCCAAATGTGAGTTCCCTGGGCCACCAGCATGGCCGGGCACACGAAAGCTTCTGATGAGGCTTATGGCAGATTCTTTGGGACTGGACAGTAGGAAGGACCAGTATGCCCGAGGTCACTGCCAGGATAAGGGAGGGTCTGCCACTCCATCTGCTTAAAGGCACAGACCCTGAGTGTTTTTTATGTCAACCCCCAAAAGACATTTGGGAGAGTCCAGCATTCAAGTGAATTAACCTTCCTTGGAATTAGCTTGACCTTGAGGCCCTGGGGAAAGTGTCTCTCTAAAGATTGCCTGAGGTTTACTTTAGACCAGGGGCTGGCAAACTACATTCCACCAGCCAAATCCACTTCTCTATGCCCCCCACTTTATCCTTCCCTCCCTGGTTTTTTGTTTTTGTTTTTGAGCAAAGTCTCATTCTGTCACCCAGGCTGGAGTGCAGTGGTGCAATCTCACTGCAACCTCCGCCTCCCCAGTTCAAGCGATTCTCCTGCCTCAGCCTCCCAAGTAACTGGGATTAGAGGCACACTCCACTGCACCCAGCTAATGTTGGCCAGGCTCCTCTTGAACTCCTGGCCTCAAGTGATCCACCCACCTTGGGTTCCCTGAGTACTAAGATTACAGGTGTGAGCCACCACACCTTGCCCCTCCTTGGTTTTACTAGTAAAATTGTATTGGAACACAGCCGTGTTCATTTGTTTACATATTTCTGAGGCTGCTTTCCCCCTGGAACAGCTGAGTTGAGAAGTTGCATCAGAAAAGCTTTGTGAGAAAGGCTGCTGTAGAATATTCCTTGTTTACATTCTCCAGACCCCATGCCTTGGGGAAAAATCTGATGTGTCGCTGTAGGAGAGTAGTTAAGAAGATAAGTGACTCAACTCACCATGCAAAATGTGGTCTACAAAAGTGACAAGGCCACCTATACCAATTAAAAATTAAACTTCTATTATTTTAGGCAGAACTCTGATATTTCTTTTGTTGACTCTTGCATTTTGGAATGCTGGCCTCTGGCCACCCTGCATATTTTAAGTGCAAATCTCCATATTCATTCCTGTAATGCACAGGTCTTGGTTAAAGAAAACAATGTATTGGGGTCACTCTGGGGCAGAATACTGCCCTCTGCTAGGTGGGCCCCACTGGTCTGACTAGGTTCAACTTCTCAAGGGTTTTTTTTTTTTTTTAACAGCAATACTTCAAAATCCGCAGCCAAGCAATTCATCAGCTGAAGGTCAATGGGGAAAATCCGTACCCACACAAGTTCCATGTTGACATCTCACTCACTGACTTCATCCAGAAATATAGTTATCTGCAGCCTGGGGATCACCTGACTGACATCACCTTAAAGGTGGCAGGTAGGAACTCTCCCTGGCAAATCACTGAACTCCCACAACAGGCAGGACCCTTCGGTAGCACAAGGGAAGGTCTGGGTTGGTCTTGTTCTCAAGTAGTCTGTGTCTGGAGCTACTTTACAAAGGACAGCGCCATTATATCTACTCACAGAAAGAAGTAGAGGATTCCCTTCATCAGCAAGAATCAGTGGTAGAAGTCTCAGGCTTCTAAGAATTCTGGTCTTTGGCCTGAGAATGCTTTGCACTGAGACAGTTTTTCTAGAACATTGCTCTTTTGGAGTTGTAGTATCTTGTATTAGATTTTCTTTTCCTAAATTTAAAAAAATCACATCTTTTCCTTGCCCTCCCCCACCAACTATCAGTTGTAGAAAATTTAGAATAGTCAAAGAAGCAAGGAAAGTTTTGATTACCCATAATCCTACCACCCAGAGAGAATTCCTGCCAGCACCTAAATGCCCAAAAGATTTCTTCTTTAAAGTGCAGTGCTTTTGCTAAAGTCTTTTTTTTTTTGAGATGTAGTGTCACTTTGTTGTCCAGGCTGGAATGCGGTGGTACCATCTTAGCTCACTGCAACCTCCACCCCCCAGGTTCAAGCGATTCTCCTGCCTCAGCCTCC
>NW_012103920.1:8185990-8186713 GCF_000951045.1 Mandrillus leucophaeus
TGCCTGCCTCGACCTCCCAAAGTCTTGGGATTACAGGCGTGAGCCACAGCGCGCGGCCCCCTTTAAATCTTAATGTAGCCCTTACCTGTATGGAAATGGGCACATCCCCTCCCAGCTTCAGCTGCTTTCCTGGAGGAAAAGGTTCACATTTTCCAGCGGATACCTTTGGCCATTTGGGAGTTCTCCAGTTCTCAGATCCCTCCCATACCCCATTCCTCCCCACTGCTTTTTCCCCATGTAGAGGTCTTATGACTCTTGGTGGTTTACCTCATTGCTTATATTTGGGGGTTCTTGGCAACATCTTCCCACATCATTTTGTTGTAAATTTTGTCCATAGATTTTTCACTTTGCCTCTCTAGCTATGCTTTCTATTTTTATTTGAGGATTCAAGGAAATCCAAAAACTCTGCTGCTCCCAACACCACCATCTTCCAGGCATCCAGTGACTTATCTTGAAAGCCAGGTCTCCCTGCATGTCTTTAACTGATCTGAATGGAGATCGTTGGCTTGAGGGAAAAGATGGGGATTAGACCTCAAGCTAAAATAAGATTGTACTGCTTGGTGTTCTGCCCTGACGAAAAAAAAAATGCAGGCCAGTACCGTGGCTCACGCCTGTAATCCCAGCACTTTGGGAGGCTGAGGTGGGTGGATCACTTCAGCCCAGGAGTTCAAGACCAGCCTGGGCAACATGGTAAAACCCCCTCTGTAGTTAAAAAAAAAAAAA
>NW_012103920.1:8191288-8193238 GCF_000951045.1 Mandrillus leucophaeus
CCAGAGAGAATTCCTGCCAGCACCTAAATGCCCAAAAGATTTCTTCTTTAAAGTGCAGTGCTTTTGCTAAAGTCTTTTTTTTTTTGAGATGTAGTGTCACTTTGTTGTCCAGGCTGGAATGCGGTGGTACCATCTTAGCTCACTGCAACCTCCACCCCCCAGGTTCAAGCGATTCTCCTGCCTCAGCCTCCCAAATAGCTGGGATTACAGGCACCTGCCACCGCACCGGGATAAGTTTTGTATTTTTAGTAGAGATGGGGTTTCACCATGTTGGCCAGGCTGGTCTCGAACTCCTGACATCAGGTGATCCGCCCGCCTCAGCCTCCCAAAGTGTGAGGATTGCAGGCGTGAGCCACCACGCCCTGCCACTAAAATATTTCTTGATGTTAGTTATTCTAGTTTGATATTCTCAACTATGTAGTGTGCTCTGAGATCTTTTCACATGTGTGTTTTCAGATCTTTTTTTTTTTAATTTTTTGTTTTTATTCTGTTTCTTTACATTTCTTTTGGGACTTTTATCTGCATACTGAATCATCTTTGATTCTTTTTGATAATTGTTACTTTGTCTCAAATCCTTTTTATCTCTTTCTTCATACTTTGATTTTTAAATTTTATCCTTCTTTTCACTTACTGTTTCTCTTGAGGCATTATTTGTTGTATTTAGTCACTATTATTTCCTTATAGCTTAGTCCTCATTTTCTGAAAGATTTTTACTTTATTTCTAATTCTTTCATGTGTTATCACCTCATTTCTTAGTTTTTCTAATTCTAATTTGTGTTCTTTAATGTTTTGTGTCTTTTTTCTTAACGTTTCTCAGCTCATTGTTGAAAAGTAAGTTAGAATTTTTTGCTTTTCACCATACGTTCTCACTCATAAGTGGGAGTTGAACAATGAGAACACATGGACATAGGGAGGGGAACATCACACACTGGAGCCTGTCGGGGGGTGGGGGAAGGGGAGGGAGAGCATTAGGACAAATACCTAATGCATGTGGAGCTTAAAACCTAGATGATGGGTTGATAGGTGCAGCAAACTACCATGGCACATGTATACCCATGTAACAAACCTGCATGTCCTGCACATGTATCCCAGAACTTAAAGTAAAATTTAAAAAAAAAAAAATTTTTTTGTTGTTCTGAGCATGTCTGTCTTGAGAGCTTTTATTTTGTCTAGAGCAGTGTTATTCTCCTATCTCTCCTTTTTTAGTTTTTTAGGTAACTTTATATGGTAGATGAGCTCAGTGCTTTTATGTTGCTTATGTTTACATGAAATCAGTTTTCCTGAATGTTCAAAGGAAACTAGGTTTCGTTTTTCCAACTTTAGTGAGCTCCCTCTTGTTTTTGTGACGTGTTCAGAAATACAGCAGCTTGCTTTCTGAGATTTCCCAGTCCTCATCTTCTTCCTCATCTTTTTTGGGTCTTCTCTTTTTTTTGTCTCTTTTTCCCTTGTCCCGTTTGGTTTTTTACGGTCTTGTCCTAGAAGGGAGCCTGGCTGTTGAGAGGGTTTCTGTAGGCTCTTCATTCCCTTTAGATCTTTTTTTTTCCTTGTTTGAGACAGAGTTTCGCTCTTGTTTCCCAGGCTGGAGTGCAATGGCGCCATCTCAGCTCACTGCAACCTCCACCTCCCGGGTTCAAACAATTCTCCTGCCTCAGCCTCCCGAGTAGCTGGGATTACAGGCATGCACCACCATGCCCGGCTAATTTTGTGTTTTTAGTAGAAACGGGGTTTCTCCATGTTGGTCAGGCTGGTCTTGAACTCCCAACCTCAAGTGATATGCCTGCCTCGACCTCCCAAAGTCTTGGGATTACAGGCGTGAGCCACAGCGCGCGGCCCCCTTTAAATCTTAATGTAGCCCTTACCTGTATGGAAATGGGCACATCCCCTCCCAGCTTCAGCTGCTTTCCTGGAGGAAAAGGTTCACATTTTCCAGCGGATACCTTTGGCCATTTG
>NW_012103920.1:8193903-8205494 GCF_000951045.1 Mandrillus leucophaeus
TTCTGGTTCTGTAAGTCAGTATTTTTGCTCTTCTTTTTCTAGGTAGGATCCATGCCAAAAGAGCTTCTGGGGGAAAGCTCATCTTCTATGATCTTCGAGGAGAGGGAGTGAAGTTGCAAGTCATGGCCAATTCCAGGTATCTCGAAATATCCAGTTACAGACTTTTCTTGGTTGGCCTAGAACAACACAGCAATAGGCTGATGTGGTCTTACTGGTATTTGAAGTTAGAGTAAGAAGGAGTCGGACATGGTTAGGGAAGACTGAGAAGAAGATAACGTGGCCACCTGGTCACCTGTAAAGTGATGACTGCCCTCAAGTTATATGACAGTAAAGTAAAGGATAGTCCTTTTTTAATAGTGGCCCCTGAATCTGAGCTGCTTCTTGGGCTCACATTAACTAGGTATTAACAGATGAGTGAGGGTTCCAGAGGAACCCAGTAGTCAGTGTTCATTTGAATTGTTCTTACTGAATTACATTTCCTTTTCACTCAGAAATTATAAATCAGAAGAAGAATTTATTCATATTAATAACAAACTGCGTCGGGGAGACATAATTGGAGTTCAGGGGAATCCTGGGAAAACCAAGAAGGGTGAGCTGAGCATTATTCCGTATGAGATCACACTGCTGTCTCCCTGTTTGCATATGTTACCTCATCTTCACTTTGGCCTCAAAGACAAGGTAAGCGTTCATGCCTCCTAGCTGTGGCATGGCGGTGCCTTCTGTTTGTTTTATCATACCATCGAATCAGACATACCAGTGATTTCTAACTGCTTGTTTTGGTTTAGGAAACAAGGTATCGCCAGAGATACTTGGACTTGATCCTGAATGACTTCGTTAGGCAGAAATTTATCATCCGCTCTAAGATGATCACATATATAAGAAGTTTCCTGGATGAGCTGGGATTCCTAGAGGTAGGGAGAGTTCCTTGCCTGACGTGATGAGCTGCCTTGCAGTGCTTGCTGCCGCCTCTCCCTTGCCTTCCTTTTCCAAAGCGTATCCTCTGTCATGCTTAATGAGAATGTCCCCTTTCTTGCCATTGTCTCTGTTCTACCTTGTCCAGATTAGGAAGGCAGGAGCTGACTTCTAAGATAATGGACAAGGTACAGGGCCATCCACATGCTAATGATGTCACATTCAATATGTATTCAAATCATTTTGCTTTTTTGTAGCATTAAATATTTTTTGATGGTATGAGAAGAGCAAACACACATACCATAAAACAAATTCAAACAATAAATTAAATAGAAGCAAAATTGAAAGTACCCTTCCACTCCTTCCAACTAACTTCCATCCCCAAACTTGAGTTTGATATGTATCCTTCCGCACCATTTACTGGGCATATTACATACATACATATGTGTGTTGCGGATGGAGTGCACATATGTAAACAATTTGGAGCGGTTTTATTTTTGCTTTAGATATGAGTAAAGTCACACTGTATGTATTGTGATGGACCTGCTTTTATTTCACTTAAGATATTCTGGAACTCTTTGTATGAGATAAATAGATATTCTTTCTTAATGCTGCATTGTTTGTTTCAACAAGTATTTTTATACACATGTTCAAGTGTTTCTGTAGGATGGATTTCTAGAAGTAGAATAAGTCAAAGGATATAAGCAGTTAAAATTTTTTTAAAGAATTAGTTGAGATAACTCACTACCTTCAGACCAGCCTAATTTTTAAATTTTTAATAAATACTACAAATTGGGCTGGGCTCGCTCGGTGGCTCACGCCTGTAATCCCAGCACTTTGGGAGGCGGAGACGGGCAGATCACGAGATCAGGAGATCAAGACTATCCTGGCTAACACAGTGAAACGCTGTCTCTACAAAAAATTAGCCAGGTGTGGTGGCAGGTGCCTGTAGTCCTAGCTGCTTGGGAGGCTGAGGCAGGAGAATAGTGTGAACCCTGGAGTCAGAGCTTACTGTGAGCCGAGATCACGCCACTGCACTCCAGCCAGGGCAAAAGAGCAAGACTCTGTCTCAAAAAATAAATACTGCAAATTGAACTCAAGAAAGGCTATATCCATTTAGATTCTTATTTACAGCTTATGAAAGTTCATGGTACTATATTAATGGTGTTAGGTATTAATAGAAATTGAAACACCATCGTAGAAATACTATCTGTTCTTTTTTGTCAAGCACTTGCACGTTACTGTTGAACTTATTAACATTTAGTTTGGGATATAACAGGCTTAAACTATATTACATGCAAAGCATGATCTGTCCCCAAGGCCTCTGGTTATCTAAGGACTGAATGTTTCTCCCTGTCTTTTTTAGATTGAAACTCCCATGATGAACATCATCCCAGGGGGAGCTGTGGCCAAGCCTTTCATCACTTATCACAACGAGCTGGACATGAACTTATATATGAGAATTGCTCCAGAACTCTATCATAAGGTAGTCAAAAATATTACATCCTGTTCCCTTAAAGAATGGAAAACCATTGGCTAGACAGGTATAGTCAGGTATAGTCAGAAATAAGAGGAACAGAGAGAGAGAGTAAAGCAGCCAAGAAGGTGTTCTGATGGGTCAGGTGTGTGGACATGAGTAACACTGCCAGAATTTCTCTACAAGATCAATAGAGCATTGCAGGGCAGAGGCTAAAGGGATTGTCTTTCCCATGTGTATAGGCACTCCTTACCTACTTTGGTTCCCCTAAAACTTTTAAGATACAGTCTTACTTGGATTGGATCTGATTTAAGTCTTTCATAGAAGAAAGAGCCTAATCTCTCTGTGGAAGTTGGAAATCATAGCTTCATGCCTGGCGCGGTGGCTCACACCTGTAATCCCAGCTACTTTGGGAGGCCAAGGCGGGTGGATCACTTGAGGTCAGGAGTTTGAGAGCAGCCTGGCCAACATGGTGAAACCCAGTGTCTACAAAAATACAAAAATTAGCTGGGCATGGTGGCGGGCGCCTGTAATCCCAGCTACTCGGGAGACTGAGGCAGGAGGATTGCTTGAACCCAGGAGGCAGAGGTTGCAGTGAGCCGAGATCTGCCACTGCACTCCAGTCTGGGTGACAGAATGAGACTCTGTCTCAAAGAAAAAAAAAGTATCCTCAAATCGCTATAAAGATGTCTTTTCAAATTCCCAGGTAAATATCGAAGATTATTATTCAGGATTCTTAGTTGCAGACAACAGAACCTGTTATAACTAGGTGAAGCAAAATAAAAATTTATTCAGCTCTATAGGTGAGGTATTGCTCCTCACAAGAGGGCATTAGCTGCGGGGGTCTGCCCGCAGACCCTGACCTAAACAACGGATGAATAAAACGTACACTGAAATGCGGATACTCTGTTTTGCCAGTCCTGCTGAGTGACTGCTCGCACACCAAGAGAGGTTTGTCACTGCGGCTGACCACGAGCAGCTCGCACTCCAGGCATTTATTTAGTAAAGAATTAACAACAGAAGCTTTGAGTAAACACATTTGTGGATAATTAACATGGTTAAGAGAGTAGTTCTAGGAATTATTAAAGCTCAGGTAATGCTGTCTAAAGTAAATACTATTAGGGGGCAGTATCTTTGGTCGACCTCCCCCCAAGAGGGCCATATGGCTCAAAGGTTAGTTAATGGAGATAGGGTAAACAGATTTAACTGAGAAAGCCTCTGTTGTCTGTAGTATTTACCCTGTGACCTAATGCTCTAAGGTAAGAACCAGCTCCCTTCAGCCTGTTCAGTTATTACAAGCTACGTAACCTTTCAGCCTTCCAAAAGATTTGTGACTATTATAACTTCCCCAATATTTCCCTTTAATATTTCTGCCACCATCCTGAGTGAATCCCCACATACAGAAAGCTCACAGTCCCCAGGAGGATCAGAGAATCAGGCTTGGAAACTACACAGCTAGGAATGATTCTGAGTCTTATTAGAATGGGCTGTTCTCATGGAGAACCCAGTGTTTTTTCCTACTAGGCACAGTTACTATAGCTCATAACCCTGGCACTAGGCACAAGTCACTGCCACTAGGACCTCTGCAATCTAAATGCTACATATGACTGGCCCCCCTTCACTAGAATGAATTCTGTGCAATACCTACATCTTCTGTTATGTAGATGTAACATGCTGAAGTCTCAAGTGTGTCTGACTGGTGGAGTGTGGGTCACACGCCTGCAGCCTAACCCCAAGAGACGCTGCTTCCTTGGGGAGGCTCAGACTCAACGGTGGGGGATGCCCAAGACAGGAAGAGTATTTAGAATTCCTGGGCAGCCAAAAAGGAGGGGTAACTATCCACACTACAAGGGTCTAAAGAGAGCAGGGTGCTTGGCATTTTGACTAGAGACCTGAGAGCATGCCTAATCTGTGAAAACCAAGTTATGGCTTTTGGAGACTGAAACTTCCCAGAGGTGTTAATATAAGATTAGCTGTCATGACCGTGGCCATGTGTTGCTGTTAGATTCTTGTGGTTGGTGGCATCGACCGGGTTTATGAAATTGGACGCCAGTTCCGGAATGAGGGGATTGATTTGACGCACAATCCTGAGTTCACCACCTGTGAGTTCTACATGGCCTATGCAGACTATCACGATGTCATGGAAATCACAGAGAAGATGGTTTCAGGTGACTCCTGCCCTCCGTCATACTCATCGGGTGGTTTGATATGCTGCTTTCAGAGGAGGGCTGCCTGGGTTTCATCCCTGCTAAATAACAGGTTTCTCTCCCAGGGATGGTGAAGCATATTACAGGCAGTTACAAGATCACCTACCACCCAGATGGCCCAGAGGGCCAAGCCTACGATATTGACTTCACCCCACCCTTCCGGCGAATCAGCATGATAGAAGAGCTTGAGAAAGCCCTGGGGATGAAGCTGCCAGAAACTAATCTCTTTGAAACTGAAGGTAAAGTGACAACACTCACTCCATTGTGAGTGACAGCACTTACTCCTCCTCTCTTCCTGTCCAGCTCTGAATTTGATTGGGTCAGAGCTAGAATTTCCCACACTATTCTCTTTACGTACATTTGTACTTGGCTAATGTGATGTCTCCTGCCCTAACTTGTGCGTTTGTATCCCAGAAACTCGCAAAATTCTTGATGATATCTGTGTGGCAAAAGCTGTTGAATGCCCTCCACCTCGGACCACAGCCAGACTCCTTGACAAGGTGAGAGGCTCCGCCTTTGTTGTACATGTCCTCATCTGGTGCTGAACAGTTCCCTCTTCCCTGGGGAGAGTTCATTTCTGCACCTTCATAGGAAAACCCTAAAGAGTTTGAACAAGAGAAATAACAAACTTCGACCTGTCATACTAAGCTCTGTGCCAAATAATTTATGGTGTGATCTCTGTTAATCCTTTCCAGCTTTTAAAAAGCTATAGGGTAGGGCGGGTGCGGTGGCTCACACCTGTAATCCCAGCACTTTAGGAGGCCGAGGCGGGCAAATCACCTGAGGTCAGGAGTTTGAAACCAGCCTGGCCAACATGGTGAAACCCCGTCTCTACTAAAAATACAAAAATTAGCTGGGTGTGGTGGCGGGCACCTGTAATCCCAGCTATTCAGGAGGCTGAGGCACGAGAATCACTGGAACCGGGAGGGGGAGGTTGCAGCAGGCCGAGATCGTGCCACTGCACTCCAGCCTAGGCGACAGAGCAAGATTCCACTCAATAATAGTAATAATAATAATAAATAACTATAGGATAAACCCATCTGGATGGGAGCTGAGGTCTTCTGTCTGGGCTGGGATGATCAAATACTATTCAGAAATGGTGACTGACTCTGCTTTTCTTTCTCATTAAGCTTGTTGGGGAGTTCCTGGAAGTGACTTGCATCAATCCTACATTCATCTGTGATCACCCACAGATAATGAGCCCTTTGGCTAAATGGTAAGATTCCAGTTACCTATTGCTGCGTAACAGCCCCAGAACTTAGTGGTGTTAAACAACAGTTTATTGTCAAGATTTTGTGGGTTGACTGGTGGTCTTTCTGCTGGGTGGTGGTGACTAGGATAACCCAAGGGGCTTTTTTTCAACTGGGGATTCTGCCAGGGCACTTTGGTTCTCCTCCCTGTGGTCACTCCACATAGGATCTTGTCCTCCAGGGCCTCTTCATGTGGCCTCTCTGGCAGCACAGCCTGGGCTTTCTTTCAGCATGGCGATTGGGCTCTGAGGAGAAGCTTCCAAAAGAACAGACCTCATTGTGCAAACACATATCAAGCCTCTGCTGATATCCCATTGGCCAAATCAAGACATGTTGCCAGCCCAGAGTCCAGGTGAAGGAGGCTACACGTGGGCATGAATACAAGAGGTGTGCTCCATTGTAACAGTCTGCCACACTGGCATTATACCTTCCTGGTTTCTCTCACCCTCCTCACCGTTGTACCAAACGATTTGTTGCTGAGAGTGCATGCAGGCTGCAAACTGCAATCAGTAACACTTTTGAGTCCACTAGAGTTCAATTCTTGTATTAGATGTTTGATCATTAAACCAACCTGGCCAATATGGTGAAACCCTGTCTCTACTAAAAATACAAAAATTAGCCAGGCATAGTGACATGCTTCTGTGATCCCAGCTACTCAGGCCTGAGGCAGGAGAAGCTTTTGAACCCAGGAGGCGGAGGTTGCAGTGAGCCGAGATCACACCACTGCACTCCAGCCTAGGCAACAGCAAGCCTCCATCTCAAACAAAAAAAAAAAAGAATTTAGCTCATTAGGGGCCTGTATATTCAGCCTCCCCTCTGGTCTCCTGTCCCTAGGCACCGCTCTAAAGAGGGTCTGACTGAGCGCTTTGAGCTGTTTGTCATGAAGAAAGAGATATGCAATGCCTACACTGAGCTGAATGATCCCGTGCGGCAGCGGCAGCTTTTTGAAGAACAGGCCAAGGTGAGCAAGGGGACTGTGAGCAGAGGCTGTGCCAACTCACCAGGAGATACCAGCCTTAACCCTGATCCGTGTCAGCATATACGTTCTTGGTGACTTCAGAAGAAAGCCATAGGCTTTGCTGGAGGAAGTCACATTTCAAGATGGAGACTTCACCTGGTATTGACTCTGTAGTACATAAGAGGAACTTAGTTATTAATCTCCATATGGGAAGCATGATGTTTGGTCTTGAAAATACGCTTGCCAAACAAGAACGTTATTTTCTTAGATTATACATGTACTGAGGTGGCTTAGGGTTGGGAGGCAGGTAAAGATGGATGGAGAAGACAAAGCCCCCACAGGCTGCCTGCAGCAGGTGCTGCCATTGAGGGCTGCTTTCAGGAAATGCAAGAAAGACTCTTGGCATTGTCACAGTCTCCGAGAATTAACCTATTTGGAGTCCCAGAACCCCAAGCAGCGGAAGTGTTTTCTTTCAGAGAAATTTGTATGTGTTCTGAGGTCAATTTCATCAGTCCTGACCTCCAGGTCTTTGAGAGAAACGGCTGCATCTTGGAGTTACTAGGAAATGAATCCCCAGCAAGTCCTGAGTGTCAGGAGCATCCCTGGAATGATGGTACTCCCACCTCGGAGCCTATTAACGTGTTCACTCACACACTGAGATATCCTAGAAGAAGATCACCTTTTGGTTCTCTTTCCTCTTCTAGGCCAAGGCTGCAGGTGATGATGAGGCCATGTTCATAGATGAAAACTTCTGTACTGCTCTGGAATACGGGCTGCCCCCGACAGGTGGCTTTGGCATGGGCCTTGACCGAGTCGCCATGTTTCTCACGGACTCCAACAACATCAAGGTACGTAGCAGCCCTCCACAGCGCATACTGCCCTGAAGAAACTCCATTGTGTTGCAGCCAGGGCATGGTGGGCCTGGGGGATAAAATTAAGGAAGGGATTTGGACTGGGAAGAGGAGCAGGCAGAGGAGTTCCATGCCACTCACAGGAGGGCCAGAGCCTCTGACCTTGAAGGATTTGGGTTTTTTCCTCCCAGAGGCAGAAGGAATACTAATTGTTTGCATTTCTTGAGGATCCAGGGAAGTCTCCGTGCATTATTTCAGCTAATTAAGTCAGCCCAGTGAGGTATAGAAACTGTTGTTTCCCATTTTTACAGATGAGGATATCAAATTTTCATAGAAATGTGTCTATTCATCCTTTTGACATAGTGCCCTAGGCAGTGCTATGCATTTGTTCTTTGTCATCTGTAACTGAGAGGGTCTGAGGTGAAATAAAAGAAGACGTGTCTTTTCAGCTGGAATATAATATACTAATCTCTAGATTTTGGTGGTAACAACAGAGGCAAAAGGAATGAGTAGATAGGTGTGAAAAAATGTTCAGAGTGCTTCTTAGCTTCAAGGTACATTTTTATCTCCCACAGGAAGTACTTCTGTTTCCGGCCATGAAACCCGAAGACAAGAAAGAGAATGTAGCAACCACTGATACGCTGGAAAGCACAACGGTTGGCACTTCTGTCTAGAAAATAATAATTGCAAGTTGTATAACTCAGGCGTCTTTGCATTTCTGCGAAAGATCAAGTCTGCAAGGGAATTCTTGTGTGCTGCTTTCCATTTGACACCGCAGTTCAGTTCAGCCATTAGAAGAGAGACAAGGAATTAAAATTTTCTTTTTAATCCTTGTTACCAAATAAATCATTTGTCTGTTCTCTTTACCTTTAGAATGTCAACTTTTTTTCCCAGACTGCTGGCCTAATGAATGTTTAGGATTTTACCATCTTATTCATTTAACAAATTTATATTAATGTCTGCCCTGTGCCAGGCATTGTTCTAAGGGATTGGGGACACAGCAGTGAACAAAAGCCAAGTTCCTGCTTTCATGGAACTTGTATTCTTTCTTTGGGATAGGGAGGAGAAGTAGACAAACAAAAAACAAAGAAATACCTGTTCTTTCTGGTGGTGGTATATACCAAGAAGAAAAATGGAGCAGGGTAAGGGGACAGAGGTGCTATTTTAGAGGTGGAGGGAACAGTGCTACTTTATGGTGGTCAGGAAGACCTCTGCTAGGCATTTCAGTAGAGGTCTGGAGACTGAGCTGGGGAGGTCTATGGGAAAAGGCCATTCGGACCAAAGGACTATGTTTTTGAGGAATGGCAGAGGGTCTGGTTTGACTGGACAGGGATGAGTGAAGGTCAGTGAGGGGCCAGATCACACAGGCTCCCGGAAGCCACGCAGAAAAGTATGTGTTTTCTGAGGGAGATGAGATACCATGGAAGGGTTTTGAGCAGAGGAGTGTTTTTCAAGGATTATTATAGTTTCTGTGTGGAGGACAAGGGCAAAGAAGGGAGACCAGCTGAGCAGTCACCATAGGCTGAGGAGACAGTGGCTGGGATGTGGTTGGAGCAGTGGAAATGGTTACAAGTGGTTGCACTTTGCCTGTGTTCCTGATGGCAGAAGAATTTGGTGATGGAATGTGGGTTGTGACAAAAAGAAGCCAAAAGTGATTTCACGGTTTTGAGCCTGAACAGCTAGAAGAAAGTTGCCCTCTGAACTGCAGATTTTGGACATGTTAAACTTGACATGCCTGTTAGCCAGATGGGAATAGTAGAATGTTGAGTAATGAATCTGAAGTTTTCTCATTATTTTCAGCTCCATTCAATAGAGGTAAGAATGTGACAAGGCTGTGGCTGACAGCCTGCCATGAGAGTGGAACCCCTGTTTCCTGACCCAGCGGGGAAGACCTTTTTTCAGATGACGGAAGACTTACCTTCTGCACCGCAGCAAAACCTGCAAGCATCCCAGTTTGGGAGCAGCCAGCCTCCTTTCACAGAGCAGGTTTCTGTTTCTGTAACTGGTAAACAACGTAAGCATTCAGAGTTACCCAGCAGAACTACCTCAGGGAGTGCGGAGCATGCTCACCCCTGCTGGCGTTTAAGCAGTACATGACCAGGTGGCATTTCGGAAGAAACATTTTCAGATGGCACATCCTCAGAAAGGGAGTGGTAACTAAAACGGGACATAATAACCTCACCAAGGGAGGTGGTGGAAGGTCAAGGCCAGGTAAGGGACCAGGTTTCGGGTAATACTGTCAATGCACACCATTGAAAAAGGCTACAAGGATTGATGATGTCATCAGTGACTTTACAGAGTGGTTTAATGGAGGGCTGGAGGCAGAAACCAGCTGTCTGGTCTTAAGGAGGCTGGGGATAGAAAGGAACTGAGGCAGCAGTAGACAACTTGTATGTGGGGGTTGGCAGGAAAAATGACCAACAGTGTGAAAGCTAGAAGGGACAGAAGGGACATAAAGTCCCCATTTCTTCTTCAGACAGTTGCAGGCTCACAATTTGCTAACTGCTATGCTGGGGTGAGCAGAAACAGGCATGGTCCCAAACTTCATCAAGCATCTACATTTGTGAAGAAAATAGATATGTAATAAATCATCCTCCAAAATTGTATAAAATGGCAGCTCAGGTAAATGGTTTGAAGGAGAGGTCCATGGGGTATTGAGAAACTATAATGGCCATGGATCTAGTTAGAGGAGGTTTCTCTGAGGGCATTAGATCTGAAGGGAAGAGGGCTTTCCACGGTATGGCAACAAGTGCAAAAGCTCTGTGGTAGGAAGGGACATGGAGAAGACCAGTGACAGAGTACAGAAGCCCAAAGAAATATGGCACCAGGTGAGGCGGGAAGGGGCTGACAAGGCAGTACTGTGAGCACTACTATGGGATTTTTGCATTTTAAGAGTACTGGGAAGCCAGTCGGGCATGGTGGCTCACGCCTGTAATCCCAGCACTTTGGGAGGTCAAGGCAGGTGGATCACTTGAGGTCTGGAATTCGAGACCAGACTGGCCAACATGGTGAAACGCCATCTCTACCAAAAACACAAAAATTAGCAAGGTGTTGTGGCACGTGCCTGTAATCCTAGCTACTCGGAGGCTGAAGTAGGAGAATTGCTTGAACCCGGGAGGCAGAGGTTGCAGTGAGCTGAGATTGTGCCACTGTGTTACAGCCTCAGCAACAGATGGAGACTCCATCTCATAAAAAAAAATAAAGTACTGAGAAGGCATTCACTGAAGTATTATTTAAGCAGTGGGGTGACATCAGATTTGTGATTTGAAAAGATTAGTCTTGCTGCTCTGTGAAAAATGAATTGGAGTTAAGCAAGAAAAGGTGGAAGTTCAGAGATGAGCGTAGCAATCCAAGAGATTCTATGATAGTGACTTTTACTAGCATATTGGCATGGAAGTGGAGAGAAATGGATGGATTCAAGAGATAGGAAGTAAGATCAACAGGTCTTGGTAATGGATTGCACTAAGGGGATTAAGGGAAGGGAGATAACAAGGAAGATGACTCACTTTTTAGTTGTGCAACTAGATTGCTAGTAATACAAATCTCTGAGATAAAGAACCCTAGAAGAAGGACTTTGATACCCCTTACCCCCACTGGAATATTTTTTTAAAGACAGAAGAGGCAGTCAGTTGCAGATTAAAGATACTGGACAGGAATGAGGAGCAAAGTCTTTGGCCTTGGAGGAGGGCCATGGCCCATTTCCTTTGAACTAGAAAGAGGGATGGGGTTGAGCAAGTTGCATACATTTCTGAGGGGTAACAAAGAAAAATGAATTATTTCATTTTTAGTAATAGAGGCATTCAGTTACTGGGTGACAAAGTCCCCTGAACTATCCAGACAGCTATATTACCTATTCCTGGCAATCCAAAGGTTTCTAGACCTGTCCACTACACTGTAGTAATACTGTACTACAGTAGCCACTAGCCACATGCAACT
>NW_012103920.1:8206074-8210646 GCF_000951045.1 Mandrillus leucophaeus
TCCCAGATTGCGCCACTGCAACTCCAGTCTGGGCGACAAAGCAAGACTCCATCTCAAAAAATTTTTTGATTATATGTTGAAATAATACTATTTGGGATGTGTGGGTTAAATAAAATATCTGATTGTTTCCATTTTGACTTTTTTAATGAGGCTACTGGAAATTTTTTTTTCCAGTTCCAGTTCCAGACGGGGTTTCACCGTGTTAGTTAGCCAGGATGGTCTCGATCTCCTGACCTCGAGATCCGCCCATCTCGCCTCCCAAAGTACTGGGACTACAGGCTTGAGCCACCGCACCCGGCCGGCTACCGGAAATTTTTAGATTACGTATATGATTCGAATTATATATCTATTGGACAGTGATGTTATAGACAGAAATTCAGCCTAGTCAGGAGACCAGCTTGAACCGGGAGGCGAAGGTTGCAGTGAGCCGAGATCGCACCTTTACACTCCAGCCTGAGCAACAGAGTGAAACTACGTCTCAAAAAAAACAAAAACAAAAACAAAAAAAAACATTCAGGGTAGTGCTGCAAGATACATCATTCTAGTTCTAGCTGAAGGCATATCTAAGCCAGCAGGTGGCTCCCATCATCCGGTTTCACGCATCCCTAGGACGCTGCCCGGGCTGCGGGACTTGAAGCGCGGGAATCTCGGCCCTGGCACCGACTCCCAGGAAAAACTACAAGGCCCGGCGTGCACTGCGCGCCTCTGGGGGCGGGAGCCGGAAGGAACTGGCGGCATTGTGACGTCACGTCCGTCTCGCAGGCGGATTCTCCTCGCTCTCTCCCAGGCGCGTGTGGTGGAGGTGGGAGGGGAACCTCAGCGAAGCAGTGGGGAGACCGGGCAGGTGCATCCGGGCTAACTTTACCGAGTCTGTTTTTGAGGGAAGAGGTTGTGAGGACCGTATCTTCTGGGACTCATTTCACGTGGGAAGGCGCTCCACGCCTGGAACTGTCAGCAGCCGGCGCGTGAAGAGCTCCTGCTGCGGACGAGCGCGGGGCCTCTGGCCTGGCAGCCTCAGGACCTAGTGGGTCAGGCGCTCACGCTGTTCCCACTGCACGACCTCAGTGCCTTGCCTGGCGCCTCCTGTCCTGTAACTGGCCGACTTGGGGTCCCACCCGGGCTTCTCCAGCGGCCGGGAAGGGGCTCTGCTTCCGGAAGTATTAGGAAGGGAGGCAGCGTGAAGCAGGAGTCCCTTCTTCCGAGCATCGCTAAAGCCTTTTCTTCCCTGGCAGCCGATTTCCTTTTCTTTGGAAAGGACGTCAGTTTTTTCGCTTGTTGAAACTGTTCAGAGATGCGGTCTTGTGGGCAAATACATGCCTGTTTAACTGAGCTGTTATTTTCAGCTAATAAGTTCTTCAAGTTTTTCAAGATCTAGGAGGGGGTTTAGGCTCGAATTATGATGGACCCAGTGTAGCAAAACATTTATTCATTCCAACAATTGTGCATGCCCATTCAGACTCAACTACCTGAGTGAGATGATGCCGTTCTGGGCTGCTTCGTTTTAGGGAGTCACTGTTTCTTCTGGCAACTTCTACCTGCCTTGGCTATTGAGGTTTGTGAATTGCACCTCTGGTTTAGTTTCAGGTCGATGGCCAGGTGGTCTTCATAAACTATACTGCCTTGTGATGTCTCCCTAGAAATGAGAGGTGAGTCCCTTCCAAATGAGGATTCTACGATCCCCTGTGCTTTCTTTTGACAAGGCTTGCGCTGGCGCTCTGACTTTGAGGTCACCGTGTCTCACTTCCTGCAAATTTTTGTTTGAAATCACTATGGTCTGACTTACCATTATGGTTCGCTACAGTAGCAAGCCTGCACATTGCGCTGCAGGGGGATTCATAGCAATACCATCTTTCAAAAGCTACCTGAACTGGGACTCAGGAAAGCCTTTTTTGTTTTTTTGAGACGGAGTCTCCCTCTGTCACCCAGCCTGGAGTGCAGTGGCACAATCTCGGCTCATTGCGACCTCCGCCTCCCAGGTTCAAGCGATTCTCCTGCTTCAGCCTCCCGAGTAGCTGGGACTACAGGCACGCGTAATCACGCCCGGCTAATTTTTGTGTTTTCAGTAGAGACAGAGTTTCACCACTTTGGCCAGGCAGGTCTCGAACTCCTGACCTCAGGTGAGCCACCGCGCCCAGCCTTCAGTTTTGTTTTACAATGCTTAGCTGTGTCTATCACCATACAAGCTCATTTTCTACTAAGAAGCTTTTTGTATATTGAGTCCAAATGAGGTCAGGATGTATCCAATGAGCATTGATAGGGCCAAGAGTGAGATTTCCCTGCAAAGTATCCTAGGGATCTGCTTGATGGTTTTTTTCTTCATGGCTTTCTATGCCCATTACAGCCCTCCTCCTTTCACCCCCACCACCAAGTAGCTAAAGGCAAATTAACCAGGAAAATCATCAAATGTTATTTCTTGTAATAGTAATCACAGTTGACCTTAATTATGCTCAACATTGTAGCAATTGCTTTTTATAAGTATTATTTAACCCTCACAGTAACCCTAAGTATTATTTAATCTTCACAATAATCTAAATAGGTTAGATATTATTATTATCACTTTTTTGACAGATGAAGAAACAGACACAGCAAGGTTAAGTAGTCTATTCAGCATCGCAGTTAATTTGTGGGAAAGCCAAAATTAGAACCCAGAAAGGTTGACTCCAAAGCCCACACCCTTAAGTAGAGCTCTATGAGAACACATAACTGCTGAGAAACATCTCAGTGGGGATTTACTCGAGGGCGGTAGAGAACCACTCTGCTGTAGGGGAAAGAAGAGAAAAATAAAATGCCTGGAAAAAGAGGACAGATAAGAACATCTGCCCAGAAAGATAAACCTTATACAGTGAGAGTCTGCCCAAAGCAAGTGAGTCTGCAATCCTTTACGTGCTGTTTCCAATGAAAATTGGAGTAGTGAGGACATTTCCTTCTCGTGTCCTTTAATGTGGAGTAGAGGATGCAGACTCATTAGAAATGTATCAGATATCTAACTTTAAAAAAAAAAACTTGAAACAGTATTTTGGGGGATTGGTAGAATTTGAGGTTTCTTTGATCTTTCATTAAAAATGAAAAGGGGGCAGGGAGATAGGAGGAGAAAATGATCCGTAGAGTTCCAGATAGGGAAACCTCAGTCTGACTAGTTGGGCTCCATTTAAAAGACTTGAAGCATGGATATGAGAGGCTGTAGCATCATGCACTGGTTCTCCTTTCCGTACTTCTGATGGTTGTGGTTTTTGATCAAGGTCTCAGCACCAGCTCAGACCATGTGGACCGCAGATGAGATTGCTCTGCTGTGCTATGAGCACTATGGCATCAGGCTGCCCAAGAAGGGGAAGCCTGAGCCAAACCATGAGTGGACATTGTTGGCAGCTGTGGTGAAGATACAATCTCCAGCTGACCAGGACTGCGACACCCCTGATAAGCCGGCAAAAGGTAAGAGTTTTTCTCCTTGGCACGCTCCTCACTGTGGAAGATGATAAAATTATACATTGCTGTACTGTGCAGGGACAGTCATGGGTAGGGTGTGAACTACGATGTTAGGCATGTGTGCTTGTGCTCCGCTAGGTGGCACAGTACCTCTGTTGGTGGGAGACTACCGTGCTGGAACCGCAGGCCTTGGTTGAGTGGGCCTCTGAGAATCTCCTGGAGGAGTGTGCAGGCTGATTGTACCTGAGCACTGGGGAACATTCCGTTTCTCAGAACTCACACGATTTGTTTTTTTCCCACAGTGACAAAGGAAGTTGTCTCAATGGGAACAGGAACAAAATGCATAGGCCAGTCCAAAATGAGGAAGAGCGGTAAGCATGGGTGGGAGTCTAAACAAAGATTTAGCTTTGGAAACCAGTGTCCGTGTTTTACTCTCCTTGTCAGAGAAGAAGGGCCATGTCAGTTGAGGCACATGGCATTTGTTTCCTACTGACTGTCAGTCCAGTTGGAAGGACAGTACTCACTTGGAGAATGGAAATCCACCATCAAAGCAGAGGCCTCTAGGAACATGCTTTCCGAATAACTGAAAGCTAGCCAGTATTTTCATGCTCAAACCAGATTCCCTGGGCTTAGCTGTTCCACATTGGGTCTGGAAGGCTTTGGGGCTCTGTAGCAGGTACAGGATGCAGCTTGAGTGGTTTCTGAAGCCCTAGAAAGCAATCTTTTTTTTTTTGCTTGGAGTCTCGCTCCGTCGCCCAGGCTGGAGTGCAATGGCGCGATCTCGACTCACTGCTCTGCAACCTCCCCTTCCCGGGTTTAAGCGATTCTCCCGCCTCAGCCTCCCGAGTAGCTGGGATTACAGGCACCTGCCATCATGCCTGGCTAATTTTTGTATTTTTGTAGAGACAGGGTTTCACCATGCTGGCCAAGCTGGTCTTGACCTCCTGACCTCAGGTGATCCGCCCGCATTGGTCTCCCAAAGTGCTAGGATTAAAGGTGTGAGCCAACGCACCTGGCAAGCAGTCTTGAATGACAGGAAGCTTTGGGCCTCAACAAGAATATGAAAATTCCTTAAATTCCTTAGAGATCTGGGGGTTTTTATTTGTTTGTTTTGTTGTTTCTTTTTTTTTTTTTTTTTTTTTGAGACGG
>NW_012103920.1:8210696-8212738 GCF_000951045.1 Mandrillus leucophaeus
TTTGAGACGGAGTCTCGCTCTGTCGCCCAGGCTGGAGTGCAGTGGCCGGATCTCAGCTCACTGCAAGCTCTGCCTCCTGGGTTTGCACCATTCTCCTGCCTCAGCCTCCCGAGCAGCTGGGACTACAGGCACCCGCCACCTCGCCTGGCTAGTTTTTTTGTATTTTTTAGTAGAGACGGGGTTTCACCTTGTTAGCCAGGATGGTCTCGATCTTCTGACCTCGTGATCCGCCCGTCTCGGCCTCCCAAAGTGCTGGAATTACAGGCTTGAGCTACCGCGCCCAGCCTCTTTTTTTTTTTTAAGAGACAGGGTCTCACTGGAGTACAGTGGCACCATCATCGCTCACTGCAGCCTTGAACTCCTGGGCTCAAGTGATCCTCCCGCTTCAGCCTCCTGAGTAGCTGGACTACAGGTATGCACCACTATGCCCAGCTAATTTTTTTCATTTTTATTTTGTAGAGACTTGGTCTAACTGTGTTGGCGAGGCTGGTCTCAAACTCCCAGCCTCAAGCTATCCTCCTGCCTTGGCCTCCCAAAGCGCTGGGATTACAGGCATGAGCCACTGCGTGACTGGCCGAGACCTGGGATCTTTACCTCTTCTTCTAGCTAGCAGGTTCCTTTTTGAGTTGGCTTCCACCATTGTCCTTGCCTGTATATGAGGAACCTGTTCCAGGATCACTGTGGATTGGATTAGATGGAATTGTATCACCATGAGCACAAGTATGATACCTCTGTACAAAAGATCTGGACCCTTGTTCTCCAGATAAGGTTTTTCTATACATTTGTGTTTCTCAACTGGGGGTGATTTGCACCCCAGAGGACATTTGGCAATGTCTGGAGACATTTTTAGTTGTTACAACTGAGAGAGGGGTGCTAGTGGCATCTCATGGGTAGAGGCCAGGAATACTACTCATAAACAGTCTACAGTGTTTGGGATAGACCCCCCACAACAAAGAATTTTCTGGCCCAAAATGTCTACAGTGCTGGGTTGAGAAACCCTACAGCCAATGCATTGTTATTCGTGATTGTGGTGCCTTCTGACAAAGCTCTCCAGGAGCTACATGGCCATCCTGGGTGCTGGTGGAACTGCTGTGTTCTGCCTCTAGGAACCAGAGCCTCTCCAGCTTCCATATGTCTTCACCTGGTATCCTATCTTTGCCACAGGAGACATCCTCAATGATAGCCATGCTGAGGTCATAGCCAGAAGGAGTTTCCAAAGGTAAAGCCACATCCCCAGAGTATGGTTCAGCAGGGCTGGGGTGGGAGTCCCAGAATTTCCGGGGTTTTTTTGTTTGTTTGCTTGTTTTTGAGACGGAGTCTTGCTCTGTCGCCCAGGCTGGAGTGCAGTGGCGCTATCTCGGCTCACTGCAACCTCCGCCTCCCGGGTTCATGCCATTCTTCTGCCTCGGCCTCCCGAGTAGCTGGGACTATAGGCACCCACCACCACGCCTGGCTAATTTTTTTTTTCCTGTATTTTTAGGATAGACGGGGTTTCATTGTGTTAGCTGGGATGGTCTCGATCTCCTGACCTTGTGATCTGCCCGCTTCAGCCTCCCAAGATGCTGGGATTACAGGCGTGAGCCACTGTGCCCGGCCGTTTTTGTTTTTTGGGGTTTTTTGTTTGTTTGTTTGTTTTTGAGACGGAGTCTTGCTCTGTTGCCCAGGCTGGAGTGCAGTGGCACAATGTCGGCTCACTGCAGCCTGTGCCTGCTGGGTTCAAGCAGTTCTCCTGCCACAGCCTCCCAAGTAGCTGAGACTACAGGCATGCGCCACCATGCTCAACTGATTTTTTGTATTTTTAGTAGAGATGGGGTTTCACCATGCTGGCCAGGTTGGTCTCGAACTGCTGACATCGTTATCCACACGCCTCAGCCTCCCAAAGTGCTGGGATTACAGGCGTGAGCCACCACGCCTCGCCTGGAATTTACATTTCTAATAAGCTCCTAGGTAATACAGATTATATTAGTCTATAAACTACACTTTGAGTAGCAATGTGGTCTTGACTAGTGGTGGTCTCTCTCTTTTTTTTTTTTTTTTTTTTT
>NW_012103920.1:8213050-8215623 GCF_000951045.1 Mandrillus leucophaeus
CCCAGATTGCTGAGCCCGCCACAGAGATTCTGATTCAGCAGATCTAGGGTGGAACGTCAGCAATTGAGTTTCTTTTCTTTTTTTTTCTTTTAAAAAAAAAAATGGAGTCTCACTCTGTCACCCAAGTTGAAGCACAGTGGCACAATCGTAGCTCACTACAGCCTCAAACTCCGGGGTTTAAGCAGTCCTCCTGCCTCAGTCTCCCAAGTAGCTGGGGTTATAGATGTGAGCAGCCGAGGCCAGTTGAAATTTGGAGGGCTAACAAATTCCCAGGTGATGCTGATGCTGCTGGTGCAGGGACCACACTTTGAGAATCACTGGTCTAGAGCATTGTCATAATTCCCAATCCCTACCAGTCCCACTAGTCTACAGTACTTCTGTCTTAGTAATCACCCTACCAGAGGCTTTCCCCTTAACCACAGAGATTGGTTGTTCATCCTAATAACATCTTGCAACCCTTAGGTACCTTCTCCATCAACTCCAGTTGGCAGCCACCCTGAAAGAGGATAGCATCTTTGTCCCAGGAACTCAAAAAGGACTGTGGAAACTCAGACGAGACCTCATTTTCGTGTTTTTCTCCAGCCACACACCCTGTAAGTATATTCAAGCCTTTGGATTAATGTTACATGGACTACTTCCTTATGGTTGTGTTATCCATAGATAGGTTTTTCCTGAAAAGCACTAATGGCTGAAGTAGCCACAAGTAGTGACAGTGCCTTTTTATGACAGGCCAGTGTACCTAATCATTTCTAAAGGTTTCATCTAAAGAGAAGGCAGAGGTAAGGGGTATAGAGTCTCACTCACACTATTAGTCAATTCTCAGAATCAGGATTAGGGGCATAAGGCTGAAACCTCACAAGATGTGAAGCCAACATGGGGCTTAGAAGTCCTATAGTAACATATCCTAAAACTCATTTCATCCATTCAGTCGTTGAACAAATACTTTCTGCTGTTTGTCAGGCACGATATGACATACTGAGTGTACAGAAGTGAATAAGACTAGCACATTGCTTACCTTCGTAGTCTTTTAGGGAATGTAGACAGTCATGGTTAGGGTAAATTTTGATGGGTTGTAAGGGTATGTTCGGGTGCTATGGCTGCATAAGACAGGAAGACCTAGCCTGGGGTGAGGGGGGCATCATTTCTACCTTTTGTTTTTCTTTCTTAAAAATTGAAAATAACTTCTGCCTTTTGTGGATAACAACTCAGGATGGCAGCAAAATTTTCTCACCCTAAAAGCTTTGAAATAAGGATATAAAATTAAACTTTAAAACTTTTAAGCTTTAAAACTAACACATGCAATTAGAGCAGAGATAAGAAATCACTAGGAAGAAATAGAATAGCTGTCTAGATCTGATCATAACTCCAATTGAAAATACAGATACAACTTAAGAAAGAATGAGACCAATTACACGGTGGCTCATACCTGTAATCACAGCACTTTGGGAGGCCAAGGTGGGCGGATCACCTGAGGTCGGGAGTTTCAGACCAGCCTGACCAACATGGAGAAACCCTGTCTCTACTATATATACAAAATTAGCTGGGCATGGTGGTGCATGCCTGTAATCCCAGCTACTCGGGAGGCTGAGGCAGGAGAATCGTTTGAACCCAGGAGGCAGGGGTTGCAGTGAGCCGAGATTGCACCATTGCACTCCAGCATGGATGACAGGACAAGACTCCATCCAAAAAAAAAAAAAAGAAAGAAAGAAGGAAAGAGTGTGAGAAAAGAGTTTAAGAGTCAAAGCCCAGAAAAATGACACACAGACGCAGGCAGCGCTCATCCACGCTCTATTCTTACCTGTAAGGGCCCTAGTCCAAGGCCCAAAGGATGTTTCCTAATCAGCTCCTCTCAAGCTGTAATATGCACATGAATCTCCTGGGGAACATGCAGATTCAGATTCATTAGGTCTGGAGTGGGGCCTGAGGTTCTGCATTTCTAGCCAACTCCCAAAGCATGCCAGCGGTGTGGGTCCGTAGGCCACACATTGAGTAGCTAGGACCAGGGCGATCCCAGTGACAGGTATAGCCTTATTGTGGAGAAAGATGCATCTGAGGATCACAGCCTGATGGCCTAATCCAAACTTATCTAACCCACGGCCCGCCTGGTTACATGTGGGCCCAGGACGGCTTTGAATGTGACCCAAGACAAATTCTTAAACTTTCTTAAAACGTTGTGAGATTTTTCTTGCGATTTTTTTTTTTTAGTTCATCAGCTATCGTTTGTGTTCGTGTATTGTGTTGTGTGTGGCCCAAGAAAATGTTTATTCTTCCAGTGTGGCCCAGGGAAGCCAAAATACTGGACATTTATGGAGTTTGATTATGCCCTAATCAAACTCCACAAGTCAGTGGTCTGCAAACAGGTGCTGATCTGTGGGAACAGTCCATGAAAAAACAAGAAAGCTCAAGACTATGTAGTGAATTTTGCAGAACTAATTTCTTTCACTTTAAAGGATGTGAGAGTTATTTTTTTTTTAAGTGATGGTGATTGAATTTTTTTTTTTTCTTGATCTCGGTTCATTGCATCCTCCACCTCCTGGGTTCAGGCGATTCTCCTGCCTTGGCCTCCCGAGTAG
>NW_012103920.1:8215673-8223886 GCF_000951045.1 Mandrillus leucophaeus
TTTACATTTCTAATAAGCTCCTAGGTAATACAGATTATATTAGTCTATAAACTACACTTTGAGTAGCAATGTGGTCTTGACTAGTGGTGGTCTCTTTTTTTTTTTTTTTTTTTTTTTTTTGACACTGGGTCTTGCTCTGTCACCTAGGCTAGAGTGCAGTGATGTTATCTCAGCTCATTGCAGCCTCTACCTCCTGGGTTCAAGCGATTCTCCTGCCTCAGCCTCCTGAGTAGCTGGGACTACAGGTGTATGCTACCATGCCCGGCTAATTTTTTTGTATTTTTAGTAGAGATGGGATTTCACCACGTTGGCCAGGCTGTTCTCGAACTCCTGACCTCAAGTAATTCGCCCGCCTTGGCCTCCCAAAGTGCTGGGATTACAGGCGCTGTCTCTTATACACATCTAGATGTGTATAAGAGACAGCCCCTGACCTCAAGTAATTCGCCCGCCTTGGCCTCCCAAAGTGCTGGGATTACAGGTGTGAGCCACCGTGCCTGGCCAGTAATTGAGATTTTTAAAGATCCTCCTTGATGGAATAAAAAGTTGGCAACCCTCTGCTCATCTTAAAAATCTTCTGGAAATTTTGCTGGTAATCTTTTAAAATGTGATGTCCTCCCAAGGTTTGTCTGCAGAAAGAACATTACCTAGAGAATGTGACTCTCTCGCTCCCTTGGCATTCACATCCTATTACTAATTAATAATTTGTTGACTGGGTTAGCTACTTCAGGCTCTTACTTATGAGTTTTATTAACATGAGTCAGGCTCTTGCATTCAGGCATTCTGTCAAGATCAGTCTCCAACCCTGCAGCGTGGGAGATGGACCCTGGTGAGTTCTCCAAAGTCACTGTGACCTTGTGAGGTCTCTGGAAGTTAGCCAGCCAACCTCTCCAGATACATTCCCACTTCTGTATCTCTTGCCTGTCCCACTCTTGAGTTATAAAGATTACAGATGTATTATTTATACGCTTTAGAAAAGCAACATTCATTAGGTTAGTGTTTGAAGAAATATTTCTCTTCTCAAGGGAGAGCTGTGGTTCTTACTGACCTCTAGTTTTCTTCAGTTTCCTATAAGGACAGAGCAGATCGGAAATCTCTAAACCAGCAAGAGGGAACACTGGAAATTTTGGAAACACTGGTTTACACTAGGTGTGTAATTTACTTTAGAGTCTTTACTGTGGGGCCATGCATCATAAAATCTCCAAGATGGGGAAATTTTGAGTAATGGTTGCCAAATTTCTTTTCCTTTTTTTGAGATGGAGTCTCGCTCTGTTGCCCAGGCTAGAGTGCAGTGGCACATTCTCGGCTCACTGCAACCTCCGCCTCCTGGGTTCAAGCGATTCTTCTGCCTCAGCCTCCTGAGTAGCTGGGACTACAGGTGCCCGCCACCACGCCCAGCTAATTTTTGTATTCTTAGTAAAGACGGTTTCACCATATTGGCCAGGCTGGTCTCGAACTCCTCACCTCGTGATCCGCCCACCTTGGCCTCCCAAAGTGCTGGAATTACAGGCATGAGCCACCACGCCCTGCCTGCCAAATTTCTTTATGAAAGAAACCACCCACTTTTGTTTTCCAAAGCATCTTAGAGAATAGCATTCCACAAAATGCACTTGGGAAACCTTGTTCATTCTAAGCCAGTGGTTCTCAATTTGGGAAGTTTAGCTCCCCAGGAGACTTTTGGCAACATCTGGAGACATTCTTTATTTTCATACTGGGACTGGTAGTGCTATTGGCATCTAGTAGGTAGAGACCAGATATGCTGCTAAATATCCTATAATACGTAGGACAGCCCCCACAGCAAAAAGTGATACAGTCCAAAGTGTCATTAGTGGCGAGGCACGCTGGCTCACGCCTGTAATCCCAGCACTTTGGGAGGCCAAGGCAGGCAGATCACTTGAGATCAGGAGTTCAAGACCAGACTGGCCAACATGGTGAAACCTCGTCTCTACTAAAAATACAAAATTTAGCCAGGCATGGTGATGTGCGCATGTAATCCCAGCTACTCAGGAGGCTGAGGCAGGAGAATCACTTGAACCCAGGAGGCAGAGATTGCAGTGAGGCAAGATCACACCACTGCACTCCAGCCTGGGTGACAGAGCCAGACTGCATCTCAAAAAAATGTCATTAGTACAGTGCTTGAGAACCCTGGTCTAAACCCATGTTTCCAAAACTTCCTAGAGATAAAAATTATCTCAGATCTTGGTTAAAGTGTTCTGTTTTGCATACCCTTCTCCAGAAATTCCAACTCACTGGCTCCAGCATAGAGTCTTCAACAAGAGCCTCAGAGAATTCTTATTAGGGAAGTTTGTGCCTGTGCTCTTAACTCATCTCAGGTCAGCTGGGAGAATAGATGAAGTCAGCAGTTCTCAAACTTGAGCTTGCATCAGAATCACCGGGAGAGCTTGTTAGACCCACACGGCTGGGCTGTGCCTCCAGAGTTTCTGATTCAGCAGGTCTACTGTGGGTCCCAAGAGTTTGCATTTCTGATGAATTCCCAAGAGATCCCACTGTGGCTGGTCCAGGGACCTCACTTGAGAACCATTTGTTTAAGGAGGGGTTCATTCTCTGCAGGTGGGGATGCCTCCATCATTCCAATGCTTGAGTTTGAAGATCAGCCTTGCTGTCCTGTCATCAGAGATTGGGCCAGCAGCTCATCAGTAGAAGCCAGCAGTAACCTGGAAGCTCCTGGAAATGAAAGAAAATGTGAAGACCTTGACAGTCCTGTAACCAAAAAGATGAGGCTTGAGCCTGTGACTGCGGCCAGGGAGGTCACCAACGGAGCCGCTCACCATCAGAGTTTTGGCAAGCAGGAAAGTGGCCCAATCTCACCAGGCATCAACAGCTGTAATCTCACTGTAGAGGGGCTGGCGGCTGTCACCAGAATAGCCCCTGATAGTGCCAAAGTGATAGACGTTTATAGAACTGGAGCCAAATGTGTACCTGGAGAAGCTGGAGACTCTGGGAAGCCTGGTGCTGCATTTCACCAGGTGGGGCTGCTCCGAGTGAAGCCAGGCCGTGGAGACAGAACACGCTCCATGTCCTGCAGTGACAAGATGGCCCGATGGAATGTCCTCGGATGCCAAGGGGCACTGTTGATGCATTTCCTGGAAGAACCTATCTACCTGTCAGCTGTGGTCATTGGGAAGTGCCCATACAGCCAGGAAGCCATGCAGAGAGCACTGACTGGAAGGTGAGAGGGTAGGGAGGGCTCAATTGGAAGTCATTCCAAGAGGCAGTCTGAGAGTAGGGCCCTAAGAGCATTAAGCATCGCCTTACCTTTTGATCCAACAGTTCCACTTCCAGGAATTTGTCTTAAGGAAATAAAGTATTTGAACATTTAGCTTTGTATATAATTTTTGTTTGTTTGGTTTTGAGATGGAGTCTTGCTCTGTCACCCAGGCTGGAGTGCAGTGGTGTGCTCTCGGCTCCTGCAGCCTCCGCCTCCCAGGTTCAAGTGATTATCGTGCCTCAGCTTCATGAGTAGCTGGGACTACAGGCGTGTGCCACCACGCCCAGCTAATTTTTGTATTTTTAGTAGAGACAGGGTTTCACCATGTTGGTCAGGCACTCCATGACCAACCAGGTCAGACTGGTCTCAAATTCCTGACCTCAGGTGATCCACCCGCCTCAGCCTCCCAGAGTGCTAGGATTACAGGTGTGAGCCACTGCACCCGGCTACTAATTTTTTTAAAAAAGAAAAAGTAAACAGCTGAAATGCCCAGTAATAGGAGTTTAAGTGTTTTCTTTGTTGTTGTTAAAAATAATATTGATGAATGGCTGGGCATGGCGGCTCATGACTGTAATCCCGGCACTTTGGGAGGTCGAGCGGGGCGGACTGCTTGAGCCCAGAAGTTCTAGACCAGCCTAGGTAACATGGGGAAACCCCGTCTCTACAAAAAATACAAAAACTAGCCAGATGTGGTGGCACACACCTGTAGTCCTAGCTAATAGGGAAGCTGACGCAGGAGGATCACCTGACCCTGGGAAGATTAGGCTGCGGTGAACCCATATCACTCCATTGTACTCCAGCCTGGGTGACAGACCCTGTCTGAAATAAAATAATAATAATATTGATGAATATTTAATGTGGAAACATGTTCATAGTGGTTAAAGAACAGTTTAGAAGATAAGAAGCCAATTTTGGTCTTAAAGTACATACACACATAGGAAAAATTGTAAGAGGATGAGCAGTAAGGTATTATTAATAATCTCTGAGTTGTACTATTATGGGTGGTTTTTTTCTTCTTTGTTTTTACTGTATTTTCTAATTTTTCTACAGCATACATATGTTGCCATTATATATGTTTTTTAACCCTAAACATTAGTTTGGGGTTTTCAAAATGTTTTTGTAGCAACAAAGTTTCACTGGGTCTCACCCAGGCTGGAGTGCAGTGGTACAATCAGAGTTTACTACAGCCTCCAGGTCCTGGGCTCAAGTGATCCTCCTGCCTCAACCTTCCGAACAGCTAAGATTATAGGCACAAGCCACCACACTTGGCTGATTTTTAAATTTTTTTTGTAGAGACGGGGTGTTGTTGGGTTACCCAGGCTGGTCTTGAATTCCTGGCTTTAAGCACTGCTCCCACTTAGCTTGCCAAAGTGTTGGGATTATAAGTATGAGCCACCTCACCCAGCCCTAAACATTAGTTTTAACTTTTTTTAAGATAAAAGTCAAAGGATGACCACTCAAGTGTGGTCTCCCTAAAGGAGGCAGCCAAACTCAATGCTCTAGTAAATGAGGGCAGGGCAAAGCCATGGCCAGGGCAAGCTTCATAGGCCCCTATCAAACGTGAAGCCTCAAGATATGGCCCAGCAATTCCACTCCTAGGTACCACCCAAGAGAAATGAAAACATACATTCACACAAGTAGGCCGGGTACAGTAGCTCATGCCTATAATCCTAGCATCTTGGGAGGCCAAGTCAGGCAGATTGCTTGAGTCCAGGAGTTCAAAACCCCCCTGGGCAACATGAGGAAACCCTGTCTCTACAAAAAATACAAAACTTAGCCGGGCATGGTGGCACACACTTGTAGTCCCATCTGCATGGGGAGCTGATGTGGGAGGATCACCAGAGCCACGGGAGGTTGAGGCTGCAGTGGACCATGATTGCACCACTGTAACCCATCCTAGACAATAGAGACCCTGTCTCAAAAAAAAAAATGTATATGTGTATATAACAAAAACCTGTACATAAATGTTCACAGCAGCATTATTCATAATAGACAAATGTCCATTAGTGGATGAATGGATAAATCAAATGTGGTATGTCCATACAATGCACTGTGATTCAGCCATAAAAAGAACTAAAGTACTGATACATGCTACAGCATGGATGTACTTGAAAACATAATGCTAAGTGAAAGAAATCACATATTGTATAATTTTATTTATGTGAAATATCTAGAACACGCAAATCCATAAAGACCGATAATAGCTTAGTGGTTACCACGGGCTAGGTGCTGTGGCTCACGCCTGTAATGCCAGCACTTTGGGAGGCTGGAGTGGGAGGATTGCTTGAGCCCAGGAGTTCAAGCCCAGCCTAGGCAATATGGCAAAACCCCATCTCTACAAAAAATTTAAAAATTAGTCGGACATGGTGGCGCATGCCTGTAGTCTCAGCAACTTGGGAGGCGGAGGTGGGAGGATCGGCTGAGAAGTTGCAGTGAGCCAAGATCATGCGACTGCACTCCAGTCTGAGCAACAGACACCCTATCTCAAAAAGAAAAAAAAAATTTAAGTGGTTACCAGAGAACAGAGAGTGAATGCTAATAGCTACGAGGTTTCTTTTTGGGGTGATGAAAATTCCTTAAATTACGTTACCATGATAGTTGTGCAGTTCTATGAATATACTAAAAACAATCGAATTACCCACTTTAAATGGGTAAATTTTATGGTATGTGAACTATATCCCTATATATTTTTTTTTAAAAAGGCAGCCCTAGGCACTGTACCCAGGATGTTTTCTGTTTTTCCTATTCTGGTACTTGCAGTTGCTTTCTGCTTCATTCTAGACCAGCATCATGTTGGCACCTAGTTTGTTCAAAGATACAAGAGAAAAAAATGAAGCTTTTATTTATTTTTATGTTTATTTTTATTTATTTATTTTTTTTGAGACAGAGTCTCGCTCTGTTGCCCAGGCTGGAGTGCAGCGGCACGATCTCGGCTCACTGCAAGCTCCGCCTCCCGGGTTCATGCCATTCTCCTGGCTCAGCCTCCTGAGTAGCTGGGACTACAGGTGCCCGCCACCTCGCCCGGCTAGTTTTTTGTATTTTTGGTAGAGACGGGGTTTCACCATGTTAGCCAGGGTGGTCTCGATCTGACCTCGTGATCCGCCTGCCTCGGCCTCCCAAAGTGCTGGGATTACAGGCGTGAGCCACCGCGCCCGGCCTGAAGCTTTTATATTATAGGATAATTTTGGGTTTTGGTGTGTTTGAAGGATTCCCTAGGAAGCAGGTGCCAACACAGTAATGTTTCTGCTTAAACTTTTCAAGTTTCTCAAAGCCTGTATCAGGAATGGAGTTTGATGTTACATCCCTGAAGGGTGTTGACTTGATTCTTTGTTATCCGTTCAGAATGAGGGAGAAGCATCTTCTTCCAGCCATGAGGTTCTTGCAATCTTGATTCTATTCTGGAACACTGTCTGCCCAAATAAATAAACAAATCCCCACACCTGCTGAGGCTCGGGGTGATGATGTGAGCCACAATCCTAGATACTGTTTTCTCTAGGCTTGCGCCTAAACTGAATGCATTTTCCCTCTACATTTAGGTGTCAGAATGTATCTGCTTTACCAAAAGGCTTTGGAGTTCAAGAACTAAAAATACTGCAGTCAGATTTACTATTTGAACAGAGCCGCTGTGCAGTACAGGCCAAAAGGGCTGACAGCCCAGGTCGACTTGTTCCTTGTGGGGCAGGTAAGAGATCCAGGTTAGACCTGCCCTGGAGTAACTGCTCCCCTGACTGAAAGTGGCCTCAGAGGGTCCACATCCTCCCAGCCTAGGAAGGCAGTTCACCACTCTAGTGGCCAGTAGCGTGAGCTTTAGAGACATCCATACTAGGTCAGGTTTATGCTTTTGTGACCCCTGGCATGTTATTTACCTTCCCTTGGCCTCAGTTTCTTTGTCTTCAGTTTAGAAGAATATCATTTATCAGGGTTATTGGGAAGATTCAGTGAGAAATTCTATTTAATGGATTTACTCTGTGCCCAGCAAATAAATCTTCAGTGATTGTTAACTATCATAATAATAATGAATTATGAACCACTTAGTCTACTATACCCTGGAGGCCAAGCATCCAAGTAGCAGTCGTTGCCGGTGACATCATATCCAGCTCTCATGGGTCTGTAGAGTCAGAGAAATATTTTTATTAAAATACTTCTGACATTCACAGGAAATTGAACAGTTTTAACCCTAGACTCTTACCTTTTCATAGCCATCAGCTGGAGTGCAGTTCCTGAGCAGCCTTTGGATGTTACTGCCAATGGCTTTCCACAGGGAACAACGAAGAAAACAATTGGAAGTCTTCAGGCAAGGTACAGCATATTGGGGCCGGAGATGGTGGCTGTGAACTCACACTTTACCACTATCTAATTCTAGAACATTTTTTTTACCCCAAAAAGAACAACTATACCCATTAGCAGTCACTACCTATCTATCCCTCGTTCTCCTCAACCCTAGGAAACCTCTAATTTACTTAATTTACTGCCTGTCTCCGTGGATTTGTCTATTCTGGACATTTTCTATCGTTGGAATCATATAGTATATGACCTTTTGTATCTGGCATCTTTCACTTAGCATGGTGTTTTGGAGGTACATCCATGAGGTAGCTGTATCAGTACTTCATTACTCTTCATGACCTGAGTAATATCCCATAGTGTGGATATACCACATTTTGTTTGCCGTTCATTCATAGGTGGACTTTCAGGTTGTATCACTCTTTGGCTATTGTGAGTAGTGCTGCTATGCAGAACTATGAACATTTCATGTACCACTTTTTGCATGGCCATATGTTTTCAATTTTCTTGGGTGTATCTAGGAGTAGTAGTACTGGGTCATATGGTAATTGTTATGTTTAACTTTTTGAGGAACTGCTAAACTGTTTTCCATAGCAGCTGTACCATTTTACGTTCTACCAGCAATCTATAAGAGTTCCAATTACCCTGAATCCTTTACAACACTTGTTATTGTCTTTTTTATTGTAGTCATTCTAGTGGGTGTGAA
>NW_012103920.1:8224251-8228342 GCF_000951045.1 Mandrillus leucophaeus
GCTGGAGTGCAGTGGCGAAATCTCGGCTCACTGCAACCTCTGCCCCCCGGGTTCAAGCAGTTCTCCTGCCTCAGCCTCCCTAGTAGCTAGAATTACAGGCATGCACTACCACACCAGCTAATTCTTATATTTTTAGTAGAAAGGGGTTTTGCCATGTTGGCCAGGCTGGTCTCAAACCCCTGACCTCAAGTGATCCGCCCGCCTCAGCCTCCCAAAATGCTGGGATTACAGGTGTGAGCCATCTCGCCCGGCCTCATTGATTTGTATTTCCCTAATGACAAATGGTGTTTAGCATCTTTTTATGTACTTATTAGCCATCTGTCTCTCTACAGCCTCCCAAGTAGCTGGTACTACAGATGCCCGCCAGCACGCCCCGCTAATTTTTTTTGCATTTTTAGGAGAGACGGGGTTTCACTATGTTGGCCAGGCAGGTCTTGAATTCCTGACCTCATGATCTGCCCACCTTGGCCTCCCAAAGTGCTGGGTTACAAGCATGAGCCACTGCACCTGGCCTATAACTGGTAGTTTTCGAATGTTCACTTATTGAGGTCTTCTTTCATAAACTTCAGTAAGTTTTATAGCTTTCTTATATAAATCTTTCACATCTTGTATTAGATGTATTCCCTGAATGTATATTAGTTATCTGTTTCTGTGTGACAGATTGCCCCCAAAATAACAGCTTAAAACAACAATATACATTTATTATTTCACATAGTTTATGTGGCTCTGGAATTGAGGAGGAGCTTAGCTAAGTAATTGTGGCCCAGCAGTTTATGAAATTGCGGTCCGTTATGGCAGCCACGGCTGCAGTTATCTGAAGACTTGACTGGGCTCAAAGATCCAGTTCCAAAATGGTTCCCTCGCATGGCTGACAGGTCAGTGTCAGCTGTTGGCAGGAGGTTTCAGTTCCTTATAACAAGGGCCTCTTCACAAGGCTACCAGGGTATTCAGCTTCACGACCCAGTGGCTGGCTTCCCCCAGAACAGGCAATCCAGGAGAGCAAAGCAGAAGCCAGTGTCTTTCATGACCTAGCCTCAGAAGCCACAGTCTACCTGTAATGTCTTAATGGTTATTCAGATCAGCCCTATTAAGTGTGGGAGGGGATTGCAAAGGGGCATGAATACCAGGAGGCAAGAATCACTGGGGACCATTCTGGAGTTTGGCTATCACAGGTGCTATTTTTAGGTAGCTTTTTATCCCATTTTCTGGTTATTGCTGTTGCAATTAAGCTTTTGTTCCTCTTTATGGCAATTAGTGTTGGTTGCTAGATAAAAACACTAACCTTACCATTATCACTAGAATAATAATTCTACTCCTATAATCCCAGCACTTTGGGAGGCTGAGCTGGAGGACTGCTTGAAGCCGGGAGTTCGAGACCAGCCTGGGCAACAAAATGAGACCCCCCCCCCCATCTCTAAAAAAACAAACAATAGCAACTACAACAAAACCCCAAAAGAATAATAATTCTACCAATTTGTCTGGGAATTCTTTTGGGATTTGTGGAGTTGTTTTTTGTTTTTTGTTTTTTGTTTTTTTTTGAGACAGTTTCACTCTTATTGCCCAGGCTGGAGTGCAGTGGCACAATCTCAGCTCACTGCAACCTCTGCCTCCCAGGTTCAAGCAATTTTCCTGCCTCAGCCTCCCGAGTAGCTGGGATTATAGACACCTGCCATCAAGTCCAGCTAATGTTTTGTATTTTTAGTAGAGATGGGATTTTGCCATGTTGGGCAGGCTGGTCTTGAACACCTGACCTCAGGTGATCCAGCCACCTCAGCCTCCCAAAGTGCTGGGGTTACAGATATAAGCCACTACACCCAGCCTCTTTTGGGACCTTTTAAATGTAGACCATCATGTACAAATACAGCTGATTTTTCAACAATGTGGGTGTTAGTGGTGCCAACCCCCCTTGCAGTCAAAAATCTGCATGTAACTTTTGGCTCTCCAAAAACATCAAGCCTGTTTTTGACCAGAAGCCTTGACATAAACAGTCAATTAACACATATTATGTATGTTATGTGTATTATATATGTATTCTTACAATAAAGCAAACTAAAGAAAATAAAATGTTATTAAGAAAATCATAAGGAATAGGCCAGCCGCTGTGGCTCACATCTGTAATCCCCGCACTTTGGGAGGCTGAGGCAGACAGATTACTTGAGGTCAGGAGTTAAAGACCAGTCTGGCCAACATGGCAAAACCTTGTCTCTACTAAAAATACAAAAATTAACTGGGCTTGATGGTGCGCGCCTGTAATCCCAGCTACTTGGGAGGCCAAGGCAGGAGAATTGCTTGAACGTAAGGGGCAGAGGTTGCAGTGAGCCGACATCACACCACTGCACTCCAGCCTGGGCCACAGAGTAAGACTCCATCTCAAAAAAAAAAAACAGAGAGAAAAGCATAAGGAATAGAAAATATATTTATTCATCCAGTGGAACTGGATCATGATAAAGGTCTTTATCTTCATCATCTTCATGTTGAGTAGGCTGAGGGGGAGGAGGAGAAGAGGAGGCTTTGGTCTTGCTATCTCAGGGATTGCAGAGGCAGAAGAAAATCTGTGTGTAAGTGGACCCACACAGTTCAAGCCTGTGTTGTCCAAGGGTCAACTGTAGTGTTTCTTTCCAATCTTCTGTTCCTTTTATTTATTTATCTTACGTTACTGTGTTGACTAGAACTGACAGTATCCAAATCATCTGCAGATGACGACTTGGTTTTCGTTTTTCACTTCTCTTTCTTTTTTGTTCTGCTGGCCAGAACCTTCTGTATAATGTTGAATAAAAGCGGTGATAGCAAGTACCCCTTGTCCTATTCCTGATTTTAAGGACATATATTTGCTATAGATTTTTTATAGTTGCCGTTTATAAATGTAAGTACTTTTCCCGAGTCCTAGTTTGCCAAAAGGTTTTTAATAATTCAAAGGATGTTGAATTCTACCAAATGCTTTCTTTGCATATATTTTTCCTATAGTTATATATATGTACGTGTGTGTGTGTGTGTGTGTGTGTGTGTGTGTGTGTTTTTTTTTTTTTTTTTGAGACAAAATCTCACTCTGTCACCCAGGTTGGAGGGCACTGGCACAGTCTCGGCTCACTGCAACCTCTGCCTCCTGGGTTCAAGTGATTCTTGTGCTTCAGCCTCCTGAGTAGCTGGGATTACAGGCATGCACCACCAGTCCCAGCTAGTTTTTGTATTTTTAGTAGAGACAGGGTTTTACCATGTTAGCCAGGCTGGTCTTGAACTCCTGACCTCAGATGATCTGCTCACTCACCTCAGCCTCCTAAAGTGCTGGGATTACAGGCATGAGCCACCGTGTCTGGCCATCTCTAATTATATTATTTTTCTTTAATTTGTTCATGAGAGTTCCATTAATTTTTGCTTTGTTTTCATGCTAAAATGGCCTCATCTTCCTGAGTGCCAGCAGCCACTCCAGCTAAGGCCTTGGGAGAGCAGTGTCTGAGGGCTCAGGGTTCCCCTTTAAGCAGCAGTTCCTAAAGCAGGCTGGGTTCCAGCCAGGTAAGGGAGATTTTGTGCAGACTCCATAATTCCCTATTTCACATGTACCAGTTACGATCATGGTGTCCACGCTGAGGGTGCGATCTGCTGGGATGATGCAGGGTGTGTACCATTTATGGTCACGGTGTTCATGCTGAGGGTGCGATCTGTTGGTCTGCTGGGGTGATACAGGGTGTGTAGCAGTTACGGTCACAGTGTCCATGCTGAGGGTGCGATCTGCTGGTCTGCTGGGGTGATGCAGGGTGTGGACCAGTTATGGTCACTGTGTCCATGCTGAGGGTGTGGTCTGCTGGGGTGATGCAGGGTGTGTAGCAGTTATGGTCACGGTGTCCACATTGAGGGTATGGTCTGCTGGTCTGCTGGATGATGCAGGGTGTGGACCAGTTATGGTCATGGTGTCCACGCTGAGGGTGTGGTCTGCTGGGGTGATGCAGGGTGTGTAGCAGTTATGGTCACGGTGTCCACATTGAGGGTATGGTCTGCTGGTCTGCTGGGGTGATGCAGGGTGTGGACCAGTTATGGTCATGGTGTCCACGCTGAGGGTGTGATCTGCTGGTCTGCTGGGGTGATGCAGGGTGTGG
>NW_012103920.1:8228392-8236812 GCF_000951045.1 Mandrillus leucophaeus
TCTGCTGGGGTGATGCAGGGTGTGGACCAGTTATGGTCATGGTGTCCACGCTGAGGGTGTGATCTGCTGGTCTGCTGGGGTGATGCAGGGTGTGGTGTGTGAAAGAGAGACTGCACGTTGTTGGTACACACAGCATTTCCCAGTTTCTAGATGCAGCTCGTGAATTGTGTACATGAGGGAAAAGAAGGCAACCACGAAGGCCTGGGTGGGCTCATAAAGAGTCAACACTCACTTCCTTAAGTATTCCAAACCATGACCTCCACCCAGAATTGTGTTGTTTAGGAGCAAACGCTTGGTCTCTAAAGGCTGTGATGTCCATGGCAGGAGTCCGGGGATTCTGCCTCAGGCGGCTCGTCCAAGTGGATTTTATAATGACGATTCACACAGGGAACAGCACTCATGTCTCTGAAACAAAGCTTTCAATTTCTTGTAAACCCATAGGGGCCAGCTCCCTTGAAAGGAGGTAGCCAGAAGTGTCTTACAGATATCCTGGAGCAAAATTTTGTAATTGCACCTCAGGGTACCCATTTGGACTTGTCACTTTAATGATCCCACCGCTGATGACATTTCTTAAGGTTAGACTCATTTTTGTACCTCACTCTAATCAGACATCCGGGTCTGGATTTTCTCCTCACCAAATACAAGTGAAATCTTCAAACCCAAAAACCATGTGAAGCCTGGCATCTTTGTGATAGGGGCTTGGAACATACTAAACACTTAATAAATCGTCTTTGCCTTCTTTTTCCAAACAGATCCCAAATCAGCAAAGTGGAACTGTTTAGATCATTCCAGAAGCTCCTAAGCAGAATTGCAAGGGACAAGTGGCCAGACTCCCTCAGGTGATGCTATTGACCTATGTTTTCTCATATTTAGGAAGACATCTGTTTTGATTCTGGCTTCTGAGTAGCAAGAAGCTTTGGCAGGAGTAGTGGTTCGGCAAGCCTGTGGCACTTATTGTTGACGACAAGTTCTTCTTTCCCCATAGCTCTCTTTGCAGATACATGCATGATCTGAGATGCAGAGGATGGGTAGTTTGGTGGTATAGAGTTATAAAAAACTGAGGATAGAACTGGGGCTTGGCCATTCCAGACCCTCCTTTGATTCCACCTCTAGATGGAGGTCACTGTGGAAATGGGAGTGTTCTAGGAGCAATATATTCTGTTACAAGTGTTACTCTCCTCTTTTCCTTTTGAACTTGCAGCTCCATGACTTAAATTGCTCTTCAAACAAAAATGTAGAGAACTTTAAAACCACTCTTGGGAACAAGTAGGTGGGTGCAGTGACGTTCTGACAGTGACCATCTAGAGTTAGGTGAAGTCTCACAGGTGAAGGACACAGTTCCCACAAAAATGCCTTCATTTCAGACACCTGCTGCAAGTTAAGGAGGGCCCCAAACCACCCATACTTCTGACCAACTGGCTGCAAATTTGAGTGTCTCCACTCCCCCTCATGCTCAGTTATTCACTAGAACATCTCTCAGAACTCAGGAAAGCTCTATAGTTGCCATTAAAAGTTTTATTATGAAGGCTACAGATCAGTACTAGCCAAAAGGAGAGAGATATAGTAAGGGATATAGTAAGATATGTGAGGGTCCCAAAGGCAGAGCTTTCATGTCCTCAGGACACATCACCTTCCCAGCACATTGCTGTCCGTCACCAACCAGGAATCTCACTCAGATATCAGTGTCCAAAGTTTTTGTTGGAGTTTCATTAGCTATTATGATTGATTGAATTATTGGCCCCATGATGTGATTGAACTTAATCTCCAACCCCCTCCTCTCCCAAGAGGTCAAACTGATATCACGTGTCTCAGAGCCCTAATTCTCTACGTGGCTGGTCTTTCTGGCATGACCAGTATCATCCTGAAACTATCTCGGGGGCCCACCATGAGTTACCTGGTCAAACATAAACTCATGTGTGATCAGAGAGATCTGCCATGCATGACAAAGACACTTCCAGAAACTCCAAAGTTTAGAGGCTCCCAGGAACTGGTGACAAAGACCAAGTGAATCCTTCATTATATGCCAGTGGGGAAAGTAAGGAGTAGCTAGAAGCTTCTATATGAAGAGGCTGGCCGCTTGTCATCACCATCACGCATACTGAAGTGATGCATCTGTGGTCAGTTGGCTTCTTTCTTGGGTTTCCATATATTCTATATGTCAAATCTGAATTGAGGTAAGGAGATACTTCTAAGACAGAGTTTTGCTCCTGTTAACCAGGCTGGAGTGCAGTGGCGCAACCTCACCTCACTGCAACCTCTGCCTCCCCAGGTTCAAGTGATTTTCCTGCCTCAGTCTCAGAGTAGCTGGGATTATAGGTGCATGCCACCACGCCCGACTAATTTTTTGTGTTTTTAGTAGGGATAGGGTTTCACCATGTTGACCAGGCTGGTCTTGAACTCCTGACCTCAGGTGATCCACCCACCTCAGCTTCCTAAAGTGCCAGGATTACAGACGTGAGCCACCATGCCCGACATGTTTGTTTGTTTGTTTTTGAGACAGGGTAACTGAGACGATTAAGGGAAGTGTTGCATATGACCAAGAGCCTAGTTTGTAGTAGGGTTTTGATAACTGGTAGTTACTTTTTTTTTTTTTTTTTTTTTGAGACAGTGTCTCGCTCTGTCACCCAGGCTATGTAATACAGTAGCACAATCTTAGCTTACAGGAACCTCCGCTTCCCATGTTCAAGTGATTCTCCTGCCTCAGCCTCCCAGGTAGCTGGGACTACAGGCGCCTACCACCATGCCCAGCTAATTTTGTATTTTTAGTGGAGACGGGGTTGATGGCCAGGCTGGTCTCAAACTCCTGACCTCAGAGGATCCGCCCGCCTCGGCCTTTCAAAGTCCAAAGTGCTGGGATTACAGGCGTGAGCCACCATGCCTCACCTGGAAAACTTTTAAACCAAAAAAGTAGACAATTATTTTTATTTTCTCTTGATTCCACTAGGACCATAGAAACCTAGAATTCTGTTCATTCATAACTGTTTTAATTCACGTTGCTGTCTCATGAATTCCCTACAAAGGAGACAGAGTTGCTCTAGGAAAGTGTCAAAAGTCAAAATAAAAATGTAAAGACAAATCTCTAAATTTAATGTTTTATTTGGGATACAAGAATTGAAATTCAAGACATACACAGACTAGGTGGTCTTCAGTATGTCTGAAGAACAAAGGGAAGGTTAGAGGCTTTATTTTTCAAAAAAGAAATGTAACATATTGTTCAAGAAAGTTCAGCGGCACGAGTAAAGTTATGAGGAGCTGCCAAGTGACGGCATTGGGTAAAACTATTGTTAAAGTCTGCAGCAGGTTGGTTCAGTAGCTGTTAGATGAAACTGGCAGGCAATTTTAGCAGCCAGGCTTGCAGAGAATGCGTTCTTGGAGCAATGTTATGCACCCTGAGTGCTTTTTACCCCTGGCTTCTTGCCTGTTTTAGTTGAGTATGACAAGAATAACGTAGTTTGTGTGATCCACTTTCACAAAAGCATACTGAACTCCTCTTCCTAAGTCTCTCATTACAAGTCTGTCCAGTTGCTTGCTCAGGTGTCTGGTGGCCCCCAGGGTGTGCTATTCAGTAAGAATCTGTGTATTTGGTGGCCTGTGTGCATTAGGGTGCAGAAGCTGGATACCTACCAAGATTACAAGGAGGCTGCGTCCTCTTACCAGGAAGCCTGGAGCACACTCCGGAAGCAGGCGTTTGGATCCTGGATCAGAAACCCACCGGATTATCACCAGTTCAAGTGAGAAGGAAATGTTTGCTCTGGTAGCAGGACCCTTCATCCTGAACTGCCTTCCTTCACACAGGACGAGTCTTAGCTTTTTTGGTGGTTAAATCAGGGAATATTCTTTCTGAGCACTGCATCTCTGTTGTGTAATACAGATGGAATCTGGAACTTAGAGCAGGTTATACTTGATTGAAGTAGCTCTCTGCTAAAATGGCATCTCACTAATGCCCTCGCTGTCTGACTTCCATTGTGTTTTATTGCTTCTCTAAAATATGAAATCAGGGTTTGGAACATGATGCTTTAAAAGTAGTCCACAGCAGCTCTGTTTTATGGGTTCCTACATTGATTCAGCAAATATTTATTGAGCTGAAATGATGTTTGACACTCTGCAAGTTTTACAGCTTTGCCTAGCATAGCGAACATATATTTTGTATTCCCAGCCTTTCTTCCTTCGGGGAGCCATTCTTTTCCCATTCTTGAGTGATCCTGCTCTGTGCCTCAGACTTGGCTGAAGCTAACCTTACTCCCTGGCTCTAGGAATAGCCTGTGAGCCAGCCCTGGACTGCCCTGGAATTGTTCTCAGAGGTATCAGGAAAGGCTGTCTGTTTTGATCTGGAGCTGTAAGAGTCATCATCGTGGGACTGCCGGTGGCCATCTTTTCCTACTACCTAGAGAAAGCCAGCAAAGAATGAAGGCAACAAAGTAAACAGCCAAGAGAATCAAAGATCTAGTAACACTGTTTAGATGCCTGAAGCCAGTACCCACCCTAGACATCAATTATGTGAGACAAATTCCTACCGTTATTTTGATTAAGCCTGTTTGTGTTCGTTTTCTGACTTACAGTTGAAAGAATTCTGTCCAAAAAGCCAAAAGGTGGCCAGGTGAGGTGGCTCAGGCCTGTAATCCCAGCACTTTGGGAGGCCAAGGCAGGCTGATCACTTGAGGTCAGGAGTTCAAGACCAACCTGGCCAACATGGGGAAACCCTGTCTCTACTAAAAATACAAAAACAAGCCAGGCATGGTGGTGTGCACCTTTAATCCCAGCTACTTGGGAGGCTGAGGCAGGAGAATTGCTTGAACCCAGGAGATGGAGGTAGCGGTGAGCGAAGATCTCACCACTGCACTCCAACCTGGGTGACAGAGCAAGACCCTATCTCAAAAAAAAAAAAGCCAAAGGCCCTACAGCAAATCAGCAGTAGACCCAGCAGCCAATCCTGTTTTAACTAATGTTGAATGTTTAACACTCAACTTTAGACTTTGAATGATTGACTGAAAATGGAAGCTCCCATGTTGGAGTTACTCAAGATCCTTATTGGTTCTTCAGCATTTTGTGGCTATATTTTTTCATAACAGCTGTATTGAGATATAATTCACAGACCATAAAATTCACCCAACTAAAGTATACAATTTAAAAGTTATTAGGCCCAGCACGGTGGCTCACGCCTGTAATTCCAACACTCTGGGAGGCTGAGGCAGGTGGATCACCTGAAGTCAGGAGTTCAAGACCAGCCTGGCCAACATGATGAAACCCTGTCTCTACTAAAAATACAAAAATTAGCTGGGCATGGTGGTGTACACCTGTAATCCCAGCTACTTGGGAGGCTGAGGCAGGAGAATAGCTTGAACCTGGGAGGCAGAGGTCAGAGGTTGCAGTGAGCCAAGATCACGCCACTATACTCCAGCCTAGGTGACAGAGCAAGACTCTGTCTCAAAAAAAAAAAAAAAAAAATTTTTAGTATGTCCACAGAGTTGTGTAACCATCAGTTTTAGAACATTTTCATCACAAATTTTGTGCCTGTAATAGTTTCCTAGAGCTGTTTCTTAACGAAGTACCACAAGCTGGGTGGCTTAAGACAACAGAAATGTATCCCTGGCCGGGTGCAGTGGCTCACGCTTGTAATCCCAGCACTTTGGGAGGCCGAGATGGGCAGATCACGAGATCAGGAGATCAAGACCATCCTGGCCAACATGGGGAAACCCTATCTCTGCTAAAAATACAAAAATTAGCCAGGCGTAGTGGTGCATGTCTATAGTCCCAGCTACTCAGGAGGCTGAGGCAGGAGAATCTCTCAAACTCAGGAGGTGGAGGTTGCAGTGAGCCAAGACCGTGCCACTGCACTCTAGCCTGGGTGACAGAGCAAGACTCCGTCTCAAAAAATAAAAAGAAATGTATCCCCTTTCAGTTCTGGAGGCTAGAAGTCCAAACAGGTTGTCGGTAGGGCTTCCGCTTCCTCTAAAAGCTTTAGGGCGGGGGCCCCCAGCCCCAGAGCCACAGATCATTACTTGTCTGTGGCCTGTTAGGAACCAGGTCACACAGCAGGAGGTAAGTAATGGGTGAGCACGCTAAGTTTCATCTGTATTTACAGCCACCCCCCATCACTCACGTTACTACCTTAGCTCCTCCTCCTGTCATACCAGCGATGGCATTAGATTCTTATAGGAGTGTGAATCCTATTGTGAACTGTGCATGCAGGGGATCTAGGTTGCACACTCCTTATGAGAATATAATGCCTGATGATCTGTCACTGTCTATCAGATGAGACTATCTAGTTGCAGGAAAACAAGCTCAGGGCTCCCACTGATTCTACATTATGGTGAGTTGTATAATTATTTCATTGTGTATTATGATTTAATAATAATAGAAATACAGTGCATAATAAATGTAATGCACTTCAGTCATCCCAAAACTATCCCCCATCCCCACCCCTAGATCTGTGGAAAAATTGTCTTCCATGAAACCAGTCCCTGGTGCCAAAAAGGTTGGGGACTGCTGCTCTAAGGAAGACTGTTTCGTGCCTCGGGGACTGCCGCTCTAAAGAAAAGTCTTTCGCGCCTCCTCCTTAGCTTCTGGTGGCTCCTGGCAGTCTTTGGCTTGTGGCTGCATCACTTCAGTTTCTCCCTCTGTCTTCACATGGCCTTCTTTCCTGTGTCTGTGTCTTTCCATGGCCTACTTATAAGGACCCCAGTAATTGAATTTAGGGCCTGCCCTAATCCAGTCTGTTTTGATCTTAACTAACTATATCTGCAAAGACTCTATTTCCAACTAAAGTCACATTCTGAGGTTCCAGGTAGACATGAAGTTTTGGGGGATACCACTCAACCCATTGCAGAACCCATTAGCAGTCACTTCCCATTCCTCAACGCCCCTACCCCAGGGCAATCAGTAATCTACTTTCTGTCTCTTTGGATTTGTCTATTCTGAACATTTCATATAAATGGAATCGTATAATATGTGGTCTTTTGTGACTGGCTTCTTTCACTTAACATGTTTTCAAGATTTATATTGTAGCATGAATCAGTACTTTATTACTATTTATGGAATAAAAATAGTCAGTTGTATGGATGTAAATGTTTTGTTTATCCAGTCATCAGTTGTTAGACATATGGGTTGTTTTCACTTTTTGGGTCTTGTACATAGGGTTGCTATGAACATCTGTGTACAAGTTTTTGTGTGAGCATATATTCTGAAAATTTTTTTAAATTACAGAAATAATACATGTATGTCATAAGAAGTTATTCTTGAATGTTTTTCCATAAGAAATCCTTTTGGATAGGAAAGAAAGAAGGCCAGGAGCAGTGGCACCTGTAATCCTAGCACTTTGGGAGGCCAAGGTGGGTGGATAGCTTGAGGGCAGAAGTTCCAGACCAGCCTAGCCAACATGGCAAAACCCCATGACTACTAAAAATACAAAAATTAGCTGGGCGTGGTGGCGCACGCCTGTAGTCCCAGCTACTTGGGGGACTGAGGCACGAGAATTGCTTGAACCTGGAAGGCGGAGGTTTCAGTGATCTGAGATCACACCACTGCACTCCAACCTGGGCAACAAAGTGAGACTGTCTCAAAAAAAAAAGCTGGGGGACAATGACCAACATGCAGAAACCCTGTCTGTACTAAAAATACAAAAGTAGCTGGGCATGGTGGTACGTGCCTGTAATCCTAGCTACTCAGGAGACTGAGGCAGGAGAATTGCTTGAACCCAGGAGGCGGAGGTTGTGGTAAGCCGAGATCACGCCATTGCACTCCATCCTGGGCAATAAGAGTGAAACTCCATCTCCAAAAAAAAAAAAAAAAAAGCAACAATATCACTACTTGAAGGCCAGGGTCTCCGATATTCTGCTTTAATCAATTTCTTTTCCCTGACCCCAAATCTCACATTATGACAGCAGTTAGGATACCTGGGCTGGCAGGAGCTTCTATCTAGAGGATGATGCATCTCTCTCTTTTATGAGACCTTATTTTAAAGGAAAAAGACTTACATTAAAACGTAAAAGGATAATGTCTTTTTATTCTTAAATTTTATGTTAAATTTGTACCCCCCAAAAAAACCCTAAGTGTAAAAAAAAAAAAAAAAATTTAGACTTCAGAATAGAGACTAGAAAAAAACCTGAAGGCTGGAGACCAAAGGCACCTTCACTTTGGACTACCTGTTTTCTCAAGAGCTAAAAGTGGTACTTAACCATCCAGCATCCTACATTTTATTTTATTTTATTTTATTTTATTTTATTTTATTTTATTTTATTTTTTAATGTTATGTTATGTTATGTTATGTTATGTTATGTTATGTTATGTTATGTTATGTTATTTTTTTGAGATGGAGTCTGGTGCTCTGTTCCCCAGGCTGGAGTGCAGTGGCGCAATCTCGGCTCACTGCAAGCTCTGCCTCCTGGGTTCACGCCATTCTCCTGCCTCAGCCTCCCAAGTAG
>NW_012103920.1:8236862-8269137 GCF_000951045.1 Mandrillus leucophaeus
TTCTCCTGCCTCAGCCTCCCAAGTAGCTGGGACTACAGGCGCCCGCCACCACGCCCGGCTAATTTTTTGTATTTTTAGTAGAGACAGGGTTTCACTGTTTTAGCCAGGTTGGTCTCGATCTCCTGACCTCGTGATCTGCCCGCCTCGGCCTCCCAAAGTGCTGGGATTACAGGCGTGAGCCACCACGCCCGGCCTGCCATCATCCTACATTTTTTATATTTTAATCTCTTAAAAGCCAAGTTTAAAATCTCATCTATGCCTTAAAATCACATCTCTGCAATCTTAGCAGACTCTCAGATTTCATACATTTATAAAATTTGTTTTTACGGTTTCTTTTTTATTATTTCTAACAGCAGGTGAAAGGATTTTTTATTTTACTAATGTTTCTTAACCTATGTTTGGCTGATAACTGCTTCTCATTTTTAAATACATTTTCTTTTTTGAACTTGTTATGGAAATTTTTAAATAGTCACAAATACAGACTAGCACAGCGAACTCCCCTGAACCATCACCCAAACTTAGCAAACGTCAGCTTTGTTGCTGCTCTTGTTTGATCTATTGCCTTGTCCCCTCCAACATTTTTTTTGACCATTTAAAGCAAATCCTAACCATCATATTTCACCTAACAGAATTAATATCTAATATGTAGTCTGCTCAGTTTTCCCATGTTGTCTCAAAAATGTATTTTGACTGTTTGTTATTTGGTTATTTGTTAAAATCTAAATAAGAGCCACGTTGTGCGTTTGATTGATAGGTCTTTTGTCTCTTTAAATCTGTAACAGTTACCCTTTTTTTTCTGTGTTGAAAGGGGGGTTTTTTGTCCTGTAGTATTTCCCACATTTTGTATTTCACTGCTTATTTCCCCTCATTGTTGTTTAAAGGTTCCTATCTCCCCAATATTTCCTCTAAATGTGCAGTTACACATAGAGGCTTGATTAGATTCAGGTGCAGTTGATTTGACACGAGTGCTTCCTGAGTGACTCTGCATCTTTGTTTTGCATCGTGTGGAGAGGAACATGACATCTGGTGGTTCCACTTGCTGTGACTGAGCAATGGGGTCTGTGGTGTCAGTCTGGTCTTTTCCATTATAAAGTACCCCACCACCCTTCCACCTGATGGCTCTAGCAGCCGTGTCAGGAGTCCCTGAGACCACCCTCATGTTTGATGATTCACAAGATAGATTCACAGAACTCAGAAAAACTGTTATACACATCATTCCTGTTTATTTTAGTGAAAGGATACAGATTAAAATCAGCAAACAGAGAAGGCACATGAGTGAAGTCCAGCAGAAGACAAGCACAAGCTTCTAGTTGTACCCTCGATATGAGCCTTGCATGTTTGATTCTTTGACATGGGAGGGGACCTTGCTCATTCGGTGGAGAGATTGTTCTTCCTAGGGCTAGCCAATTCCTGGAGAGAATAAATGACTCACCTATGACTGTTCCTTTCATATGTAAACCAGCCAATCTGGAGCCCATACCCCAACCTGTCCTTTACAGGACGTCTCATTCTCTAGGCCAATATGCCATACTCTGGGATATGCACCTGCCCTAATCACCACAGGGCCAGGTACCAGAAAGCTAGGGAAAGCCCCTAGGCCCCAGAGCCTGCTGAAATTATTCAAACTCGCCAGTCTGCTTACTCGGCCTCACCCCTTCCTTCCCATGGAAATAACAAGGCTCTTACTCCACTTGATCCCCTCATTCCCTCTGCCTCCGCACTGACCCTGGGCTTCCCAGTGTGGCTCCCTGTGGCGTGCCATACCCCTTTTGGAATCTGTAAGTCTAACAAGCTTTCTTGTCAATGGCAGTCACCTGATCTGTTGCCCTCATCATACCTGAATAATAATAAAACCTATATTTTATATTTTTTTATCTTATTTTTTAGAGACGGGTGTCTTGCTCTGTTGCCCAGGCTAGTTTCAAATGCTTGAACTCAAATGATCTTCCCACCTTGGCCTCCCACAGTGCTGGGATTAGAGGCATGAGCCACCATGTCAGGCCACCTAAAACCTATATTTTAAAACACTCCCCAGTGGTGTCACACAGACAGCACTTAATCCTCCCAGCAATGATGTATGGCAGTATGTGCCAGGTGTTGCCAATTATAGAAGCTCGTTGAGCCTTGGATGCTGCTAACATCGCATGATGCACAGGACAACTGCCCTGTCCCCACCCCCACTCCCCGCAAAGAATTATCTGGCTTAAAACGTCAGTCATGCTGAGGTTAAGAAACCCTGCTTCTAACAATTGTGTTTTAAAGTCACTTGAAATAGTTCCTCTCTAGTTATTGCTCCAAATCTGTACATAATTTTACTTTACTTTCAGTTTTTAGGGATGCCTTAAAAATTATGTAAAATGTTTGTATGATTCCAAAGTTGAAACTAGTTTGTTTTTGTTTTTTAAAAAAATAGAGATGGGGTCTCACTGTGTTGGCCAGGTTGGTCTTTAATTCCTGGCCTCAAACGATCCTCCCATCTTGGCCTCCCAGAGTGCTAGGATTACAGGCATGAGCCACCATGCCTGGCTAGAACTAGTTTTCTTTGAAGAAAGGTATATTCAGATGTCTTTCATCTTTGTCTCCTCCCTGGTTTTTTCCTTCCCTCTAACAGTAGCCATTTTTATTAGTTGTTGGCATATCATATATGTGACAATTTGTATTTTTGCCACTGTATCTTTTGGATAGTCTTAGAAGTGGGATTGTTTGGTCAAAGATTAAATAAACATATAATTTGCTTGATTTAAATATATCTTCTAAGTTCTGTTTCTAAATACAGTGAATCCAAAGAAAGCAAAGCACAGAACACCATTACAACATGCCATTTCTATTAAAAAAGCATGAAAGAGGCCGAGTGCAGTGGCTCATGCCTATAATCCCAGCACTTTGGGAGGCTGAGGCAGGTAGATCACCCGAGGTTGAGAGTTCAAGACCAGCCTGACCAACATGGAGAAACTTCATCTCTACTAAAAATACAAAATTAGCCGGGCATAGTGGCACATGCTTGTAATCCCAGCTACTCGGGAGGCTGGGAAAAAAAAGCATGAAAGATAGGTAACTGTTTAGCTTGTATATACTAAAGTATCTATGAACCTACTTACAAGAAACCAATCATCAAACAGGACAAAGGATGGCCAGGGTCCAAGGAGTGGGAGGGAGACTTTTAACTTTACACCCTTTTAAAATGTTGAACCATGTTAATATATGCCTATTTTTTAAATAAATTTTTTAAATGAAATAAAAATTAATGGAAAAAGGTTTCTCGATTTTAAACTGCATTAACACCAGAAAACACATAGAGGCGATGTTGTATAGGGAAGAGGAATCTCACAAGCTGCTTTAGGCAGTTTAGTTCCACAGAATTACTGTCTTGTGGAATTTGGCTCTTTCAGGGAGGTTTACACTTCGAGCCTTGCTGTTTATTCTGTGTCCGTAAGTGGGTTCTAGTGTTACGACTGTGTTGCATAATTTGTATTTTCTTAATAATTTTCAAAACTTGGCTTGATTTAAATAATTGTGTGTATAGATTTCATGTAGTCATTTCTGCATAGGGTTAAATGCCTTGTTTTATGGAGTTGATCAGCGCCAAGCATGAGCTCACTGTCTGGGGAAACGAGGCTGCTATGGAGATAATGACCGACCCTGGCTGCCAGTGCCTCTGGTCAGAAGAAATGCAAGCCCTGTCTGATTTGGTAGTGTCTGTGGCTGGGGGAAAGCTGCCTCCACCTGGACCTTGGCAAGACTTTTTGGATTTAAGACAGTGTTCTGAGCAAGCCTTAGCCAAAATTTTCCAGCTCCTAAAACCCAGGTCCCTTCCTGGCTAGTTAAATGGCTTAGGACAGTGTTATCTTTTCAACTGCCACTGCCTCCTGAGATGGTGTCTGGGAAAGCCAGAGGAGCTGTTAAAATGGATCCCACCGCAACAGAAAAGCTATTGAAACCAGGAGACAGCTTCCAACTGGAAAAATACTTAGTATATAAGTGCTTACTTTCCAGAGCTCGAGCAGCTCTTCCCATAGGCAGTTATCCTGAAGGAATGGTTAGATACAGAAACAGCCAAGGAGACAGATATTTCAGACAAAGCACATTTATTTTCCAGAAAGAGCAGTTTTTTTAATACCCCATATTGAAGAATTGTTGACCTTCACGTCCTATAAACATGAATCCTTTTAAACCTAAACGTGTCTGTATTGGGGCTGAGACTGACTTGCTGTAACACCGTCCAGATGAATCCAAAACAAATCTTTATACCTGTGGTCCAAAAGTGGTAGGAAAATTCTGTAAAGACTTAAGGGCTTCAGGCAAAGTTGTTTGAATTCAATTTTTATTTCTTAAAACTGGGGACCCAAAATGAATCAAAAGGGACAAATATCACGAGTGGTGACTGCCTGATGTGGTGGGGGGTGGGGAGCAGGCAGTCGAGTAGAAAGAGGCCTCTGGAGGATGGAAACATCCTGTGTTTTGATTGGAGCGTTGATTATATTGGTATAAACATTTGTCCACATTAAGTCTACACGTTAATGTTCGTGTACTTTACATAATTATACCTCAATTTTAAAATGCAAAAAAACAAAAACATGGTCCTTACTACTTGGTGTAGTAGAATAAAACTGGACCTAGATACTCAAGCAGTTGTGTCCTAGTACCAGTTCTGCCACTAACTTCTATGTGGATGTGGGGAAAGTATTTAACCTCTGCTTATAACTTCTTATCTGTCCTACAAAATTAGATCGTCGCATTTAGGATGCTCAGTGTTTTTCAACTGTTAGGTAGGATTCTCATAAAAATTATTAATTGGATAGATAATACAAAGAAAAATTTTCTCTAGGAAACTGCCCACTGATGCTGTGACTACATATGGCCTCAGTCATGTTGGTGACAAGGGAGGGATGGAAATAACTCTTTTTTTTTAGACAGAGTTTCATTGTTGTTGCCCAGGCTGGAGTACAACGGTGCGATCTGGGCTTACCGCAACCTCCACCTCCCGGGTTCAAGCGATTCTCCTGCCTCAGCCTCCCGAGTAGCCGGGATTACAGGCATGTGCCTAATTTTGTATTTTTAGTAGAGATGGGGTTTCTCCATGAAGGTCAGGCTGATCTCGAACTCTCGACCTCAGGTGATCCTCCCGCCTCTGCCTGCCAGAGTGCTGGGATTAGAGGCATGAGCCACCATGCCAGCCTGAAAATAACTCTTGTCTCAATCTACTAACCTGGGCTCTGAATTTGGGTATGGATGTTTTGCCCCTCATTCCTATGAGCCAGTAGGGTTAGGAATCAGCTTTTAGAATAAGCCTGTCCAGCACTGCTTTTCAGTGACCAGATGAAGGAAAATGTCTTTGTGGGAGGAAAGGGAGTGGCAGAAAGTCACTCCAAGTGGGACCCAGGCTGCCAAATGTTGGTCTCCAGCACATGTTCCCTGTACTTTGGGCTCAGCTCCCGAAGGGGAAGAGCTCACAATGGAAACAGTGATGGCCATTTGCTCAGGCAGCCAAGAGAATGAAAAGCACATTGAAACTAAGCAGTGTCTCCACGGGGAGGTACGGTGGGCCCCTTGCGGGTGAAACCAACCTGACAACAGAGCAGGATCACAGAGCCCATTCCCAGCATCTTTCTTCAGTTCAACAACAAGACCTTTCTGTGCAACCTCTCAAGAAAGCTCTGGGAAATGATACTGTGGGCAGCATTACTAAGCTTTACCCAACAATGGAGGCACGCTCAGTCCAGTTCACCCGTTTGCTCTGAATTCGATTTTGTTAATTGAAAGCAAAGAGCTTTTCTTAATGTAAGTTTCAGGACCTGCATCCCCTAACCCAAAGTTTCTTGAACTTCCCTGTTTATTGCTGCCTCTTGTGAACTGTTTTGACCTCCAGTGAATGCCTTTTCAGCTGGCATTTTCATGCTGTACTTTTGTTCTTCAACTTACCGAGTGCCACTGTGAATGTCCTTCTTTACTAACATGTCAGTAACTGCTGGGCTGTGAAGCCAGCTGACAGTAGGAGAAGGCAGCCTTGGGGTGATGGAGTGGCAAGTGCAGTTTAAACCAGCTCCGATGACAGTGCTCACTCACCTGTGCTAAAGCAGGTAGGTGGTGCAGCCTGGCTCTGTGCCTCCTTCATGAAAGATGAGAGCTGCTATGGTCTGAATATTTGTGTCCCCCGCAGATTCCTATGTTGAAATCGTAACTCCCAAAATTATGGTATTAGAGGTGGGGTCTTTGGGAGGTGATTGGGTCTTTGGGAGGTGATTAGGTCTTAAGAGCAGAGCCCAGACAGGCATGGTGGCTCACACCTGTAATCCCAGCATTTTGGGAGGCCAAGGTGGGTGGATCACCTGAGGTCAGGAGTTTGAGACCAGCCTGGCCAACACGGTGAAACCCCACCTCTACTAAAAATACAAAAATTAGCTGGGCGTGGTGGCAGGCGCCTGTAATCCCAGCTACTCTGGAGGCTGAGGCAGGAGAACTGTTTGAACCTGGGAGAAGGAGGTTGCAGTGACCTGAGATTGCGCCATTGCACTCCAGCCTGGGTGACAAGAGCAAAACTCCGTCTCAAAAAAACAAAACAAAACAAAACAAAAAAATGTAGAGCCCTCATGAATGGGATTAGTGTCTTTATCAAAGAGACTCCAGAAATTCCCTACCTTTTCCACCATGTGAGGACACAATGAGAAGATGGCTGTCTATAAACCAGGAATCGGGCTCTCACTAGACACAAATCACACCTTGATCTTGGACTTCCTGGCCTCCAGAATGGTAAGAAATAAAGCTAGATTGTTTATTTACTATTCAGTCTGTGGTGTTTTGTTATAGCAGCCCAAACAACAAGGGCCCACATGGCTTAGTGTTTTGCTTGCATATACTTTGAGGGAATTATTTTCTAAAATAAGTGGGCCAAGCACGGTGGCTCACACCTGTAATCCCAGCACTTTGGGAGGCCAAGGTAGGCAGATAACTTAAAAGTCAGGAGTTCAAGACCAGCCTGGCCAACATGGTGAAACCCCACCTCTTTTAAAAATATAAAAATGAGCTGGGCCTGGTGGCAGGCGCCTGTAATCCCAGCTACTCGGGAGGCTCTGGCAGGAGAATCTCTTGAACCTGGGAGGAAGAGGTGGCAGTGAGTCAAGATCACACCATTGCACTCCCGTCTAGACGAAACTCTGTTTCAAAATAAAATAAAAACTAGGCCAGGCATAGTGGCTCACGCCTATAATTCCAGCACTTTGGGAGGCTGAGATGGGTGGATTACCTGCAGTTAGGAGTTCCAGACCAGCCTGGCTAACATGGCGAAAACCCGGCTCTACTAAAAATACAAAAAGAAGCTGGGTGTGGTGGTGCATGCCTATAATCCTAGCTACTCAGGAGACTGAGGCACGGGAATCTCTTGAACCTGGGAGGCAGAGGTTGCAGTGAGCCGAGATCGCGCCACTGCACTCCAGCCTAGATGACAGAGAGAGACTCTCTCTCCAAAAAATTAAAACATATTAAAACTAGCTGGGTGAGGTGGCACACACCCGTAATCCCAGCTACTCAGGAGGCTGAGACAGGAGAATCATTTGAACCCAGGAGGCGGAGGTTGCATTGGGCCAAGATTGCACCACTTCACTCCAAGCTGAGCGACAGGGCGAGACTGTCTCAAAAATAAATAAATGATAGTGTGTAGACTATAGTACAATGGTCACAAACCCAATCTTTTCAGGAGTAGGAAACTTAAGGCAGGTGGAATGAACTGGAACCATTTTTTTGTTGTTGTTCTAGCTGATTGTTGCTAGATCTTAAAAATTTTTTTCAGAAGCAAGAAAATTAAGTATTTATATACATGTCTGTGGACCACATTCAAACAAAGTCCTTTAATTCTCACTGTCTGGACTAGTAAAATAAAGATGGGTTTGGGCATTAGACCAAAGCGTGAATTTTGGCACCAGGATGTGCTAGTTGTGTGATGTTGGGTAGGTAACATCATTCTCAAAGTGTCAGTGTCCTCACCTTTGAAATGAGGGCAGCTCTGCCCACTTGGCAATGGGGTTGTGATAGGTATAGGAGGAGTGTCTACCACACATGCAGTGACTAGCACTTAGGAAACTCCAGCCAAGGTCGTCTGTCTGCCAGCTTCTAAGTGACTCCTTCCAATTTGCTAGTCCCAATTTCCAGAGCTTTTGCTAATAAACATGACTGTCCTCGGGACAAGCCTATTGGGCAGATGTTTGTAGAGTGTCATGCTGCACACCAGGTGTCTGCACATGTGTTTGTCTACACCCCTCCATCCCACACTGGGAAGCAACAGCTCCAGGTGAAGGAGCAAAGCTGTTGATCACAGAGGTGTATGTGGATCCTCCTACCTAACTGTGGCTTTGCTTCCTCAGTGTCAGCCACCAGGATTGGTTTTAGGTATGTTAGGCCGTTCTTGCATTGCCAAAAAGAAATAGCTGAGACTGGGTAATTTATAGGAAAGGACATTTGGCTGGGCATAGTGGCTTACACCTGTAATCCTAGCACTTTGAGAGCCCAAGGCCGGTGGATCCTGGAGGTCAGGAGTTCAAGACCAGCCTGACCAACATGGTGAAACGCCATCTCTACTAAAAATACAAAAAAAATTAGCCAGGCGTGGTGGTGGACACCTGTAATCCCAGCTACTTGGGAGGCTAAGGCAGGAGAATCACTTGAACCTGGGACGTGGAGGTTGCAGTGAGCTGAGATCTCGCCACTCACTTCAGCCTGGGTGACAGAGTGAGATCCATCTCAAAAAAAAAGAAAAAAAAGAAAAGACGTTTAATTGGCTCACAGTTCTGCAGGCTGTAGAGGAAACAGTGCTAGCATTTGCCTCTGGGGAGGCCTCAGGAAGCTTTACTCATAATGGAAGGTAAAGTGGGAGCAGGCGTCTCACATAGTGAAAGCAGGAGCAAGAGAGAGAGTGGAGGGAGATGCCACATACCTTGGAACGACCGGATATTGTGAGAACTATCACAAAGACAGTACCAAGTCATGAGGGATCTGCCCCGTGATCCAACGCCTCCCACAAGGCCTCACCTCCAGCATTTAGGATTACAATTCAATATGAGATTTGGACAGGGACAAATATCCAAACCATAAGAAATAAAGATGAAAAAGGGAATCAAGTTGTACATTTTAAGGCTTTCCTTTTTTCTGTTTAATGAAGAATAAGTGTTTTGAGAGTAAGAACATTTATATTGCCTCCCTCCAAATTCTCCTTGAAAGAGATCCTCTGGCCACCTTTGGGATTGCACGAGCCTGCCTTAAGACCTCTTCGTGGCCAGCGTGTTTCAGCTGCTGCTGCAAAAGTAAGACGTGTCGGTGCTTGTTAAGCAGGCTCTCAGTTCCACGTAAGAGCAGTCATACACCTCCTGGATGCCATCGATGTGCCAGGCATTTTGCTCTGCACCTGGGGTACAAGGATAAGGGAGAGTCCTCATGTTGCTCCTGACTAAAGGAAGATGGGCAAGTGACTTTGCAATGGAGGAGCGCAGTGTGAGGATGACTGTGACAAAGGTCTCATACCCAACCTGGGAGAAGGGTGCAGCGTTCTTAGCAAAGAACTGGTGAAGGGGAAATATTAGTGGACAGCAAGCAAGAAGAACTGGGGGTACATGTGGGGACAGTTTAGAGGGAAGGGTATTTGCAGTGGAGAAACATCATAAAGGCTAGAGGTGATAGCACAGCATGGCTGGGCTAGTGGAGTATGGGAGACGCTGGGGATGAGGCTGAAGGTCACAGCAGGGAGGACTCTGAGTGCCTCGCAAAGGAGAATAGTTTTATCCTGACCACTCTGCACTTCAGGGATTTTGAGAGATGGGTGCTAAGATGAAGTTACATTTTAGAAAGATAACTCTTTGCTGTAGCAAGAACAGACTGCAGGAGCAGGGATGGTGGTGAGGAGACCATAGTTAGGGAATTACTGTAGTAACTTCAAGAGAAATGATGAGGCCCAGGCAACGGGCTTGAGGAACCACAGGGAGGGACTGACTTCAGAAACAGGCAGAGGAGCGGAAGAGGGAGTGGTTGAGGATGACTCCCAGGTCATCATGTTGGTGACAGAATGGAACGTTATGCCATGGATGTGAAAGGAGACCAGGAAGAGGAGCTGGTTTTGTGGGGGGCCAGGAGATGTAGGCAGAGATGTACCCAGTTTCAGAGGTTAAGATTTTGGCAGGATAAGGGCCTAGAGTAGGCATTTAGAGGGACTGGTTTAGTGCTCAGGAGAGAGATGGGATTGAGATAAAAATTTTGGAGTCATCAAAGACATGGGTTAGATGAAGTCATCTACAGAGAATGTGCAGATGGAGAAGAGGGGACACTGGTGAGGAGGGAACCCTGGGGAAATGGAGACTTCAGGAGCAGGTAGAAAAGCATAGAAACGAGAGTGACTGAGAGACCAGAGGAAAATCAGGAGAAAGACAATTAGGAGCTTCCAGGAGAAACATCCTGGAAATAATGTAAAGTATAGAATATATTAAAGACAGGCAAAGAAGATTGGTGCCAAAAAAAAAAAAAAAGTGGCCAGGTGCTGGGGAGGATCCCTTGAGGCCGGAGTTTGAGACCAGCCTGGGCAACATAGTGACACCCCATTGCTACAAAAAAAATTATGAAAATTAGCTGGGTGTGGTGGCTAGTATCCACAGGGTGGGTGGGGGGACAAGGTTATTTTGGTAAGCCTAGCAAACTCTGGGGCAGAGAAGTGGAGGGGTAGAAGCTTGCCTATCTTGAGCTGAGGAGGGAAGAGGAAGTGAGAAATGGAGGCAGCCACATGCTGTCCTTTGAGAAGGACCCAATTTCTATTCTCACTGGTGTAACTTAAAACAAAAGTTATGAAATATTTCAAACATAAAAGTAAAAAGAAGCTGGGCATGGTGATATGTGCCTGTAATCCAAGTTACTCAGGACGCCAAGGTGCAAGGGTCATTTGAGCCCAGGAATTCAAGACCAGCCAGGGCAATATAGTGAGACCCTGTGTCTTTAAAAAAAAAAAAAAAAAAAAAAAACCCACCACCCAACAGTAAACATTTTGCTATCTTTGCATCAGGTTTTTACTTTTTGAAGAAAACATGACTAGTGTTTGAAACCCCATATTTACCCTTTCCTGATCCCATTTCCCTCCCTCCATTAGGGAACCACCATCCTGAAGTTGATGTTTCATTCCCTTGCATGGTTTATACTTTTATTACCTAAGTTTATATCTATAAGCAATAAATATAATTGTTTTGCAAATTTTTAAACTTTATAGAAATGGATCATGCTGAATATACTTCTGCCTCTTGCTTTTTTCATTATCAGTACTGTTTTGGAGATTTATTTATGTTGACACATGTGGCTCTAGTTATTTCAACTGCTATACAGTATTCCTTTGTATAAATATGCCACGTATCTCTCCATTCTCCTGTGGTGGACATTTAGTTGGTTTCCAATTTTTTGTTGAAACAAGGTTGCAATGATCACTCTTCTACATGTCTCTTATACACATGTAGGGATATTTCTGGAATATATACCTAGAAGTGAAACTCGCTAAGCCATGGATTACAGGCACCTTCAACTTCACTAGATACAGTGTCAAACTTTTTACCAAAGTGATGGTACCAGTTTACGTACACAACAGCCATTTACGACAATTCTAGATGTCTCACATCCTCACCAGCATTTCATTTGTTGAAAATTTAATTTCGGCCAATTTGATGAAGTTATATTTCATAGTTTCCTTTAGATTTTTACAAGGCCACCAATAACACAGTGTAGACACCACACAACTCTAGGAGGCACTGTTCACAGTTTAGTCTTTGTGAATGGCACATTCTAGAGTTGGTACAATGACAGTGGTCTTGAATGATGTTAAGAATTTTGTTTACTGACCTGTTAGGTTTTCTCTTTTGTGGGAATTAACAAAATAATGATTATATACATATGAAAAAAGTAGATTCCTATATTAATTATACATAAAATAAATTTAAAGTGAATTAAAGATCTAAATGCTAGACCGGGCATGGTAGCTTAAGCCTGGCCAGCACTTTGGGAGGCTGAGGAAGGAGGATTGTTTGAGCCCATGAATTTGAGGCTGCAGTGAGCTATGACCACGCCACTGTACTCCAGCCTGGGTGGCAGAGCGAGACTCCATCTCTTGAAAAAAATAAAAACTTTATCTATGTTGATAAATGAGAGCTATAATTTTTTTTCTCTTACACTGTCTTTTTGTTTTTGTGGGTTTTGTTTTGTTTTGGACACAGGGTTTCACTCTGTCACCCAGGCTGGAGTAAAGTGGCATGATTATAGCTCACTGTGGCCTTAAAAACTGAGCTCAATTGATCCTGCCACCTTGGCCTCCCAAAGTGTTGGGATGGGATTACAGGCGTGAGCCACTGTGCATGGCTTCATGTTGTCTTTATAAAGTTTTAACATTGAGATTTTGTAAGTCTCAAAATGAATTTGTGGTTATTCCTTTTTTCTAATCTCAGTTTAAAAGTATTTTGCCCATTTTTCTACTGGGTGGTTTGTTTTTATTGTTGTTGTTTTGATGTTGTTGTTTGAGAGTCGGTGATCTCGGCTCACTGCAACCTCCACCTCCCAGGTTCAAAAGATTTTCCTGCCTCAGCCTCCCCAGTAGCTGGGATTACACCACCACGTCTGGCTTTTTAATTTTTAGTAGAGACAGGGTTTTTCTTTTCTTTTCTTTTTATTCTTTATTCTTTTTTTTTTTTTCCAAGACAGAGCCTCACTCTGTCACCCAGGCTGGAGTGCAGTGGCGCAATCTCAGCTTACTGCAACCTCTGCCTCCCAGGTTCAAGCAATTCTCCTGCCTCAGCCTCCCAAGTATCTGGGACTACAGGCGTGTGCCATGACGCCCGGCTAATTTTTTGTATTTTTAGTAGAGATGGGGTTTTGCAGTGTTAGCCAGGATGGTCTGATCTCCTGACCTTGTGATCTGCCTGCCTCGGCCTCCCAAAGTGCTGGGATTACAGGCGTAAGCCACCATGCCCCGCCCTAGAGACAGGGTTTCACCATGTTGGCCAGGCTGGTCTTGACCTCCTGACCTCAAGTGATCCACACACCTCGGCCTCCCAAGTGCTGGGATTACAGGTATGAGCCACTGTTCCCAGCCTGTTTTTGTTTTTTGCAACAGGGTCACCCAGGCTGAAGTGCAGTGGTGCAATCAGAGCTCACTGCAACCTTAAACTCCTTGGGCTCATTGCTTGAGCTTCCCACTTCAGCCTCCTGAGTAGCTGGGACTATAGGCATGCACCACCGGGCCCAGCTAATTCTTGAATTTTTTGTAGAGACAGTGTCTCACTATATTGCCCAGGGCTCAAACTCCTGGCCTCAAGGGATCCTTCCACTTCAACCTCCCAAAGTGCTGGCAATACAGGTGTGAGCCACCAGGCCGTCTCATATTCAGATATTTAATCCACCTTGAATTTATGTGTAATATAGGAATCTGTTTTTTCATATATAACCGTTATAGAGTCATGGGTCATCCAGTTCATTTTTCAGGCCATTGCTGTTATATTTTAAACATGGGGGCCAGGCACTACTCAGGAGGCTGAGGTGGGAGGATCACTTGAGCCCAGAAATTCGAAGCTACAGTGAGCTGTGATCACAGCACAGCACTCCAGCCTGTGTAACAGTGAGACCCCATCTCTTTTAAATATATATATATGATTTTTATATGTTGATGAGACAAAGCTATAACTTTTTCTCTTATACCATCTTTATAAAGTTTTAACACTGAGATTTTAAGTCTCAAAATGAATATAATTATTCATTTTCTAATCTCTGAAACAGTTTAAGAAAGGGGTCCCTTAGTTTGATAAAATTCATCTGTACAATTTTACAAGTCTAGTGTCTTTGAGGATTAGGGTTTGGGGGAAGAATATATGCTTTTTTTTTTTTTTAACTTTTTAAATCTTCACTTAGATGTTACATTTTAAAGGCAAAATTGACAAATCCACTTTTATTGACTGATATTCCAAATAGGTGCTGCTTTCTTCAATGGTTTGTTTTGTAGCCGATAGCTACTCCGGCCTCTGTTCCAGTACTTCTGCTACAGCACTTACAACACTGCTTTGTAATTATTCTTTACATGTTGGTTTACCGCCAGACGGAAACCTCCTGGAAGACAGGATAGTACTTTATTTGTATTTGTGCCCTAGTATGCAGCATGGTTAATCCTATTCTGTAGGATTCTGTATAATCCTACATTTACATGGTTAAGAAGGTTTCACCGTTCCCTCCCACCAGTCCCTGCTCCAAGTGGGGCTGTTTGGTACGCCAAGCAAGGCCAGAGTCCTCCCAGGCACATTATAAATAGAAAAAAACAACATCATGAAATGATTTGACATTGCCAACCACGTCATTCTTCTTCAGTTTCACTTAGTGTCTCAGTTCTGCCTCTCGGTAGTCATGTGGCTGTGGAAACTTCACTACCTATCTTACGGTGGCTTGTTGAAGATTGTGATAATGTATGTAAATCATCTGGTATCTAGAGGGTGCTTAGTAAGTGCTAACTATAAATTACTTAAAATAAAAACATGGCTGGGCACGGTGGCTCATGCCTGTAATCCCAACACTTTGGGAGGCTGAGATGGGTGGGTCACCTGAGGTCGGGAGTTCAAGACCAGTCTGGTCAACACGGTGCAACCTGTCTCTACTAAAAATACAAAAATTAGCCAGGCATGGTGGCGTGCACCTGTAATCCCAGCCACTCGGGAGGCTGAGGCAGGAGAATTGCTGGAACCCGGGAGGTGGAGTTTGCAGTGAGCTGAGATTGTGCCATTGTACTCCAGCCCAGGCCGACCGCAGCAAGACTCTGTCTCAAAAAACAAACAAACAACAAAAAAAAAAAACCACGATTGGCTTCAGCGATACTTGCCTTTTGGTTTTCTTCTCTTTAGCTATTTTCTTCTCGGTTGCATTTGTGGGTTTGTGGTTGTGAAACAAATAAATCAAAATGCCTTTGGGAAGCCACCCCTCCTCCATTTCTGTAAAATCCTATTTCTGTTCATATGTTTAGGCAGAGGTTCACCATTCTCTGCCCCAAGCAGGGCTGCTTGGTAGTCCAAGCAAGGCCAGAGACCTCTCAGGGACTTTTGTTAGTGCTCTCAGAAAAGATGTTCTTCCTTCCACTGGAGTTGCTAAGCAACTCCAAAGATGGGGCCATCTTTGCCATCACATGGAGAACACAGAGAAAAACAAAACCAAGAGATGGAGTTTTAATGTTATTATTTGATCCCTGGTTCTAGCTACACTTCAAGCCAGTGAACCATCCCTCTGAGAGGCGAAAGAATAAACTGCCTTTTTAATGCTAAGGCCAGTTTGAATTGGGAGTATGTCATTGCAAATAAGATTCTTTAGTAACACAGAGCTCGCTTTCCCTTTACTTGCTCACTCTGAGGTCAGTGTCTAACTGCTTTTAGTGTGAAACTATCAGCAAAGAGAAACAGATTTTATTAGCTCAAGTTTGGTAAAGACCCAACAAGATGTTTGTAACAAATTAAGAATGTTTCCTCTGATCCCAACTGAAAAGGTGACATCAGTAGAGAGCTTGGATGAGCTACTTAAATAATTTGGTAAAATAAAGTTAAAGGTCTTTGTTTCTTCCCCAATGGAAAGTGTGAGTCATTTTAATTACATGTTCTTAGACTGCTGGGACATACCTGGTTTCTCCATTCTTGTCTGTGTAGTGCTCTAGCCACCAACACAGTATGTCTGCAGAAGATTTAAGAAAGTAACTAAGCATTTCCTCTCAAATGTATTTGTGTCCTAGCAAGCCTACACATCTATACTAATTGTGAGAAATGAAACTCATGGGCATAGATAAATCTAATCTTGATTTTTAGGAAGAAGGGAGTAGAAAGCAGTACCTTAAAGAACGCAGGAACATTAAAAGGATGCACAGAAGTGATACGGAAAGATCACTAAAATATAATGTTAAATGAAAGAAAGCAATGTAGGTAGAAGTATATGTTTTCTTTGTATAAGAAAAAGAAGAGGCTGGGGACAGTGGCTCACGCCTGTAATCCCAGCATTTTGGGAGGCCAAGGCAGGTGGATCAAGAGGTCAGGAGATCCAAACCATCCTGGCTAACACGGTGAAACCCCGTCTCTACTAAAAAAAAAAAATACAAAAAAATTAGCTGGGCGTGATGGCGGGCGCCTATAGTCCCAGCTACTCAGGAGGCTGAGGCAGAAGAGTGGTGTGAATCCAGGAGGCAGAGTTTGCAGTGAGCCGAGATCATGCCACTGGGCAACAGAGCGAGACGCCATCTCAAAAAAAAAAAAAGATAAAAGAAAAAGAACAAGCTAGGTGTAGTGGTGGGCACCTGTAATCCCAGCACTTTGGGAGGCTGAGGTGGGTGGATCACCTGTAGTCAGGAGTTTGAGACCAGCCTGGCTAACATGGTAAGACCTCATCTCTACTAAAAATACAAAGTTAGCTAGGCATGGTGGCACATGCCTGTAATCCCAGCTATTTAGGAGGCAAGGCTGGAGAAGCGCTTGAACCCGGGAGGTGGAGGTTGCAGGGAGTTGAGATTGCACCACTGCACTCCAGCCTGGATGACAAGAGCAAAACTCTGCCTCAAAAAAAAAAAAAAAAAAGACAGTAAGGATATGTATTCATATTTAATTATCCTTTTTACTATGTTATTATACTATCCTTTAAATTATCCTATTTACTTTTAAAATACTGAAAAGAAACAAGAAGCCAGTAAAAGTAATTTCCCAAAAAGGGCAGAGGTGTCAGGAAGCTGGCGGGAGCAAGCCGCCTCGGTGTATACCTTTTTGTACTGTCCTGCTCCTCAATCACGTGAACATATTAGTTATTCAAAACAGTGTCTCTCCTTATGAGCCTGGCCACGGCTCCCGGTCCCAGGATGTGCAGCCATGACCTCCACAAGCCCTCTTCCTGACCTGCCAGATGCAGGAGCCTCTTCCCTGACCCATCCAAAAGGAGGTGAATAAAGGACATGGCCACAGTGCAATGCCTTTATGAGATAATTTTTATTGTTAATTATTTACCTTAATAGTTTCAGAAAGAGGAACAAATTAGCTCAGTCCAACATGATTGGCAGTTGGCATATTCTAGTGAAGCAAGTGTTCTGACTGCTAAGGATTTAATTTGGATAATTTTAATACTTAGCCATCTAACACTTCAAGCATAACCCAGAATAAATGTATCACCTTCCCTTTCACTTTAATACCGCGCCTACCTCACTTTGATATAGAAATATCATTAAATATGATTTCCAGAAGGACAAGTTTCCTGGATAATACAGCCATGAGGACAGTGCACAGAAAGAACAACTCAAAATAAAACTCTGTATGATAATTTACTAATCTAAGGAAACAAAACCTTCCAATATATTAAGAAATAAATCCAGTTACAAATGCACTAATAGGTCTATGTGAAGAGGTTCTGGTATAATAACTGAAAATGGCTGGCTATTTACAAGATACACAAGCAGTTACGGTGCACCTAGCCCAGCAATGGCCCTCAGAAGCCAAAAGTGTTCTCTCCGCTGTAGGCCACATACAAGAATCCATCTTCATCTTTTTCCTTCTCGTAAAGCTGTCCCATAGTTAGGCTTGAAAGAGAAAAACAAAAAAAAATCATTGAAAATTGGAGTCCAGGTTTCAGGAGAAAAAGGATGGCCTGAGGATAGGAATTTAGTAAAAAGACTTCAGGTGTCAGTACCTGCTGTGTGCTTATAATCCTGTTTTAAAGAAAGAGAAAGGAGCCATAAAAAGATTAAAATAAATGAAGTCTGCAGAAGACAAAGCCATTTGACATCCTCCCAAGTAAATCCTTTAAAGAAGCCAGCTCCTTCAGGGGACTTTGGCTGGTTAACACATGAATACCAAGGAGGAGAGAAGAAACTAAGCAAAATGAAAAACCTGAAAGGCTCACCTCTGTGTGGGTAAAGGACCCTAGCAAGGAAGAGTAGTTTGGGTTCATTATCATAGAAGCTCCCCAGCTAAACCCCTGTGCCCCCAAAGATCTGTATCACCATCATCAAAGAGAAGTTATTTTCCGCACACTTAATGCAAAAAGCTGTAAATGTATCTGGGATCCAAAGAAGCCTGCCCAACCTCCCAAAGAACCTTCCAAAAATAGATAGTCTTCAAACTAAACGTGTGTGGGTAGGAAAGCTGGCTTTCCCTAAGTGGTAAAACAGACTGCACAGTGGAGACCTAATCTAGTTCTGTGCCATGAAACTGAGCTGGACCAGCTCCAGAGTAAGACTAGTAACACCTGGATCCCTATGCAAGCTCTGCCCCGTGACTGTACTCTCTGAGATGAGAGGAGGTGCAAATGTGTTAAGACCATGAGTGGAGGGGTCAACCAGAAACAGTAGTAAGATGCTCAGTCTAAGACATCTGAGGTCACTAGCCCAGATAGGTCGGTCACAACAGATCCTTAAAAGGGGGACTCATAACCAAGGGCCAGTGGGGAAGATAAGGAGCAGTCCAAGGCCTCAACCTGAGGAAGCAGTGACTGCCCCACCTGCTGCTTTGCTCCTCAAGAGCTGAGTGGGACCTCCATGTAAACATGGACGAATACCACATTTATGAAGGGGGAGGTTTTGAGTTTTTTTTCTTATTCTTCCTGCCCCATTTGCAAGCTTAGCTCCGATGGTTGTGTGGGTAGATGAGAATTATTAAGTAACAATGTGGGGGAAGGCTGATTATGAATATGAAACAACCTGTCATCGGCATCTTGTACAATAAAAACGGTGCTCCCTGTGAGGATCTCTTAGCCTGGAATTTGTAAAATAAGGACTCCCTGGAACAGAACTGTTCAACAGAAATTTCTGCTATGACTGAAATGTCCTGTATCGCTGCTACAACACAGTAGCCACTAGCTGCATTCAGCACTTGAAAATGTGGCTCATCTGAATTGGGATGTGCAGTGTAAAACATAAAAAAGATTTCAGACTTAGTATCAAAATGCAGCAAAATAGCTCTATTTTGATTACATGCTGAAATGATAAAATTATGTATATACTGGGTCAAATAAAATATATCATTAAAATTAATTTCCGCCAGGCACAGTGGCTCACGCCTGTAATCCCAGCACTTTGGGAGGCCAAGGTGGGCGCATCACCTGAGGTCAGGAGTTTGAGACCAACCTGACCAACATGGTGAAACCCGTCTTTACTAAAAACACAAAAGTAGCCAGGCGTGGTGGCGCAGCTACTCGGGAGGCTGAGGCAGGAGAATCGCTTGAACCTGGGAAGTGGAGGCTGCAGTGCGCCAAAATCGTGCCACTGCACTGCAGCCTGGGCAACGAGAGCAAAACTGTCTCAAAAAAAAAAAAAAAAAAGTTACATTTCAACTGGTTTTATTTTTTTAATGTGGCTACTACAAAATGCTTAAATTACATACGTGGCTTGCATCCATTTCTACTGACAGCACTGCCCCAGGACAGGACTTAGGGGGCAGTGGGTAGAGGGAGGAACAACACCTGCAGCCGTGGGCCGCAGCCTTGGCTGCGCATCAGAATCTTACTGGAGAGCTTTAAAAACATCTCCACGCCCAAGCGCTACCCAGACCAACGAAATCATCACTATGTTTTGTTTTGTTAAGACAGAGTCTTGCTCTGTCGCCCAGGCTGCAGTACAGTGGCAGGATCTCAGCTCACTGCAACCCCTACCTTCCAGTTCAAGCAAGTCTCATGTCTTAGCCTCCCAAGTAGCTGGGATTACAGGTGCATACCACCACGCCCAGCTAAATTATTTTTTTTTTTAGTAGAGGTGAGATTTCACCGTGTTGGCCAGGCTGGTCTTGAACTCCTGACCTCAGGTGATCCACCCACCTCTGCCTCCCAAAGTGCTGGATTACAGGCATGAGCCACCATGCCCAGCCTCATCAGCATATTTTTTAAATGCCTAAGACGATTCCATGTGCAGCCAGGTTGAGAAGGAAGATGCTTGACCTTTTGTTGTGGGAGAGAAGGGAGGGTCATCTTTAAAAGCTATGTGATTAGGAAGTAGAGTGACGAGCCAGGAAGTGAAATGACAAGCCAGAAACTAGCAGAAGGGCTTGAACAAAAGCTGAGTGTCCCAAGATTTTTACCCTGGTGGTTGAGAAGGCCCAGAGAATAACCCCACTTTCCTCTGAAACTCCTCAGAATGAGGCTAATGGGAAAACAACTACAGCTACTGCCACAACTCTTTACTCCATTTGTCCAAGTGTCCAGAGTGACCCTGATGACAACTGTCATAACATCTCCCCACTGCCATTACCAGATGGGTTTAGATGCAGTAGGGAACATTGTGTGCAATTCAGAGTCGCCCCATACTGCCTTTGTCAAGTTTGGTCCCAAACAGACTAAGTTCTGCTCTTTTTCTAGCAAGTTAGAAGCCCTAATACAATGATTCTAAATCCCGTTGCTACATTAGAAACATTTGAGGAGCTTCATAAACACCAGCAGCCCACCCCCAGGCCTGTGTATGCTATCCATGGTGAACAATGACCACTGGACCGCTACTGTTGAAGGCACGTCCTGAGACACTGAGCCCTGACTCGGCAGGAGAAGAGGCCCACAATCATGTGGCTTTCATTCCTTTCTGGCTTTAGATTCCATTGTCTTTTAAGTAAAACGGGTTCATCAATCTGTTTAAGCAGTGCCCCGGTAGCTACAGAAGCTGACAGTAAAAATCCTAACTATAATGGCAACGTGTATGTGCGAAGCACTGCTCATACATTACATATGTTAACTCTTTATCCTCAAAACAACCTTATGAGGTAGATAGTACCATAATCCATAGTTCATAGATAAGAAAACTGAGGCACAGAGATTCTAAATTCACTCCAGGTCAAAAAACTAGGAGACCACCATGGTTTGCTGCCTCCAAATGTCCAAACAGCTAGATCTGTTCTGATGACCTAACATTAGAGTCCTTGTACCTTCTGCAGAGATCTTCCTTAGAACAGTGCTTCTCATACAAATGTTGCTACCAATCATCGGAACATCAAGCTCCCAGGTAAGGCGACTGCTGCCAGTCTCTGCATCACATGCTGAGCAGCAAGGTCTTAGGGCTCTCTCCTTCACATCTTGTAATTTGACAACTAGATGCCTTAGGGCCTAATGACTTAAGAATCCAATATTTCCCCTTTTCTGACACACAACCTCATGTGGAAACTTAGTTGGCAGTAGCACTGTGTCCTTATAGTCAGGATACCCCTTGGGCAAGGAACTTGGTAACTAACAATGCTCAATGCTGAACATGCATCTAATTTTGAGGCTTTACTGGGTCTCATGAAGCAAGACTGATTTGAAAACAGCACTTATGGGATCGGACTGCATACATGCAGAGTCAGAATAACTTGGCCTGCAGCCAAAATGAGCTGGGCCACAAATAGACTTAAAAAAAAAATTAACTCATTTTTTAAAAGTCCCATTAAAAGGATATTCAAATGGAAGTGCAGAGAGACAAAATGCAACCCTCACTAGCAGGCAGTCTATTAGCAGAAGGCTGGTGTGTCAGTTTGGGGACACATTCCACAAACCTCTGAGAAGATAAACTTCTCCCTCAGAATTTGGAGGCCTGAGCTATACACAGCACTAAGCAGGCTAGGATGCCTGAGGATCCTGAAGCACGGAGGCAGCTCTAATGCATCTATCCAGCTAAGCTGCACAGGCTTGCTGGATGCCCTGACAACTCGCAAGCAGCACTGCAGCTCCAAGCCTTGCTGCCTAAGTTGCTGGGAGGTGGCTGTAGAAAACACTGAAGATGGCCTACAGTCCCTAACACAAATGCACACCCTGTGGCATCAAGTATCACATGCATTCATCTGAGAAAGATGCTGCTCTGAGTACAGAGGCACTGCCACCTTCCAAGCTCTGAGTCTGGCGAGGAAAAAAATGGGTAAAGCCAGTGGTAGATTCAAGCTATGGAGCGAATCTCAGGTGAAGTGGGACCCTGAAGTACTGTGTGAAAACGAACTTAAACTGCCCCTAAAGCCCTCTCCCCAACCCCTCCATTGAAGGACACAGATCCAGGCAAAACCATTTCTCCAGTGGAGAAACTGTGCAATAAAAAAGGGAAAGTTACAGCAGGATCCACATCAGGAATGGCCATGTGACTCTAGACAGACATCAGTTTATGCTACTCAACAGCTCTATGCATTGGGAGAGGCTGACCTAGAACTATGTGGATGCCCAATCCCTAGAGAACCTGCGTTCACCCCAACCAAGGGCAGGTCATGGAGGCTGTGGGGTCTACACTGACTCATGAATTGGCTGGGCTGATGAGCACACCTGGGCACCCATCTGCTTTGGAGCCCATGTGCTTCCACTGGACCTTGGATTATCTCTTCTCCAGTAGGGCAGGATAGGTGGTAGGAGGTGGAAGGGCAATGACCACTACTGTCAATCCTGGAGAGGCACTGGCTTCACAGTCAAAGTTAATAAGGCCCTGATGCTCCTCAAGATTCCAAAATATAAAGATTAACCACTGGTTGTTGTTCCTTTTTTTGTTTTGATTTTGAGACAGAGTTTCACTCATGTCGCCCAGGCTGGAGTGCAGTGGTGCGATCTCAGCTCACTACAACCTCCTCCTCCCAGCTTCAAGCGATTCTCCTGCCTCAGCTCCAGAGTAGCTGGGATTACAGGCGACCACCACCACGCCCGGCATAGGACAGCACATATTTATCTGATAAAAAGGAACAACTAGGCCGGGAGCAGTGGCTCACGCTTGTAATCCCAGCACTTTGGGAGGCCAAGGTCAGCAGATCACCTGAGGTCAGGAGTTAGAGACCAGCCTGGTCAATATGGTGAGACTCCATATTGTATTTAGTAGAGACCCCGTCTCTACTAAAAATACAAAAAAAATTAGCCAGGCGTGGTGGTGGTCGCCTGTAATCCCAGCTACTCGGGGGCTGAGGCAGGAGAATCCGCCTCCAGTAAGCCGAGATCGTGCCACTGCACTCTAGCCTGGGCGACATGAGTGAAACTCCGTCTCAAAAAAAAAAAAAAAAAAAAAATGTCCTGTCCTTAAGTATTTACCCAGAAATGATCCAAGTGCTTTAAGCACATTTCTAAATAAAGGATGAATAAGTGTGGGGTGAAGTCATTAATTGGGATCTGAAGGGTCAGGACTTGGATTTCTTGTTACTCTGTCCTAAAATCCTGACTTGGGTTACTGGTATAAGCTGCTTTAGGGTGGATTCTCAGCAGATTGGAAAGGCAAATGGGACTTGGAGAGAAAATGGCTTTGAAGCAGTCTTCGTTGCCCTGATAATCACTTTTCATTTCCAAGACATCACAGCTTCCTTTTACTGAAGATCTCTTTAAGATCCAGAAGCAAATAAACACCATATTCTTAAACAGCACAGGTTTCCCAATGTCAAATTATAATATCTGGCCAGGTGTGGTGGGTAACACCCATAATTCCAGCACTCTGGGAGGCCAAGGCAGGAGGATCACCTGTAGCCAGGAGTTTGAGACCAACCTGGTGAGGTGGGAGGACTGCTCAAGCCCAGGAGTTCAAGGCTGCAGTGAGCTAAGACTGTGTCACTGCACTCCAGCCAGGGTGACAGAGCAAGACCTCATCTCAACAACAACAAAAAATAGTATCTTAGAGATATTTTATTTAATGATATACTCCTGTTTCTATTTTAAACAGAGGATTAGCAAGACTCTTATCTATGTTCTAAATAAACAAAGACCAAAGACCATTGACTGCCAGGTCTGAGTTCCCCTCTAAGGCCATGAGTAGGAAACCTGTACACTGATGTTTTTTCTGAAGTTGTGTCTGAACAAAGGCATGGTTCCCCTTCCGTTTTTGGCCTGATTCTTGATGCAGGCACCTAAGCAGAGAGTTCAACTTTCCAACGCTAAATGGGAAAAGGCCATTGTGATTCCCTTTTCTTTAAATGAAACAAGAACTTGAATTTAGGAAGTAAAACTTAGGGACTTGCCTCTGTCTCTATTTATAGAATCAATATTTAATACTAACTACTCTAAATAAAAATCATGACACTTTACATGGTGACCGCCTGTTTTCCACTCCAAGGCAGAAATAACTGAGAACTTACTCCCCTTCAGCCTCAGACATAATTGATCTTCATGCAGACCAGTCAGTCATCGGAGAGGGAGGGCTCCTGCAGGCTTGAATTCATCCCTTCTCTAATTTCCCCAGCCACTCTTTGAAGCCAGCAAGCACTGCATGAAGGTTAAGAGAGGCTCCATGCTTCCCTAAGGAGGCTGAAAAGACCTGAGGAAGAGGCTGCAAATTGTCTTGGGAAGAGATGGTGAAGCTGAATCATAGCCAGCTTTAGGAAGGACCTTGTGGCACTTTTTGTTTATGTTTATGGCTGATTTACATTTGCATAAAGCCCAATGATGTCACAAGCCTCTTTTGTTTAGAAACAAATTTGTATTTTTAGCCCGGTGTGGTGGCACACACCTGTGGTCCCATCCTAGTTATTAGGGAGTCTGAGGTGGGAGGATCACTTGATCCTAGGAGGCAGAGATTGCAGTGAGCTGAGATTGCACCACTGCACTCCAACCTGGGCAACAGAGTGAGAATCTGTCTCAAAAAAAAAAAATTTTCTGAGAATAAAGCCCCAAAATGAACAGTTGCATTAAATGTAGGGTGACAGTCATTAACTGGGGCCAAAAGAGCTGACAGCCTGGGCAAAAGGGTCCTAGATGGTGACTAAATCCTGAAGGGTCAGGACTTGGATTTCTGGTTACTCGGCCCTAAAATCCTGACTTGAGTTACTAGTGTAATCTTAATCTGCTTTAGGGTTGATTCTCACCACACTGGAAAGGAAAACGGGACTTGGAGAGAAAATGGGTTGAAGCAGTCTCTGCTGCCCTGAAAAATCATTTTTCATTTCCAATTCTATTTCTATCTCAGGAATAATGGGGGAGGGGAAGTTGATAAGACCTGTAGCCATTTTAATTGCCAGATTACTGTGGAGCCATCTGAGTAATCTGAAGGTCTCCAGAAACCTGCTTCATTTCCTTTGAGAAGAACCAGAGAATCAGAATTGAGGAAAATAAACTCAATGCCATAGATCCTAGTCACTTACTTTCTCCCACTGAGCCACCACCTCCGGGAAGTAGGAAACACAGGGTCACCAAGACTCTGCAGAAGTTGCAGATGTTATGAAAGAAGATTACCTCCCCAAACACCTTAAGGAAAGCCCAGGGTAACCAAGGATGCCCAAGGCTTCCTTCCCAGGTGAAGACACAGCCCAGAGGCCTAGGAAGGAAGGTTGGAAGAGCCCTTTGGGTGACAAGATCACCTCAAGCAACACCACAGCTTCCAGAGCTACAGCTGTGGCAGACCAGTGGTGTCCAGTGGGCAGGCCTGGGCTGTCTCCTCAGGTTGAACGCTGGCCTTAGGGAGGGAGCTTCCATTTCTCCCCTGCCTTTCTATCAGACACCAGGAAGTGGAGGTGGAGGACACTGGGAAAGAGGAAATCAGACCAAAAAATAGCCAGAGCTTTCCACCTTTAACAGAAGTAAGTAACTGGAATTTGGCAGAGGCCTCTTCTGGAGTCTTCAAGGATTTTCAACAGGAACCTATGTGGGCAACATTGGGCTAGTTTCCAGGGCTTCTGAAAGCCTTCACTTTTAGAAGTATTACTTCTGGGGGTGGTATATGAAACCTACATTGGGTCACTAAGATAAGATGTGGCCAGGAACTCACACTCAGGGGAGAGGTGGGGGCCAGAATCTGGATCAGGGCCTAAAACTACCCACTCAGTAATGGGAAAGGACTGACTAGGATGTCAGACGGAGCCCCTCCATTTTCCTCTTTCCACAGGGGACTAAAGCTGGGCTATCAAATACACAGAAAAGGGGAATTCTAATGCCTCTGCCTACATTCAGGCCACAAGTTACAGTCCCAAAGATTGCTTCCAGGCAGCACAATAGTCTGACAGTCAAAGCAGGTGCTACCAAGGGAGGTATGAGTCTATAAAAAGACTTCAGAGCCCTTTACTGTGCAGCAGTCATTTTGTCAGACTTGAGGATCAGGCAGCTATAGACACTTACAATGTCAAAGAGTTGACCAAGTTTGGAAGCAAGCAAACTGGATGATTAACTGAGTGAGCCTCAGCAGGGCCCACAGGCTCCCAGTGGAGGAGCGTGCCAGGACTGCCTTCGGGAAAGAAAACCTCATTTCAGGCCTCAGTTCTACCTACAGCTTAAGACTAAATAAGTTCTCAACTGTTTTAAAAGATTCTTGGAGATGTTAGGCTGAGTTTCATTTTTTTTTTTAAAGACCAGGCCTTGTTCTATTTTCTGAATCCAAAATGCACTCTTATGTATTGCAGCCATTATTTTCCTGGAGCCCCTGATGTCAGGGAGCACAAAATACAGATTTCTAGTCAGGACCCCTAAGAGTTTTCAGACTTCCAAAGGTTTGGAGTTTCGTAAGCAGCCAACCAGATGTCTAATACCAGAGGGCCCATCTAGTAAACACCTCTCACCTGGACTGTGGGACTGTCTTATCCACAAACAGGAAGATCGCCTTTTCAGAAGGAAGCTGGATCCTTTTCCTGATGATCCACATGAACTGAGCCACAGTGATATCAGATGGAACCAAGTACTTCCGTTTGTCAATGTCAACAATCTGAGAGCCTGAGACCTTTTCCACAATCACCTGGGAAAGTAAAGAGAGGTCAGGACTGCGTTTCCTAAAGGGAGGCTCTGGCCTCACATGGCTGAGGAGCTGACTAACAGAGTGTGGGCAAGGAGGTGGGTGGGAAACTGCATAGCAGGAGAAAATATGTCTTTGGCTTAATAAACCACACGCTCTGGAGATTAAGAATTGATATAAATGTGTTACAGGGAAACGGTAAGTGCTTTTCTGTGGTCAATTATGTAAGAGAAATGCAACCCTTACTACTAAGCTTTTCCACATTTTATCTGGGCAGACCTAAGAGTATCTGGGGAGGATTTCATCCATGGTCCGTTACTCTAGGACCCCAGAATGGATCCACCTTCACACTACAGGAAACACTACTGTGTTCCCAAGGAACACAGGAGACAAGAACGGATGGACTAATGGGAATGCCTGGAATTTCAGCCAGCCAAGAACCAAGCTCTTCATTTGGCCTGTTGCTCCTCTCTGAACAAGTTTCAAATCCGTCCCTCCTACTCCTTTCCTGAGACGAATTATTCACAAGCAAAGAGCTACAATAACAGGCCTTAATGTCCATTAAAAATTAATAAGGATTACAAAACTGTCTCTCCAACCATGGAAGAAATATAACATCATATTTATTATTGACTAAGAAGAAAACATGGCAGAAGGGTTTTCAGCGGCTTTTCACATTATTTTGGTCAGGCAAGGATGACAGGGTCAAGGTGAGGTAACGGAGCTAGAAGTTAGGTAAAGATGGAGGCTCAAAGTAAAAGATGAACGTCCTGAGACTCAAGTACCACTTCCAAGACCAAAGTGACAGTCTCCCTCCACCACCATTCCCAAAAGTGGCAGTGACCTGTTGCCCTGTCCTAGAACATCGTTCCTTACATAATTGGCCAGGGAGCCCCGAGGCTGCAGACGGCTCGCTGGCCTAGATCGGGAGATTCAGCACTGAGACACCCTGAACAGCACCAGCCCGAGCCCCTCACGCCCCGGCCCTGGGACGCCTCATCCGAGTCTGGCCTGTCAGTTACTATTAACTGGGACTGGAATCTCAACTTGTCAACTGTTGAATGGCCTGGGGCCTATTACGGGTCCCAGACGACAGAGGTGACAGCGAGGTGAGGGGGCGGAGAGTCCACACACTCACCGGAACCCTGTCGGGATATTTCGCTCGAATCTTCGCGGACTCCACGCATCTGTGTTCTGTGGGAGAAACAAACAGGGCTGACGGCTGGGCCTGCCCCCCGGTCGGTTTCCGGCCCCCGGCCCTCCTCCTCCTGCGCCCTGCGCACAGCCCAGGCCCTGGTTCCGGCGTCCCCGCGGCCGCGGTCCTGTCCCCTACTGCTCCCAGCAGGGCCCGCGGAGGGTGACACGGGGTCAGGAGGCGGCTGCCCCAGGCACCAGGGCCTGGGCGACTCGAGACCGGAGCAGGGCATCCGCCCCACTCCACCCGAACCAGGGCCGCCACAGTGGGGGAGGGGGCCCACCCGCCGCCCCGGCCCCCAGCAGCCGGGCCGACCGCCAAGTGCTTACCCAGCGAGTGGTCCTCCTTGAACATCCACTTCATGGCGGCGGCGGGAAAGGGACGGAACCGGCTCTCGGAGCCGCGGAGCTCAGCGCACCGACCACAACAACAACGACGGCAGCAGCGGCAGCGACGGCGGCGACTACACGGCAGGCGGGACTTCCGGCTGTCGGAGCCTAGCAACCGGTCGGGGGCGGGGCTTCCGGCGCTATTTGCCAGGACGCCGCGCCAAGGGGCCGGGCCGCACGTAAAGGGGCGGGGCAGCGGATGGCCCCCTCGGAGGATCCTAGGCTACGGAGGTGATGAAGTTGGTTACGGGGACGTCTGTGAGCAGTATCTGCGACCCCAGGAAGGAATGTTCGGGGAACTGGTGACAGGAGTGGGGTCTCGGGAGCGTTGGTGGCGGGAAACGTCTGGCTGATAGTGTAGGGCTCTTACTGAGGGCTGTTTGGGGGTGTGGCTGATAGTTGAGAGCGCTTAGAGCGGTTCATAGGGAAAGTCTGAATGGGGAATTGGTGACAAGAACGGTCTTTAGGGGTAAGAATGACACGAGGGGTTTCTAGTGCTTGGCGATAACAAAGGAGCTGTTTAGGGCGTTGAAAGTTGGGGAGTATTGCTTGGGGGGTGACAGATTGGAGGCTCAGTATGGTAGGGGTGGTGTTTGAGGACACTGTAGGAGGTGGCACTGAGGACAACCCGGAGGTCCAGTATTAGGGACAGCTGTAATAGGTTGCCTTGGTCCTAGAAATTGAATTTAAACAAATCCCATTTTCTTCCTTTATTCGTGAATAAATATTTGAATAAACATTTACGAAAAGGTATCACAAATGCACATTTGAGGCGGGGCGCGGTAGCTCACGCCTGTAATCCCAACACTTTGGGAGGCCGACGCGGGTGGATCACCTGAGGTCAGGAATTGGAGACCAACCTGGCCAACGTAGTGAAACCCCAAAAATTAGCCAGGCATGGTGGCGGGCGCCTGTAGTCCCAGCTCCTCGGGAGGCTGAGTCAGGAGAATCATTTGAACCAGAGAGGTGGAGGTTGCAGTGAGCCAAGATCACACCACTGCACTCCCGCCTGGGCAACAGAGCAAGACTCTGCCTCAAAAAAAAAAAAAAAATGCACATTTGAGGAGTGTAACATCACTGATCACAGACCCCTTAATCTTAGCTGGCAGAGGAGTTAGAGGTGACTGTCATATTCGGAGAATTCCCCTGAGAGCTGGTCATGAGATGGTTTTCCTCGTTTGGCTGTGGAAGTGGTTTAGCAATCACAGCCTGAGCTATGTGTGTGTCACCTGCCCGGACATATGCTTTGAGATTCTCCAGTCAGTGACGTAATGCCTTTTTTCCAAGCAGAGTCATCAAGGCAGTCTGGTGTGGGTCACCATCTGTTTATAAGCTGCTGAACATGTAGCAAGAATGTTCACTTAATTGGACACATGAACTCTGCCACGTGCTTGTGATTCTGATGCACCTGTAAAGCCTGTATGTTTGAACGTGGTAGTTCATCATTTCCTACACTGGAAATTCCTGATTGATGCTGTGGAATCTAGCTTCATTCTAAAAGTATTTTTGTTATTTTAAGACTGTGTGTCTGAGCAACTAGAACAGTTTTTTTGTTTGCTTCTTTGTTTTTGTTTTTGTTTTTTGAGACAGAGTCTTGCTCTGTCACCCAGGCTGGAGTTCAGTGGCACCATCTCAGCTCACTACAGTCTGCCTCCTGGGTTCAAGTGATTCTCCTGCCTCAGCCTCCCGAGTAACTGGGACTACAGGGACTCACCACCACACCCAGCTAATTTTTGTATTTTTGGTAGAGATGGGGTTTTGCCCTGTTGGCCAGGCTGGTCTTGAACTTCTCACCTCAAGAAAGTGATTTGCCCGCTTTGGCCTTCCAAAGTGCTAGGATTACAGGTGTGAGCCACTGCGTTTGTTTGTTTGTTTGTAATGAAGTGAAAAAAGCCTTTGAATTTCCTACTTAGAAATTACTGTTGTTACATACAAAAGCTCTGTGCTAGGTGCTGGGGAAAAACAGTGAAGAAGACAGATGACACCCCTGTTCTTATGGGTGGGAGCATGAGATATTCTTGTCCCCCTGACATATTCTAGTGGGACAAGACAAAAAATAAATATGTTAGGTAATGATAGGTGCTGTTTAGAAAAATAAAGCAGAGTAGGTGACTAAAGTGTGGTGGGATGGAATGCTAATTAGATAAAGTGGCTGGCATGTTCTAGGGAACCCCTGTGGATGGAGCTGAATAAATGAGAGAGGAGAGTGTGTTATGAGACAAATTCAAAGAGCTCTAAAACAAAACTGTGTTGAGCTTTGAATTCCATGCAAAGAGCTTTGGATTTTATTCAGAATGAGATGAGAAGTCAGTGTAGGGGTTTAAGCAGAGATGTAACACAATCTGCCTTTCCTTTTCAAAAGGCTAGCTTAGTAGACTGTAGGCGCTGAGGGTGGAAGCAGGGAAATAGTCGAGAGGCTATTGTGATAATCTTAGTGAAAGATGATATTGGCTTAGGCCAAGGTGGGGTCTAGGGAGGTGATGGGAAGCAGTTGTATTCTGGATATATTTTGAAGGTAAAACTGGTAACATTTGCTGATAGATTGGATGTAAGATATGAGGGACAGATCAAAATCAAGGTTTTTGGAAGGATGGAATTGCCATTTACTGAAATAGGATGGAGCCAGCTTGGGGAGTGAAAAACAAGAGTTTGGTTTTAGAGATATTAAATATGAGATGTCCAGGAGACACACCCAAGTGAAGATGTAGAGTTGGTGAATGGTGCTATGAGTCTCAAATTTAGAAATATTTCAAGCTATTAAACTGGGTAGGAGTAAGTAGACAGTGAGTTTAAAAATGAAAATACCTGGGCAGGCACAGTGGCACATGCCTGTAATCCCGGCACTTTGGGAGACCAAGGCAGGTGGATCACCTGAAATCAGGAGTTCATGACCAGCCTGACTAACATGGTGAAATCCCATCTCTGCTAAATACAAAACAGTTAGCCAGGTGTGGCGGCACATGCCTGTAATCCCAGCTACTTGGGAGGCTGAGACAGGAGAATTGCTTGTACTTGGGAGGCAGAGGTTGCAGTGAGCTGAGATCACACCATTGCACTCCAGCTTGGGCAACAAGAGTGAAACTCTGTCTCAAAGAAAAGAAAATACCTATTTTGCAAATAGAATTAAACACTGAAGAATGAAGATGGTTGCTCACCATCTCCTAGTCAGTGAACCAGTGGAGGAGTTAGAAATTGGACTCAACACCTCTGCTTCCCTTTACAGAGCTGGTCATTGTGTCCTAGTCCAAGATATATGTATATTGTCTTGCATGTGAAAGAGCTAAAAACACTTCTTAGGGGAAAATTTCACTGCACACCAATTCATAGACATGTCTCCTGATGGTCTCGATGATGTGCAATGCATTTTGGTCTTCCATCCTTACCTACTTTCTTAGTGTCTTTTCCCGGTTCACCATTCTAATTGACTTATTTCATCCACCTTGATGATATGTACCACCTTCTTTACACATTGGGTTATTGTATTTAGCTATGGAATGTTCTAAGGACACTGGATGCCTTCCTTGAGGGGGTGGTTAGTTGAGGAGGTTCAAGTCTGGAGAAGAAATAGGATAATGAATATATGCAATGTAATTACAGATTAACAAATCTATAAAACACAGAGAATGAATTTCAAATGTTGGAGAGGTATGTGAACATGGACACTGAGGCATTGCTAAGGCAATAGGGGCCAGCACAAAGCCAAGTGAGAATTAACAAGAAAGATTTCACAGAGAATGTGAATCTTCTGATGTAGAGAGAGGGGTACATTTTTCAATGAGTAAACGTTTCCTTTCCAGATAAAAACAAAGACTGGGGTTGGAAGAGGGAACAGAAAATCAGTGTAGATAAGTAAGTAAAATGTTGGAAAGCTTTGAAGCAAACATTCAGAAGTTTTAACCTAATTCAAGAGACCCTGAATAGGAGCTCCTATAAATGAGAGAGAAACATGATTAAAATCTGCAATTTGGCCGGGCGCGGTGGCTCACGCCTGTTATCCCAGCACTTTGGGAGGCCGAGGCGGGCGGATCACAAGGTCAGGAGATCGAGACCATGGTGAAACCCCGTCTCTACTAAAAATAGAAA
>NW_012103920.1:8269920-8273558 GCF_000951045.1 Mandrillus leucophaeus
GGGCCCAGGAGATGGAGGTCACAGTGAGCTAAGATTGTACCACTGCACTCCAGCCTGGGCAACAGAGCCAGAAAAAAAAAAAAAAAAAAAAAGTGCAGTTTTAAGAGGATGACTCTTTTTGTCCTCACAAATAAATTGTATGAAACACAAGAACATTGTGGAAGTGGAAACTGAGAAGTTATCAGTCATGGGTATATGGACATGACACATATACACGGATCTTCAGGATTTTTAAATCTATACTTTCTCTTAAGGAATTGAAATAAAACTCAAAACTAGCTTTCTCAAACCGTGGAAGCAAAGGGTAAATAGTATCCATTATTTGCTTTTGCAAAGTTCATGGCATCTCAGGGAAGGCTGAAGCACTTCGTACACCTAAATTCTTAGTAGTCACCTCCTTCTGTTTCAGAAGTGACTCTGGTACAGTATCTGTTTCATTCCATTGAAAGAAGGAGCTTTGGAGGCAAACACTTCCTTCCTCACAGGAGAGTGACTCTCAGGAGTCGACCCTAGATCCATCTATTCTAGAAGACCCCTGTGGTTATATAAATAAATGAAAGTCAGCTGGGCATGGTGACTCACGCTTGTGATCCCAGCACTTTGGGAGGCTGAGGCGGGTGAATCATGAGGTCAGGAGTTTGAGACTAGCCTGGCCAACATGGTGAAACCCCATCTCTACTAAAAATACAAAAAAATTATCAGGGCGTGGTGGCAGGTACCTGTAATCTGAGCTACTCAGGAGGCTGAGAGAGGAGAATCACTTGAACCTGGGAGGCAGAGGTTGCGGTGAGCCGAGATCGCGCCATTGCACTCAAGCCTGGGCAACAAGAGTGAAACTGCATCTCAAAATAAAAGAAAGTCATCCACTTAAAGCATAAATATAGTATGTCAGAATCAAACCATAGACTTAACCGTAACAATTGCTGTATTTAAGAACTATGTTGAGGCCGATCGTGGTGGTCCCAGCACTTCAGGAGGCCAAGGCAGGTGGATCTCTTGAACCCCAGAGTATGAGATCAACCTGCCAACCTGGGCAATGTGGCGGAATCCCATCTCCACCAAAAAAACAAAAACCAACAAAAAACTATGTTGAGGCCAGGTACAGTGGCTCACACCTGTAATCCCAGCACATTGTGGGGTCAAGGCAGAAGGATACTTGAGCCCAGGAGTTGGAGACCAGCCTGGGCAACATGGCAAGGCTTTGTCACTTTAAAAAAATTTTTTTTCTGGATGGAATCACCTGGGCTGGAGTGCAGTGGCATGATCTCGGCTCACTGCAACCTCCCGGGTTCAAGCGATTCTCCTGCCTCAGCCAAAATTTTTTTTTTCTTTTTTTTTTTTTTTGAGATAGAGTCTCGCTCTGTCACCCAGGCTGGAGTGCAGTGGCATGATCTCGGCTCACTGCAAGCTCCACCTCCCAGGTTCATGCCATCCTCCTGCCTCAGCCTCCCGAGTAGCTGGGACCACAGGCACCCGCCACCATGCTGGCTAATTTTTTGTATTTTTAGTAGAGATGGGGTTTCACCATGTTAGCTAGATGGTCTTGATCTCCTGACTTCATGATCCGCCTGCCTCGGCCTCCCAAAGTCCTGAGTCACAGGCATGAGCCACCGCGCCCAGCCCCAATTTTTTTTTTTTTTTAATTAGCTGGGCACGGTGGCCTCAGCTATTCAGGAGGCTGAGGCAGGAGAAGTACTTGAGCCCAGGAGGCAGACAGAGGGAGACCCTGCATAAAAACAACAACAACAACAACAAACTACATTGCCACCCCAGAAAAGCTTTTAATCAAGAACAAGTAGTATTGAACCTGGTATTTGAAAAGCATTTTGTGGCTGATGATGTCAATCTTGGACTGTAGTAAGGACCCTGGGATGGTTTTCCCAAATGGGCGGTCCTGACCTCTCTATTAAGTCTGTGGTGTTAGGATGTCAGCTCTTCCCTTCATCTAAAAGCCACTTCGAGGTTGCTTTCAAAGTAGTGGCAACAAGTACTGGACTCCACTCAGCACAAACCTCACACCATCTCCTGACACTGCAATGTGATCCTTCAGGGCTTTTTTTTTTTTTTCCTTTCTTTAGACAGAGTCTCGCTCTGTCACCCAGGCTAGAGTGCAGTGGTGCTGTCACAGCTTACTACAACCTCTAACTCTTGGGCTCAAGCAGTCCTCCTGTCTTGGCATCCCAAAGTGTTACTGGAAAGGGGTCCCAATCCAGACCCCAAGAAAAGGTTCCTGGATCTCATGCAAGAAAGAATTTGGTACAAGTCCACAGAGTAAAAAAAATGACTATTCCATAGACAGAGCATCAGTATGGGCTACTTGACTGAGTAAACCTATAGTTATTTCTTGATCCATATGCTAAACAAAGGGTAGAATATTCATGAGTTTTCCAGGAAAGGGGCAGAGATTTCCCCGGAACTGACGGTCCGTCCCCTTTTTAGACTATATAGGGTAACTTCCATACATTGCCATGGCATTTGTAAACTGTCATGGCACCAGTGGGAGTATCTTTTAGCATGCCAGTGCATTACAATGAGCGTATCATGAGCAGTGAGGATGACCAGAGGTTACATTCAGAGCCATCTTGGTTTTGGTGGCTTTTGACTGGCTTTTTTTCTTTTTTCTTTTTTTGAGACAGAGTTTTGTTCGTATCACCCAGGCTGGAGTGCACTGGCATGATCTCGGCTCACTGCAACCTCCGCCTCCCGGGTTCAAGTGATTCTCCCACCTGAGCCTCTAGAGTAGCTGGAGCTACAGGTGCCTGCCACCATGCCCAGCTAATTTTTGTATTTTTAATAGAGACGGGGTTTCATGCATGAGCCACCACACCCAGCCTTGGCTGGCTTCTTTTTAACTGCATCCTGTTTTATCCACAGGGTCTCTGTGACCTGTATCTTGTGCCATCCGCCTAGCTCATACTGTGACTAAGAATGCCTAACCTCCTGGGAAGACAGCCCAGTAGGTCCCAGCCTTATTTTACCCAGCCCCTATTCAAGCTGCAGTTGCTCTGGTTCAAACACCTCTGATGAAAGTGCTAAGGTGAGCCACTGCACCTAGCCTCAACAGCCTCTTGATTGGTCTCCCTGACTTCTGTTTTTCCTCACCTCTCAGTGACCTTATCCTGGTATATTGTAAACCAAAACCAAAATTCTAAGCTCCCAACCATCTGAATGGAACCCTCCTCTCAGCCAAGGGCATTCCAAAGTTAACCTGAAAAACTAGTTCTGGCCATGATGGGAAGTGGGGAGTCAGACGTAACTCATTATACCCTCCTCTTTTTTGAATTCAGACCCAGCTGACCAGTATTAACATCAACACACAGATCTTAAGACTGATATTAATAGAACAAATTCTTAAAGTCTGATAAGAAACATTTACAATCTGTTCTCTCTGAAGCCTGGAGGCTTTATTTGCATGATAAAATATTGGACTCCACAACCCCTTATTGTTTTTTGTTTTTGTTTTTTTGAGATGGAATCTCGCTCTGTCACCCAGACTGGAGTGCAGTGGCACTGATCTCAGCTCACTGCAGCTGCCGCCTCCCAGGTTCAAGCAATTCTCCTGCCTCAGCCTCCCAAGTAGCTGGGATTACAGGTGCATGCCTCCAGACGCGGCTAACTTTTTTTTTTTTTTTTTTTTT
>NW_012103920.1:8278099-8281136 GCF_000951045.1 Mandrillus leucophaeus
TCTCCTGCCTCAGCCTCCCGAGTAGCTGGGACCACAGGCACCCGCCACCACGCCCAGCTAATTTTTTGTATTTTTAGTAGAGACGGGGTTTCACTGTGTCAGCCAGGATGGTCTCGATTTCCTGACCTCGTGATCCGCCCACCTCCCAAAGTGCTGGGATTATAGGCGTGAGCCACCGCTCCCGGCCAATTTTTGTATTTTTAGTAGAGATGAGGTTTCACCATGTTGGCCAGGCTGGTCTTGAACTCCACACCTCAGGTGATCGGCCCAACTTGGCCTCCCAAAGTGTTGAGATTACAGGCATGTGCCACTGCGCCCAGCCATTCAGGGCCATTTGATGAAGAACTTGGCTGTGGACCATAGTTGTTGCTTTTTTTAAAGTCCTTCTACCGTGTTCGAAATATGGTTGGGGGCGGTGGGGGGTGTAAGCATTCAATTAAGCAATATGCCGGTGATCTCTGGGGAGGACCACAGCTTCCTATAAAACTCGCCGCTGAGCTTATACCCAACACAGGGTTAACGAAGTGCATCAGAGCTTTGTAGTAATTCCACTCTATCCCTCCAAGAGCCAGGGGATTTGTGTTTCCGTGTCTTGTCTTGCATTGGAGCATAGTGGAAGCAAGAGAAAATCTGGGAGCAAAGGCACCTGGCTTTGGTCTTAGCCCAGGACCAGGTCCAGGACCGCGGCCAGGCTTGTAACTGAGTGGATTTCAGCAGGAACCACACTGGGGATTAACAGATGACACAAAAGCAGGTGTTTGTTGTGTGCAGGAGCACGAGGGGAGAAGAAAAGGCACACATACAATACCTTTAAGGGTAAGCAAGCTTTATCCCACGTAAATGGCAATACAGATATTATAATAAGCAAATTAATATAATAAGCAGATTGATATAAGCAAATTGCAATGGGAAGAGGAGAAGGAAAAAGATACATATATTTACACTCATCAGACTATGGAGGATTCACCTCCAGACTGGGAAGCAAGAGCCTGAGCTCCAGAGCCGGCCACTCGTCAGTCAGTGCACAGATGAGGAGAGGTCTCATGAAGCTTTGGGTGGTCTGGGATCCTAGCTCTTCTTGTAACATGTTGTCTGACATGAGGCCCGGTCACGAGGGGCCTTCGTGGCTGGGCTCAAGGAACACAAAAAGGTCAACTTGTTTTTGTGATTGTTGTTTTTCAATAACTAACGTATAGGAATAGACCGAAATAGAGATTTCTGCGAAACAGCGCTGGATGAACGCCTCAAGGGGCTCCCACAACCTGTTTCGGAACTTGGTGACCATTGTTTGTGTCCATGTCAGTTCAAATTTAAATATTTAATTTTTCCTCCTCAGTGTTCAAGTCAACTTTTATGGGCATCTTATTTTACACAAATGTTAACACAGAAAACAGCCACGACTTTGGTCTACGGAAACGTTCTATCGCCGCCCGGCCTTTACGCAAAGGGACACAGCTTGAAAAGCGAGGCCGGCAGTCCCCGGTAGCGCCACGCCCGCTAACCCCGCCCTCGCCACTGGCTCCTTTCGGTCTGGCCTTGCTATTGGCTCCTTTCCGGGAGCCCTCGGTTGCCGTGGAGACCGAGGCGATGGCAACCAGGAGAAGCCAAACTTGGTCCTCCGGCTCGCGGCGTGCCTGCGCGCGGTGCTCATGGCGCTCTACGATCTCTTCTCTCACCCGGTCGAGCGCAGCTACCGCGCGGGACTCTGCTCCAAAGCCGCGCTGTTCCTGCTGCTGGCCGCTGCGCTCACGTACATCCCGCCGCTGCTGGTGGCCTTCCGGAGCCACGGTGAGCCTGCCCCAGCCGCTGTGTCACGCGACTCCCCGGGCGCGCTCGGCCGGGGCCGGCCTCCCTGACGGCCTCCCCACCGCCTTCTTTAATTCAGGGTTTTGGCTGAAGAGGAGCAGCTACGAGGAGCAGGCGACCGTGCGCTTCCAACACCAGGTGCTGCTCGTGGCCCTGCTGGGACCCGAGAGCGACGGGTTCCTCGCTTGGAGCACGTTCCCCGCTTTCAACCGGCTGCAGGGGGATCGCCTGCGCGTCCCGCTCGTTTCGGTGCGTGGTTCCCGCCTGGGCCTGGGGCAAAGCGGGCGGTGGGGTGGGGACGGGGACGGGAATGAGGATGTGGGGCGAGCGGCCCCGGCCCTGGGGAACCCAGCTTGGATCCTAAGGACTCGCGAACACGCAAAGGTGGCGTTTCATCTCCTGGGACCTAGGGAATCGATTTTCTGTTTCATTCTGCTTCTCCCAGATGTCCCCGGCCCCCAGAAAGTTAGCCACGCTGTCAGCATATGCGCCCTGATACAGAGTTCAGAGGTGTGGAGGCAGCCTGCGTCTGCCTCCGTCACACCCGCGGGCCTGGCCTGATGGAGGGTGTTTGTGAAAGTCCATTTAGGAGCCTTGAAGGCAGCGCGCTGTTAATGTAGGTAACCCCATTCTGTCGCGGCGTTTCTGCATCACACCACTGTAGGAGCGGAAAGGGCGGCATTTTTATGGAGCCCTGACCCCTGGAAACCAAGGCGCTGATTGGTTAAGCGGCCTTCCCAGAACGCGCTATGGCCGAGTCACGCCTCCCTGGGTTTGTCCCGTTGGAGACTGCGTCATACTGAAGCTGTCGGGATGAAATTGAAGCATGTTACTGTCTGTAGTTTATTTATTTATTTTTAAATTTTTCATCAGTAGAGTGCTGAGAGGAATCTGTAATTTAGTATTTGCTTTGAGATAAGCGAATGCTTCCTTTATAGTCACTCCTTTTCACTCATTTTCTCAAAACGTTTTCCTTTAGAAGTATGACACTTACCGTTTTCCTTCTTTCAAAGTTGAATCTCTTCAGACATCTCTAAGACGATTGCCCTACAAGCCAACCTTGTATAGCTGAGGAGAAAAGAAAATCAGACTTGTTCCCAGCAACTAAATAAAATTGTTTTTAAAAATCCGATTGGGCCGGGCGCGGTGGCTCACGCCTGTAATCCCAGCACTTCGGGAGGCCGAGGCGGGCGGATCACGAGGTCAGGAGATCGAAACCATCCTGGCTAAC
>NW_012103920.1:8282386-8283360 GCF_000951045.1 Mandrillus leucophaeus
CATGTTGGCCAGGCTGGTCTCGAACTCCTGACCTCAAGTGATCTGCCTGCCTTGGCCTCCCAAAGTGCTGGGATTACAGGCGTGAGCCACTGTGACCTGCCCACAAACCCACATGTTCCTTTCTATTGATTCCAGGTCTTTTGATAATAACCAGCTGCCAATTAGAAAAATCTGTGAATCTGCCAATTCTGTGGTCTGGAAGCCCCACCCCACCTACAGTTGTCTCATCTTCCAGTACTGAACCAATGTACATCCTACATATATTGATTGATGTCTCATGTCTCCCTAAATGTATAAACTCAAGTTATAGCCTGTCCACCTTGGGTATATGTCATCCGGACCTCCTGAGGCTGTATCACGGGCATGTCCTTTACCTTGGCAAAATAAATGTCTAAGTTGATTGAGACTTGTCTCAGATACATTTTGGTTTACTCTAATGACATGCTGTCATTAGAGAGACTTTTCCAAAACACAAAAGTTATCATGTCTTTCTGATTAAATGTCACTTTACTGACCGTTTAACAAATTTACTTGTATTTAAATATTTTGTATTTATTTTTTTAGAGACAAGGTCTCCTTCTGTTCCCAGCCTGGAGCACAGTGGTACAGTCATGGCTCACTGCAGCCTCCTGGGCTCAAGCCTTCCTCCTACCCAGGCCTCCCAAGTAACTGGACCTACAGGCATAAGTCACTATGCTCAGCCACTTAGGACCTTTATGTTGTTGTTGTTATTGTTGTTGTTGTTTGAGATGGAGTCTCACTGTCACCCAGGCTGGAGTCTAATGGCGTGATCTCCGCTCACTGTAATCTCCCCCTCCTGGGTTCCAGCGATTCTCCTGTCTCAGCCTTCAGAATAGCTGGGATTACCAGCACCTGCCACCATGCCTGGATAATTTTTTTTTTCTGTGACACGGAGTCTCGCTGTGTCGCCCAGGCTGCAGTGCAGTGGCATGATCTCAGCTCACTGCAACCTC
>NW_012103920.1:8288485-8296927 GCF_000951045.1 Mandrillus leucophaeus
AACCCCGTCTCTACTAAAAATACAGAAAATTACCAGGCGCGGTGGCGGGCACCTGTAGTCCCAGTTACTCAGGAAGCTGAGGCAGGAGAATGGCGTGAACCCGGGAGGCGGAGCTTGCAGTGAGCCGAGATCGCGCCAGTGCACTCCAGCCTGGGCGACAGAGCGAGACTCTGTCTCAAAATAATAATAATAATAAATAGAAATAAATTTTTAAAATCCAATTGGTCATATAAATAACTGCAAAAAAAAGAATAGTAATAGGTTGGCGCAAAAATAATTGCGGCTTTTGCCATTAAAAGTAGTGGCAAAAAAACCGGAATTACTTTTGCAACAACCTAATATGATTCAGGTTACTTTTCTCCTGTTACTTTACGAATGTTCTTATGTTCTGATTACAAAAGTGCATGCTCATTCTAAAATAATATAGAGTTACAGGTAGATATAATGACCAAAATTGAAGGCCCAGTTTTGTATATGTATCAATACTTATTAATCAGCCATATTCTTTTTGAGGTTTGCTTTGACTTTTTCACTATTGGGGACAACATTTCTTTTTTTCTTTCTTTCTTTTTCTTCTTTTTTTTTTTTTGAGACGGTGTCTTGCTCTGTTGTCCAGGCTGGAGTGCAGTGCTGCAATCTCTGCTCACTGCAACCTCCACTTCCTGGGTTCAAGCAATTCTCGTGCCTTAGCCTCCTGAGTAGCTGGGATTACAGGCTAATTTTTGGATTTTTAGTAGAGAAGGGGTTTCACCATGTTGGCCAGGCTAGTCTCGAACTCCTGACCTCAGGTGATCCACCCGCCTTGGTCTCCCAAAGTGCTGGCATCACAGGTGTCAGCCACCATGCCTGGCCTAGGGACAATATTTCTGTGAACAAGGTTTTGACTAAATCGTATGCCTTTAAACATCAGATTGTGAGGAATTGGAATAGCAGCTCTTTGATGAAATTAGGTAAGTACATAGAAAACTAAGCAAATCATTATTAACTGCAGGGAAATGAAAAGTAAGGAAAACTGAGAACTGAAAACTTATGAGAGTTGTGAATAGGATTTACATAGTCTTAATTATATGAACACTGAATGTTGACTAAAAAGAGATTTTAACTCTGTTGGGGGTAATGAGAAAGGTATTGAGAATGTGATAGGGGATGGTGGGAGGAGTTGGGGGAGAGAAGAAGCTAAATCATCTTTCCTTGTGGGAACTCAATAGAGAATGCCTAAAACTGAGAAATTGAGAATTTTCAATGCAAATGTTATCTCAAGACCTGGAGATACATTTCTAAATGATCAAGTAAATGAGATAAAAATATTTGCAGCTAGATATGATAGCTCACACCTGTAATACTAGCACTTTGCAAGGCCAAGGCAGGAGGATTGCTTGAGCCCTGGAATTCAAGGCCAGTGTGGGCAACATAGCAAGAGCCCACATTTCAAAAAAATAAAAAGTAGGCTGGGCGTGGTGGCTCACACCTATAATCCCAGCACTTTGGGAGGCTGAGGAGGGCGGATCACAAGATCAGGAGATCGAGACCATCCTGACTAACACTGTGAAACCCCGTCTCTAGTAAAAATACAAAAAAAAAAAAATTAGCTGGGTGTGATGGCGGACGCCTGTAGTCCCAGCTACTTGGGAGGCTGAGGCAGGAGAATGGCGTGAGCCCAGGAGGCAGAGCTTGCAATGAGCCGAGATCACGCCACTGTACTCCAGCCTGGTGACAGAGCAAGACTCCGCCTCAAAAAAAAAAAAATTAATTAATTAATTAAATAAAAAAGAAACCGAGAAGTGGTACAATTTGCCCTAGCTTTTTTTTTTTTTTTTTTTTTGAAACAGAATTTCACTGTCAGCCAGGCTGGAATGCAGTAGCACAATCTCAGCTCACTGCAACATCTGCCTTCTGGGTTCAAGCGATCCTCTCGCCTCAGCTTCCCAAGTAGCTGGGACTGCAGGCATGCACCACCACTCCTGGCTAATTTTTTTGTGTTTTTAGTGGAAACACGGTTTCACCATGTTGGCCAGGCTGGTCTAGAACTTCTGAACTCTGTTAATACACTCGCCTCAGCCTTTCAAAGAGCTGAGATTACAGGTGTGAGCCACTGTTCCTGGCCTGCCCTAGCTTTGAAGTGAACAGAGTCTGGGCTGGAACTCAGTATTTCTTATGCTGTATCTTAAAATCTTAGCCCTTATTGCAACAAACTACTTTTATTTTCTGACTTTGTGCATAGAGCCAGACTGGCGTCAGCCTATCCAGGAAACTGTCCAGAAAGCAAAGGAAACAGTGGCTGTTGGTTAAGGTTGGACCAAGTGCTGGGAGGTGGCTTTGCAGTGGCTAATTGGGGGAAATACTGAAGTCACAGCCTTGTTTCTGCTTTGGTCAGCTCATCTTGGACAGCGTTTCTAAGCTCCCTATATGTTTAATGCTTTGGAAGTCTAGTTTTTGTTGTTTTTAACGAGAGAAGAAAAAAGCAGAGTGACTTTTTCCCCTCAAGGAGGCTGACATAGCTCTAGAAGGCATGTGTGGACCCAGAGAATGCAGGGACTGAAGGTTATAGAAGGATTCTGGAGGATAAGTGGAGAGTACCATGCTTCTAAGACACCTGTTTTTTCTCATCTCTGAAATCAGTGTCTTCCTGTCTGTGGTTAACTGTTGGCAAAGAGGCAGGTGTGGCATAGTTCTCATTGCTTACACCTGTGCCGACATCAAACCATGCAGAAGGGGCATCATTTCAGTGTAAGAGGTGGGTGTTAGAAAAATAAAAATGCACTTAAAAAGAAGGGGCATCAGCGACCTCAGAGAAAACCCCAGTAGAACTAGTAGAGAAAACACTAGTAGGACATTATTTTAACCTCTGAATTGAGTGGAGAGCAAGTAAGGGAAAGTTCGAGAGCCTTTTAAAAACAGGAAGGCTCTGCATAATTTCAGAGTCTGCTTAAGGGGCCAGACTAATGACTTTTAGTTTCTTTTATGAATTGTTTGTTTGTTTGTTTGTTTGTTTGTTTATTTTGAGACAGGGTCTCACTCTGTTGCCCAGACTCGAGTGCAGTGGCGCATTCTTGGCTCACTGCAGCTTCTGCCTCCCAGGTTCAAGAGATTCTCCTTCCTCAGCCTCCCAAGTAGTTGGGATTACAGGCTCCTGCCACCACACCCGGCTCATTTTTGTATTTTTAGTAGAAACAAGGTTTTACCACATTGGCCAAGCTGGTCTCAAACTCCTGAGCTCAAGTGATCGGCCTGCCTCGGCCTCCCAAAATGCTGGGACTACAGGCATGAGCCACTGTGCTCTGCTGAATTTTTGTTTTTTGGTTTTTGTTTTTGTTTTACTGCTGTATCACCAACATGTTTGATGGCACAAAGGACAAAGTTGCATAGAAAAGTATGGATATTGTTGACTGAGTTAAAGTGTTATTCAAAAGGACGAGGATGTAAAGAAGTTTTAGGAATCCCTGAATCAATTTATTTTGCTAATAATTTTCTTTCTTTCTGTCTTTCTTTTTTTTGAAATGAAGCCTCGCTCTGTTACCCAGGCTGGTGTATAGTGGCGCCATCTCGGCTCACTGCAACCTCTCCCCCTCCTGGGTTCAAGCGATTCTCCTGCCTCAGCCTCCTGAGTAGCTGGGATTACAGGCAGGCACCACCACGCCCAGCTGATTTTTGTATTTTTAGTAGAGATGGGGTTTCACCATGTTGATCAGGCTGGTCTCGAACTCCTGACCTCAGGTGATCCACCCACCTTGGCCTCCCAAAGTGCTGGGATTACAGGCGTGAGCCACTACCCCCACCTGTTTGGCTTATATTTTTCTAAGTAAATAAACATGATAGCTGCCGTAAATATGTCTAAATCTAAAATTTCTTTTAGTAGCTTTTTAAAAAGTAAATGATTAGAAAAGTGTCATAGTTTAATTGGAAGTATTTTTCTTTTCTCAGTGGTATATAAAATAATGGTTCATTTTATAATTAATGGTATCTTAGATTGATTGAAATACAAGGCTGAACACCATGGCTCATGCCTATAATCTCAGCACTTTGGGAGGCTCAACACTTGAGCGCAGGAGTACCAGACTGCCTAGGCAACATAATGAGGCCCTACTACAAAAAATTTAAAAATTAGCCAGGGATAGTGGTGCATGCCTGTGGTCCCAGCTACTCAGAAGGCTGAGGTGGGAGGATCACTTGAGCCTAAGAGGTCAAGGCTGCAATGAGCTGTGATCGTGCCACTGCACTCCAGCCTTCTTTGACCCTGTAGCAAAAAAAAAAAAAAAAGAAGAAATAGAGAAAAAAAGAAGAAATACAGGTAGACAGGTGGAAAGGAACCATGAAGTAGCGGTTTCTGCTTTGCTAGAGACCCAAAACTGGTACCAAAGAGTATTTTTAGCATCAGAAGAAAGGAGCACCCGGTGATGACGAACATATGGTGAAATCAACACTGGGATAAACTAGGAAATTAACCTTTATTAAAAGAATATGGGCCATGCGCAGTGGCTCACGCCTGTAATCCCAGCACTTTGGGAGGCTGAGACGGGTGGATCACCTGAGGTAGGGAGTTCTAGACCAGCCTGGCCAACATGGTGAACCCCTGTCTCTACTAAAAACACAGAAATTAGCCAGATTGTGATATGTGATGGCAGGTTCCTGTAATCCCAGCTATTCAGGAGGCCGAGGCACGAGAATTGCTTGAACCCAGGAGGTGGAGATTGCAGTGAGCTGAGATCACACTACCCGTACTCCAGCCTGGGCGACAGAGCCAGACGACATCTCAAAAAAAAAAAAAAAAGTAGAAGAAGAATATGACTTGAATGAATGAAATGTACGCAAACAAAACAGAAACCAAACAAAATGCCAACAAACCATCAGATGCTGTAGAATTCCAGACAGGGAAAAAGTCACACATCAGGATACTCTGGAAACAATGGCACTTACATTTCTGGCAATTCCTGCAGTCAGGTGGTGTGTTGGTTATGAGGTATTGTCTCAGCTCCAAACCTACCTCCTATGCTCAGCTTCCAGGTTCCTGCTGAGATGCTGGAAGTCTTCTTCCCCTGCAGCTGCCTGTTAGGTTCTGCCGGTAGGAGGCATGATGAGCCTTGTTGTGGGAGTGAAAAAAAGAAAAAAAAAAAAATGAAACCACTGCCAGAGTGAAGCACCACTGCTGGGATGACACAAACAGGGACAACCAGCAAATAGGAAACATCAAGACACCTCTCCTCCAGCCTTCCAGGTTCCCTCTAGTGTGTCCTTCCTCTAAGCTCAGAGGTCCTGGCCCCATCTGGGCAACGGTCCCTTCTTGAGGTCTGAGGCTCAGCTCTTTGAGGCCTCTTCCCTGAACCTCTAAGTTCTATCAACCCCAGCTGCTTCCCCTTCTTCTCTAGTCCTAGGCGTGAGAACTGCTCCCTGCAGCTATCTGTGTGTTGCCAGGATATCCCCTTTTTACGTCTTCAGTCCTCTAATATCTATGGGACTAGTTATTCCCTGTGTTAAATTCCCTCTGGCCAGGCACGGTGGCTCATGCCTGTAATCCCAGCACTTTGGGAGGCTGAGGCATGCGGATTGCCTGAGGTCAGGAGTTCGAGAACAGCCTGGCCAACATGGTGAAACCCCGTCTCTACTAAAAATGCAAAAAGTAGCTGTGCATGGTGGCACACACCTGTAATCCCAGCTCCTCTGGAAGCTGAGGCAGGAGAATCACTTGAAACTGGAAGGTGGAGGTTGCAGTGAGTGGAGATTGTGCCATTGTACTCTAGCCTGGGCGACAGAGTGAGACTTTGTCTCAAAAAAAAAAAAAATTCCCTCTGACTCTGCTCAGTACATGAGTGTGGATTTCATGTGTATCTGTAAAGGGTTATCCTCCTTTAACCATGAGAAATCTTTTCAATTAGAGTTCTTATGAGCTATTGTAGAAGATCCCTGAATCAAGAGTCAGCAAACCAAGGTCCTAGTCCCAGTGCTGTCACTGGGTTTCATAACCTCACCCTCAATTTATCTATCCATGTACAGGGCATGAGAGTACCCACCTCTCTCCTGGGATATGCAGAGGAATCACATGGGATAATGAATGGATATGAAAATTGTTCCAATGCCTGCATATACCTTGTAGATATAAGGTGGTGCTGTGATGTGTGAATTCTCTTGGCTAAACACCAGTTATAGGTTAGAGACCTAGAATTTGTGTTAAAGAAGTAGTAGCCTTTGAATGCCTGCCTTTGTTAGCTATTGCATATTTGTTAAACTTACTTTCAACTAAATAGAATTAAATAATTTATTTCTTCAGTGGTCCAAGCCATAACAGAGGAGCACAGCCAAACTTCGCCAGCCCCAGGAGGGTGAGAGTCTAGCCTGGTGACAGGTCATTTGTGGGAGACACATCCTTTCCATCGAAACTTCTCTCCCCCATCTCTCCACCCTACTCTCCTTCTCACCCACTCTGCCAACTTCACTGGCCCTATGGGCACCCAGAGCACAAGCAGCTGGTTAGCCTGGATCCCTCCTCTCTGAGATGTTCCTGCACCCCATCACCTCACTTCCTTCAGGACTCCAACAAGTCAGGTCATCCTGAATATTTAAAAATTTCTGTTAAATTATTTTTGCTGTTGTTGTTGTTTGTTTGAGATGAGTCTTGCTCTGTCACCCAGGCTGGAGTGCAGTGGCACAATCTCGGCTCACTGCAACCTCCACCTTCTGGGTTCAAGCGATTCTCCTGCCTCAGCCTCCCGAGTAGTTGGGATTACTGGTGCATGCCACCATGCCTGGCTAATTTTTGTATTTTTAGTAGAGACAGAGTATCACCATGTTGCCCAGACTGCTCTCAAACTCCTGAGCCCAAGCAGTCTGCCCACCTGGGCCTCCCAAAGTGCTGGGATTATGGCATGAGCCACCACCCCTGGCCAATTTCTGTTAAATTTTACCTTCATTATTCTCTAATTTTAGCTTGCTTCATTTCTGCCAGTGGCACTTGTCACTATTTTCTACGTTCTCCATTGGGAGTGTATTCCCCGTTAGGATGAGGACTTTGTCTATTTTGTTTGCCATTATATTCTCATTATCTGAAATAGTGCCGGGCGTGTAGTAGGTTCCAAAAAGTACATAACAGATCATTGAGTGAATTTAACAAGTAGACACTATTGATGCTGCTGTGCCAAATATGTCCTCCCTGAACTTGAAGTGGAAGGATGTGCAGAGGCAAGTATACAGACATAGATGCCTGGTGCTGCTGTTTTGCAGGAAGATTTGTCCAACCTGCCGTCTTCATTTTGAATTTTTTAATAATTCTGGACATTTTGGTCCTAAAGAGGACCAGATTTGAAGTCACCTGATCTCAAATCCCGTCTTCACCATTACTTGCTGTACCTCTGATAAATGCTCTAACCTCCCTCACCCTTGATTTTCTCATCTGTGTAATGGGAAAATACTTGTTCTGCCTGCCTGGGGCTTTACATTTATTGTGAAGATCAAAGGAAATGAGCTTTTCCCCCTCCCACAGTGTGTTGGAGTCTGGATTCTTCTGGCATTTCTCTCCTGGCCACTATCCTCTGATGCAAGTTGAGAAATGTGATCTTTGTTTCCTGTCCAACCCTAAAGATCTAGAAGGTGTGGATCCATCACAGAGAGTTACACAACATTTTCTACCCAGATCCCAATTGAAGAAAATCCACAGGAAGACAAGGCAGGCTCTTTTATTTATTTCTTATTTTATTTTTTTTTTGAGATGGAGTCTCCCTGTGTCACCAGGCTGGAATGCAGTGGCACGATCCCAGCTCACTGCAACCTCCAACTCCCTGGTTCAAGCAATTCTCCTGCCTCAGCCTCCTGAGTAGCTGGGGTTACAGGCATGCACCACCACTCCCAGCTAATTTTTGTGTTTTTAGTAGAGATGGGGTCTCACCATGTTGGCCAGGTTGGTCTTGATCTCCTGACCTCATGATCCGCAAGGCAGGCTCTTTTCATCCTACCCGTAATGACTAGTCCATCATTACCTCAGAAACTTGATCATCAGCCCGGTAGCAGATATCCCTCCCCAAAGCTGATGAAACAGGGAAGAGAGGAAGTATCCAAAAGAAAAGGGAGGGAGGTTTCTCTAAAACAAGACCGAAGAGAAGGACATTATTGTTTAGAGAGAAAGAAATAATTGAAAGTTTCTGAAAATTGAGATTTCTTCATTTCAAATGACCTTATTAGCCTGAAAAAGCACACACACAAAAAAACTCTTCCTTACATAATAGTAATGGTGGGAATCAAAATGAATCCATAGATGGTGGATCCAGGTGGGAATGCTGCTACACGATAGTAGAATTGTTCTGGGAATCTACAGTGGGGAAGGATCAGTTGTAGCAAAAAGATTCAGAGTTGTACAGAGGGACCATGTCAGCAGTGATCACTTTTCAGTAACCATCCTTTCCTGATCGTCATTTTAGCATCACTGTTTGGCAAGACTGTGGATGGCGGGAGTGGATA
>NW_012103920.1:8298083-8300969 GCF_000951045.1 Mandrillus leucophaeus
GGGCCATGCACTTTGTGTTTCTCCCCAGTATTAATGCACTTACATCTATCTGTTTTTCTTTTTCTTTTGGTGGGGGAGAGAATGCCTGTTGTGTACAGCAGGACAGTGGGTCATTGTGTATGTACAAAAGTGATGTGGATTCCTCCCAGACTCATTAGTGACCAGGGCTGCTGACCCTGTTTGGGTTTCCTAGACTAGAGAAGAAGACAGGAACCAGGATGGGAAGATGGACATGCTACATTTTAAGCTGGAGCTTCCCCTGCAGTCCACGGAGCACGTTCTCGGTGTGAAGCTCATCCTGACTTTCTCCTATCAATTACACGTGAGTCAGTCCACTGGGAGGCCGTCCTCTCCCTTGTGTATTTTTAATAGACCAGAGCCCTTCTTCTGATTTCTAGAAGACCCACACTGTAGCAGACCCTCTTCCCCACGTAGCTTGGGATTTAACTTAGGCCAATCGAATGGTTTTCACTAAAGTCATGTTAACTGATACGGGCTGTTAATAGCTCAGAAGGTTCTAGGCATTGTTTCCTGCATGGCTACGCTAGGTATGTGAGGGCCCCTTAGGTTTCAGCCAAGACAGGTGACTCTTAGCACCTAGAGACCTTCAGATCTGATGGAGGTTGGTATTGTTGGTCCTTCTAATGCTTTCAGAGGATGGTGACCCTCGTGATGCAGAGCATGGCGTTTCTCCAGTCCTCCTTTCCTGTCCCGGGATCCCAATTATATGTGAACGGAGACCTGAGGCTGCAGCAGAAGCAGCCGCTGAGCTGTGGTGGCCTAGATGCCCGATACAACGTAAGGGCGCTTCTCATCGTCCAGCTCCTTTGTTTCTGTGTGTTACTGTTCATTGAGTTCTTTAAAGAGGGGAATGAAAGGTAGAAATGTCAGGCCAGGCGCGGTGACTCATGCCTGTAATCTCAGCACTTTGGGAGGCAGAGGTGGGCGGATGGATCACTTGAGGTCAGGAGTTCAAGACCAGTATGGCCAACATGATGAAACCTCGTCTCTACTAAAAATATAAAAAATTAACCGGGCATGTGGTACGTGCCTGTAATTCTAGCTACTTGGGAGACTGAAGCAGGAGAATTGCTTGAACCCAGGAGGTGGAGGTTACAGTGAGCCGAGATCTCGCCACTGCACTCCAGCCTGGGCGACAGAACAAGACTCTGTCTCAAGAAAAAGAGAAAAGAAAAGAAAAATAGAACTATCATTTCTCTGTGGGTGGCACCAAAGACGGTCTCTGCAGAATTCTTGCCATGAATTTTTTCAAACTACAGAGAAGGTACATGCATAGTTACACCTAGAAGGGAAGAGAAACAAAATCTGTATTTGTCAAAGAACCAAATTGCCTGTTGCTTTTAGGTCCATGTGGGCACACACACACACATTCTGTCTTCCATACACACACTTGGTCACACACAGGATGTACTCCGAGGGATACTGTAAAATGATGATGTAAAATGTTCATGTAAAGTATTTCAGAAATATTACTAGCCATAGTTTACTGAACCCATAAGACATGCCACCCCTGAGTGCAGGGGTTTACCTGTATTATCTCTTAATCGTCACGGCAACCTCTGAGCTGCCTGCACTGTCCTTTCCCAGCGTTCCAGCCACTTGTCCCATCGCTGCCCTCCTTGCTCCCTTCCAGCCACCCTGGCCTTTTTGCTGTTCCTCGAAACCAAGAAGCAGGTACCACCTCAGGGCTTTTGCCATTTCCTCTGCCAGGCATCCACGTGGCTTATCGGACCACACCATTCAGGTCCCTGTTCAGATATCCCCAAGCACAGCCCTTCCTTGACTTGCATCTACAGTAACAGCCCCTCCCTCCACCATCCCTCAGTCAGACTCTCCCTCCTGCCACCTGGTCTCCTCAGGATATGTGTTTGTGTGTTTATTTGCTGTCTCCCTCAGCCTTGACAGCAGTGGCATCTCAAATACTATCACGTCCGTGCCTAGCACACTGCCTGGCACATGGTAAGCTCACAGATACTTGTTTAAAGAATGAATTCATTTTGCAGAAGACGTAACTGGGGCTCACAGTGATTAATTTTCCCAAAGACTCGAAGCTTGAAAGTATAACAGAGCCAGGAACTTTCTGTCTGTGTACAGAACTCATGCATCTAATCACTCATTTCTCACTTTCCTTTTATCACAATGGCGACCATAGAAGTCGAGCTGAGGTACTTTAGAAAGTGAAAAAGGAATGTTATCGGTTATTATAGCCATAAACCAGTACTTGTAGCTATATAGGGGATTTTACTGTTGCTCTGGCTATAATCAACGTAAGTTATAAAGAAGAGGAAGGTGCAACATACAAAATGAATGTGGCACTTTTTGTTTGAATGTCTATACATCAGATTACAGTAACAGCAGTCTTGTTTTCTTAAGGGAAAAATGCACACGCTTGTGGTTTGCATTTTATCTATTTCTATGTTTAAAAGTGATAAAGAACTTAGCACCCAGAGAAGACCAAGAAAATGACAAAGAAGTTGGATGTATGGTTTCTTTTTTTCGTTTTTGTGTAGGGGTTTTTATTTTTATTTTATTTTTATTTTTGAGACAGAATCTTGCTCTGTCACCCAGGCTAGAGTGCAGTGGCATGATCTCGGCTCACTGCAACCTCCGTCTCCCAGACAGGCTTAAGAGATCCTCTGATTTCAGCCTCCTGAATAGCTGGGATTACAGGCATATACCACCACGCCTGGCTAATTTTTGTCTTCTTTTTAGTAGAGACGGGGTTTCGCCACGTTGGCCAGGCTGGTCTCGAACTCCTGGTCTCAAGTGATCCATCTGCCTGGGCTTCCCAAAGTGTTGGGATTAGAGGCATGAGCCTCCATGCCTGGCTTTTTTTTTTTTTTTGTATTTTTATTATAGATGGGG
>NW_012103920.1:8304969-8306758 GCF_000951045.1 Mandrillus leucophaeus
TGGATATCTTTTTTTTTTTCTTTTTTTTTTTTTTGATGGAGTCTCACTCTGTCGCCAGACTGGAGTGCAGTAGCACGATCTTGGCTCACTGCAAATTCCGCCTCCCGGGTTCACACCATTATCCTGCCTCAGCCTCCCGAGTAGCTGGGACTACAGGCGCCTGCCACCACACGCAGCTAATTTTTGTATTTTTAGTAGACATGGGGTTTCACCGTGTTAGCCAGGATGGTCTCGATCTCCTGACCTCATGATCGCCCACCTCAGCCTCCCAAAGTGCTGGGATTACAGGCACGAGCCACTGCGCCCGGCCACCAATTATTTTTCACTGCCTACGTATGCTTCATAAGCTGTATTTTTGTCTTTTTTTCCTCTACAGACCTCTTGTCTTCTTTCCTTTCATGCCCATAATTTATCAAATAGATACGGTTTTAATGCCTTGCTTATCTGACATAGCTTCCTTTTTCATTTCATTGATTGCTACTAAAAGATGCACAAGGCTTTCAAGTCCTGACATGAATGATGAGATGAGATCTAACATCAAGAATCTGAAGCAAAGACACTTGTGGTTTCAGAATCTATAAATAGAGTTTGATAAGGCCGGGCATGGTCGCTTACGCCTGTAATCCTAGCACTTTGGGAGCCAGAGGTGGGCGGATCACTCAAGGTCAGGAGTTCGAGATCAGCCTGGTCAACATGGTGAGACCCCGTCTCTACTAAAAATACAAAAATTAGCTGGGCATGGTGGTGGGCGCTTGTAATCCCAGCTACCTGGGAGGCTGAGGCAGGAGAATTGCTTGACCCTGGGAGGTGAATGTTGTAGTGAGCCATGATTGTGTCACTGCACTCCAGCCTGGGCGATAGAGCGAGACTCCAGCTCAGAAAAAAAAAAAAAGATAGAGCTTGGTGATTTTCTGTTGAGTTTTAGTTTGTTGGGGGAATGCATAATGATTAGGATTAGGTGCTTTTCTATTTTAACAAGTTAACTTCTAGAGACATAGAAGACGATTCTGATGTGCTACTTAAAATTTCCATACAAATTCAGGCGTGTTTATAAAAAAGAAAAAATGACAGTGCAAAATAAACAAGATCAAATGAGACAACTGAAAGACGCAAATGCTATCCAGATGTTTTTTGTTATCGCCCATTTAGTTTGGCCAGTGAACATTTGAAAGACTCGGATACGAAGTTCAGGGGCCATGCACTTTGTGTTTCTCCCCAGTATTAATGCACTTACATCTATCTGTTTTTCTTTTTCTTTTGGTGGGGGAGAGAATGCCTGTTGTGTACAGCAGGACAGTGGGTCATTGTGTATGTACAAAAGTGATGTGGATTCCTCCCAGAATCATTAGTGACCAGGGCTGCCGGCCCTGTTTGGGTTTCCTAGACTAGAGAAGAAGACAGGAACCAGGATGGGAAGATGGACATGCTACATTTTAAGCTGGAGCTTCCCCTGCAGTCCACGGAGCACGTTCTCGGTGTGCAGCTCATCCTGACTTTCTCCTATCAATTACACGTGAGTCAGTCCACTGGGAGGCCGTCCTCTCCCTTGTATATTTTTAATAGACCAGAGCCCTTCTTCTGATTTCTAGAAGACCCACACTGTAGCAGGCCCTCTTCCCCACGTAGCTTGGGATTTAACTTAGGCCAATCGAATGGTTTTCACTAAAGTCATGTTAACTGATACGGGCTGTTAATAGCTCAGAAGGTTCTAGGCATTGTTTCCTGCATGGCTACGCTAGGTATGTGAGGGCCCCTTAGGTTTCAGCCAAGACAGGTGACTCTTAGCACC
>NW_012103920.1:8307502-8309399 GCF_000951045.1 Mandrillus leucophaeus
ACCACTGGCTTGATGAGTTTCCCTTTTAAAAAATGTAAGCCTAATTGAGTTGTTCCCCATACCACACCTATAACAGATGCCAAAGACAAATTGCTGTTCATGCTTTTCAGAGAGAAGCAGAGGACGTGAGTGACTCTCCCCACACTAGCAGTCCAGCAGGAGAACAGGAGTGCCCCTGCTTCCTGCCAGAAGGCACAGTGTGCTCATTCCTTACAGAGCTCTAGGCCAGGGCACGTGTTGACTCGGCACGTTTGTCTGGTCGGTGGCTGAGGTTTTCTCTAAAGGCATCTAGAGTGTTACTTGGCAACCAGACATCATGGAAACTATACACAGACATCTCACAAGGGGGACGACTGCAAATCCAGTATTGCTTACTGCTTTTGTGTCATATACTAGTGGCATTATTGCAATAATAGAGGGAATTTTAAAACAAAACTAGAAAACAGTGCCCTACAAATCAGCTATTTTTTCATTCCTTTCATTCTTTACCCTTCTGCGGATCTTTTTATACAGCTCTTGTAGTGTAGAAACACATTGGGATCCAGGTTATTTTTATTTATTTAAACTTGGGATATAAATACTTCCCCACACAGCTACAAAGCTGTGATATTACTTTTAGTGGCAGTATAGTATTCCTTCAGTTAGCCATTCAGCACATGTAGAAGAAAGTTTCTAAGTTTTTAATGTATTTTAACAAAAGTATTTTGACTATTATTTTAGCAAATAATGTGTGATCAACTTTGCACATGCAATTTCTCTTTCCTTCTGAATGATTTCTTTCAGTTCTGAAGCACACGATAATTTCCAGGAATCAAATAATCTTTATAGCCTTCAACTGCCAGGATCAAACAGCCATCGTGGTTAATGGTTAATTATTTGCATTGCAGTTACCACCATCCTGAATGATCCCAACCCCATCTGGCTGGTGGGCAGAGCCGCAGATGCTCCATTTGTGATTAATGCTATCATCCGATACCCTGTGGAAGTCATTTCATATCCTTTCTGTTAAAGAGTCCATGGTAAGGCTGGGTGTGGTGGCTCCTGCCTATAATTTCAGCACTTTGGGAGGCCAAGGTGGGAGGATCGTTGGAGCCCAGGAGTTCACAACCAGCCTGTCCAAGATGGTGAGACCCTGTCTCTACCCCCCCAAAAAAAAAAAATAGCCAGGCATAGTGGTGTACACGTGTAGTCCCAGCTACTTGGGAGGCCGAGGCAGGAGGATTGCTTGAGCCCAGGAGTTCAAAGTTGCAGTGAGCAATGATTGTGCCACTGTACTCCAGCCTCAGTGATAGAGTGAGACCCTGCCTCTTAAACAACAATTACCAAAAAAATAAAATAAATGGCAGCTCAGTTTTCAAAGAGGAATGATTCCTCAGTTGTCTCAAGTAGTAACAGATGTGGGAAGTGTTCTCTTGGAAATCACGACAGAGTTACAGCCTCATGAAAATGGCTGTGTCTTTGACATTTTAGGCTACATGATTCAAAAAATGACTGTATATCTGCTATTCATACAGGAACAAATAATTCATTTCTTGGTCCTATTTGTTTCCAAGCAATTCTTGTAGGTAAGAATCATCCATTTGTATGTGTTAGTAATCATATATTATCCTTTTTATGGTAAGGTTATGTGAAACATTCTTGCCAGTCCCTGTCTGACCTAAACTTTGGTTTAATTTTGACTTAGGTCAACTAATAGGAAATGAAACCAACACGAACACTGCAGAGAAGCAAACAAAAGAGAAGGCATTTTAACTAGGGCCTTAGGAATTACAATTCCAGAGACACAAACCTAGGAAGCAGCTAAATTGTGTTCCGTACAGGTGCGATTAGGCAGGGGCTAATAAAGGTATTGTAAGTTTACACAACTGGAAGATTTTAGAAAAGTCCCTGATGGATG
>NW_012103920.1:8313729-8314896 GCF_000951045.1 Mandrillus leucophaeus
TTCTGTAAACCTTGCGTAGAAATCCTTGTTGCTGGTTTATTTCCTTAAGATACATTCAAAAAACTTACGACGGTTGTTAAGGATCTTAATTCATTGCCAAACCACAGCCAGGAAAGACTGTGCTAATTTCTACTCCCAGCAGCGGGGACTTCTTGTTTCAGATACCACCGTGGATTAAAGGACCTCCCAATGCGCTATCCTTTTCAGATGACTGGACTCTGCCCGTTTGTTTGTTTGTTTGTTTGTTTGTTTGTTTGTTTTTGAGATGGAGTCTTGCTTTGTCGCCCAGGCCGGAGTGCAATGGCCCCATCTCCGCTCACTGCAACCTCCACCTCGGGGGTTCAAGCGATTCTCCTGTCTCAGCCTACCTAGTAGCTGGAATTACAGGCATGTGCCACCACGCATGGCTGATTTTTGTATTTTTAGTAAAGACGGGGTTTCACCATGTTGGCCAGGCTGGTCTTGAACTCCTGACCTCAAGAGATTTGCCTGCCTCCCCTCCCAAAGTGCGGGGATTACAGTCGTGTGCCACCACTTCGGGCTGACCTGTTATTTGTAAGGGGTGGGTGGGGAGCTTTTATTTACTGAAACATATCCTGTATTCGTCAGAACCTGTTATCAAGCCTGCACCTCTGGGCAGAGGCTAGGGCAGGTAGGGCACAGCTCCTAAGGCCACCTGGTCTCAACTCCTCCCAGCTGGGACGCTGCACCGGGAGACAGCGTTGGTCCCTGTGTCAAGGTGCCTGGGTCTTGGCTTGGGGCTGAGATTGGGGCCTTAGGAAGGGTTTGGATTCCAAGTCCCTTCCCTTCAAGGATGCCCCGGAGAGCAAGGAGGGCCAAGATTAAGATTCGACTTCCTTCACTAGGGCCTTTGTCCTCCGAGGAGCTCCCAGGTTCTCTGGGGATTTGCGGGGGGACGGGTTACAACGTTTATTTGTGGTCAGTTAGATGAGAAGTGACTCTGCCAGCGTCCTTTGACATCCTCGGCTAAACCCCGCGCCTCTTAGAGCCCCAGCCCACCTGGGCCCTCCGGCCCTGCCCTCGTCCGGCGCCCCTCCCCGAGGCGTGGCCCCTCGATCAGGGGTGGGGAGAGGGAGCTGGGGGCAAAAGTTGCTCCTTCCTTCCTTCTTCCACTTCCCTGGCTCCTGCCGGCCACCCCGGGGCCGC
>NW_012103920.1:8315207-8317217 GCF_000951045.1 Mandrillus leucophaeus
GAGGACATGGCCCCTGTGATCCGTGCTTCATGTTCACCCGGAAACGTACCCCTCAGTGTGTGCCTCAGTTTACCATGGAGATCATTATCCATCTCCAGCACCCATTTCCTTTAGGCTGACTAAAAACAATTTTTGAAACAAAGCTATTTTGAAGTATTCAAACAGAGGAATTCCCTAACACTGTCCCCGTTGTCTTTTTTTAATATAGGCTGTTTTATATGCCTAAATTTTTTTCTTAAGATCTAAATGAAAAATAGTTTCTTGTTTAAATCCCCATAAGGCAATGAGATATGGAAGGATGACAAGATAACGTATAAACTTTAGTTTGCATTTTATTAAATTATTCTAATGCAAATTTTGTATAAAGAACCCATGATGTTTTGTACCTTTCTAATTAAAATGTTCAAAATGAGGCCGAGCATGACGATTCATCCCTGTAATCTCAACGCTTTGAGAAGCCAAGGCGGGAGGATCACTTGAGCCCAGGAGCTTGAGGCTGCAGTGTGCTGTGATCACACTGCTGCACTCCAGCCTGGGTGACAGACTGAGACCCTGTCTCTTAAAAAAAAAAAAGTCAAAATGGAAGATCGCATGTACCTTTTTCAAGAGAAAGGGTTTGGAATGGGGAAGAATAAGGAGGGCAGAGGTTGCACACACCTGTTTTCATTACTCATCTGCGGCCATGCTTTACGAGGCTCTGCCAAAAGACCTTGGAACTTCCACTAAGTCTTCGATGAAAGTCCCCTAGTTCTTCCCCAAGTAGATGAGTTTTCAGTGGAATTCACATGCCATGTGAAATCTACGTGCTGCATAATTATGACTGTGTCTGGTGAATTTGAAATTATTTACAGACCAGATCTTGGTAGTTTCTGACTCTGAATCATAGCATAGCTGCAAGAGGGAAATAAAAGGCAAGAGGCTGGAAGCTGTGGCTCATGCCTGTAATCCCAGTACTTTGGGAGGCAGAGATGGGTGGATCATGAGGTCAGGAGATCGAGACCATCCTGGCCAACATGGTGAAACCCAATCTCTACTAAAAATACAAAAATTAGCTGGGCGTGGTGGCACATGCCTGTAATCCCAGCTACTTAGGAGGCTGAGGTATGAGAATTGCTCGAACCCGGAAGGCGGAGGTTGCAGTGAGCCAAGATCCTGCCATTGCATTCCAGCCTGGCGACAGAGCTAGACTCTGTCTCAAAAAAAAAAAAAAAAAAGGCAAGAAATATACGGGATTTTATTAACTCAGCTCCGACCCATTGCTAAGTTAGGGTTTGATGTTATTACTGAATATTTGGAGGCAGAAAGACTCCTGATTTTGCCAAATGATTAGTACAGTTTTGGCTTAAGTCGGATGAGACCCCCCTAATATTCCATCATGTAAGGCTAATAAAGCAATTATTTCTTTACCATTTTTTTCTGCTTCCAGCTTTTGTTGTAGACTCATGGGATTTATGTGTGAGTTTCGTATATAGGTAAATTGTACTTCTTGGGGGCTTGGTGTACAGATTATATCATCACACAGGTAATAAGCATAGTACCAGTAGGTGGTTATTCTTTTTTTTTTTTTTTTGACAGAGTCTCACTCTATCACCCAGGCTAGAGTGCAGTAGCATGATCTCAGCTCACTGCAGCCTCTACCTCCCAGGTTCAAGCGATTGTCCTGTCTTACCCTCCTGAGTAGCTGGGATTACAGGTGCCCACCACCACGCCCGGCTAATTTTTGTATTTTTAATAGAGACAGGGCTTCACCTTGGTGGTCAGGCTGGTGTCAAACTCCTGACCTCAAGTGATCCATCTGCTTTGGCTCCCAAAGTGCTGGGGTCACAGCAGTTTGATCACAGCAGTTATTATGGTTGGCATTCTGGCACACATCTTTCTAATCTTTCTTGTGGTAACCTTTTGAGTATCATAAACAACATTTCTGTAAACCTTGCGTAGAAATCCTTGTTGCTGGTTTATTTCCTTAAGATACATTCAAAAAACTTACGACGGTTGTTAAGGATCTTAATT
>NW_012103920.1:8318606-8321079 GCF_000951045.1 Mandrillus leucophaeus
CTGTGCCTCGAGTCTCCAGGAGCTTTCAGTGTCTTGGTGCCCCCCGACTCTCGTCCATGCCTCTTAGACCCCCTTTCCCGGCGTCACCAGGTGTCCCTTAATAGTCTTGGGACCTTAAGGAGCAAGTCAGCCCCTGCGGACTTTCCCAGTGAAGAGGAAGCTGGCTGTGCGGTGGAACTTGGAAGAGACTGGGAGCCTTTGCTGAGCCCAGAGAGAGAGGCGTCCCTCTCGCTGCCCCTCCAGGTCGGGCAGACACGCCAAGCTTTGAGGTACTTTGGTTCTTCATTCTCCACGGGGGGTGTCCCCACACTCTGTTGAGCTGGGGGCCGGGCCAGTAACGCAGCTGGGACGCTCCTCTGTCCAGCACCGGGGGCCTGGGGTGGCGGGAGGAGCTGGAAGTGGCTTTTCCATCAGCAACGTGGAAAGTTCATCGCCCCTGCTAGCGCTGGTTTGGAAGTGTCTTGCTGCGGCTTCGGCTGCACGCAGGAATCCTCACTGCGCGGGGCGGGGGTGAGGGGGCGGTTCTTATTCCATACTTGGGTTTCAAAAGGTGGGGCTTTCAAAAGCTCTCCATAAAATTCTTGAGAAAAAATAGCTTGGTGAGTTAATTTGGAACCAGACTCCGGGGAATTGGAGTCGTGCCTCACTGCTTCTAGGGGCTTGATGTTGGGCTTCAGGAAAGGCCCTCTGGGCCCCAGGACACTACAGGTGCCTAGGGAACGTTTTTTTGTTTGTTTTGAGATGGAGTCTCGCTCTGTCGCCCAGGCTGAAGTGCAGTGGCCCGATCTTGGCTCACTGCGACCTCTGCCTCCTGGGCTCAGGGGATTTCTTGCTCAGCCTCTGGAGTAAGTGGGATTACAGATGCACGCCACCACACTCAGCTAATTTTTGTATTTTTAGTAGAGACAGTGTTTTACCATGTTGGCCAGGCTAGTCTCAAATTCCTGACCTCAGGTGATCCACCCGCCTCAGGCTCCCAAAGTGCCGGGATTACAGGCGTGAGCCACTGCACTGGGCCCAAATTTTTGTGTTTTTTTTTGTTTGTTTGTTTTTTTCAGATGGAGTCTCACTCTGTCGCAGAGCCCGGAGTGCAATTGCGCCGTCTTGGCTCACTGTAACCTCCACCTCCTGGGTTCAAGCGATTCTCCTGCCTCAGTCTCCCAAGTAGCTGGGATTACAGGCATGAGCCACCATGCTCAGCTAATTTTAGAGATGGGGTTTCACCATGTTGGCCAGGCTGGTCTTGAACTCCTGACCTCAGGTGATCCACGCGTCTTGGCCTCCCAAAACACTGGGATTACACGCATGAGCCACCACACCTGGCCTAATGTTTTTTTTGTTTTGTTTTTTGTTTTGTGTGTGTGTGTGTGTGATGGACGCTCTTGTTGCCCAGGCTGGAGTGCAATGGCATGATCTCAGTTCACTGCAACTTCTGTCTCCTGGGTTCAAGCGACTCTCCTGCCTCAGCCTCCAAGTAGTTGGGATTACAGGCACCTGCCACCACACCTGGCCTAATTTTTGTATTTTTAGTAGAGCTATGTTTTGCCTTGTTGGCCAGGCTGGTCTTGAACTCCTGGCCTCTGGTGACTACCCACCTAGGCCTCCCAAAGTGCTGGGATTACAGGCGTAAGCCACTGTGTCCGACCTCTAGCAAATGTTGACATTCCTTTCTCTTCCCTTTTACATGGAGTCAAGGCAGTCAAGAATTGCACTTTTGGCTGGGCGCTATGGCTCACGCCTGTAATCCCAACACTTTGGAAGGTCAAGGCTGTGATGCCCTCAGCTCTACTTTTTGAATTTCGTGTGACCTGTTTGTATTATTTTTCTAAAAATTAAACGTAATAAATATGTGCCCCCAGAAAAGAATCAAAAAAGGGAAGAATTTGGAGGGGAAGGGGAATGTTCCTTCCAGGATGGAAGAGTTCTCTGGACAAAGGCTTAGGAGTGTGACCCACCACAGAGCCCTGCACTGGGAGTCTGACTCTTGGACTAAAGCCCTAGCCCTGGCACTTTCTTACTGGGTATTCATGTCTCTGAGCCCCACTGCTTCAATTAAAACAGATAGGGATGCTTATTTCTGCCTCTTAGGGACTAGGGAGGATAACATTCAATCATGAAGATGAAAGTGCGTATCATAGGGCCTGCCTAACTGGTTCTCCCTAACTTTGAACCTTTGGCCAGTTGTTCACTGTGCTGAATGTAAGTCTCCTTATCAGAAAGCTCCCAGTGAGGAACTGGTCTTCTGGAGACTCTGTATGGCATAGGGTGATTCAACCACCTTCTTTTTTTTTTTTTTTTTTTTTTTTTTTGAGACGGAGTCTCGTTCTGTTGCCCAGGCTGGAGTGCAGTGGCGCGATCTCGGCTCACTGCAAGCTCCGCCTCCCGGATTCACGCCATTCTCCTGCCTCAGCCTCCCGAGTAGCTGGGACTACAGGCGCCCACCACCTCGCCTGGCTAGTTTTTTGTATTTTAT
>NW_012103920.1:8321886-8331946 GCF_000951045.1 Mandrillus leucophaeus
CGAGGCTCCGTCTCAAATAATAACAATTATTATACTAAAAAAAAAAAAAAAAAAAAAAAAAAGAAACACCTAGCACTTGTGATCATTGAAGTCAGAAAATATGAGTTGCCTTCCGCTCTGGCACTCTGTTGTCAGGGGAGCCCACCATCCATCAGCCAGCACTGGGAAAAGTACAGTCGCACGTGTAGAGGAGGTGGGGGGCTACTCTCCTCATCTTCCAGGTTTTCCAGGAGTGGGTATGGGGATCCAGAAGGTAGCTCAGGAGTCAGCAGGTGACAGAGGTGTTGGGCATTCTCCACTCACTCCAGTCCCTGCATTGAGGGGAAGGAGCAGAGATGATATCTGCTCACAAGTTAGACCCTGGTTTCTCTCAATGGGTAATGTGGACAGGGGAGTGGGGCAGGCAAGCAGCAAAGGATGTAGGAGCAAGGAGAAAAATTCCAGGCTCCTCCCTTCCAAAGTCGCCCAGCCTTGAGATCATTGCGGATGCAACAGGTGCAAACAGAAGAACACTTTGGGACCTTGGAATGCGGGAGGCCGGCTCAGTGTTCCTTCCACCCTGTGAGACACGTGTGATATTCTTAAGGTCCACTAAAGGCTCAGGGTGGTTGGAGGCCAGAGAATGGCCTGGGAGATACAGGGATTGGAAGGGTAGGTGGCCTGTGGGTGTCTCCTCTGGGGGGAGACCCCCCAGGTGGAGGGGGTTCTTCCTCTCCAGATGTAGCTCAGCACAGGGACAATAACAGTAATGGGGGCATGTGTGTAAGGAATACTTTCCCAGGTCCCCTCTTCATAGGTGTTTGCAGCAGCATCTCACAACAGCCCTAAGAGGTTAAATGTTGCAAATCCCATTCTACAGAGGTGGAAATTGAGCCTCAGAGAAGTTAAGTCACTTGCCCCAGGTCTCATAGCTCCCCATTGGCAGTGCTGGGATTCAGAGCCAGCTCTCTCGCCTCCATCCATCAGTAGACCCGGCCAGTTCCCAGCCATTTGGAGAAGTGCCCTACTCAGACTCATTCCACCTCAGCAAGCCTGGCGGTGCTGTGACATCCATCCACCTAAGTCCTCATCAAGCCCTTTAGCTCCACAACCCAAAAGGTCTATGAGGTATCCTGAAGCAAAAGACAGGCAGGACAGTTCTGCTCCCACCCCGGAGAGCTTTCAATGTACAGGGCTGTCTCTCTCTATAGGACTCTGATCTCCTCTCCTTCCTGTTTTGCCAGGTGTCGAGACATCTCCCATGGGTTTGTGATCAGTGTTGCAGCTCTCCCAGCAGCCCTGGACAGTGGTGAGTTCCCTCAGCTGGCTGGGACAGTACTCTGCTCTCACCTCTGCTTCTCTGGCTCCATGCCACCTCCACCTCAACTGGTCTCCTTGTGAACCCACAGGGCTCCAGGACACGCTCCCTCTGGAGCCCATGCTGCCTTCAGCACTTCACCCCCCACCAGTGATGGCAACAGTTGGTGTTCTTTGTGCACTTTATTTACTTGGTTATTTTTAACGACAAAAGTTTTCTTTTCTTTTTTTTTTTTTTTTTTTTTTTGAGACAGAGTCTTGCTCTCTTGCCCTGGCTGGAGTGCAGTGGTGCTATCTTGGCTCACTGCTAGCTCTGCCTCCCAGGTTCATGCCATTCTTCTGCCTCAGCCTCCCAAGTAGCTAGGACTACAGGCGCCCCCCACCACACCCAGCTAATTTTTTGTATTTTTAGCAGAGACGGGGATTCACCATGTTAGCCAGGATGGTCTCCATCTCCTGACCTCGTGATCCACCCTCCTCGGCCTCCCAAAGTGCTGGGATCACAGGCATGAGCCACCGCGCCCGGCCGACAAAAGTTTTATACCTGCCTGTTAAAAAAGTTATATAGTGCAGAAGCACACCACGTAAAAGGTGCAATCCTCAGTTATGGGCATGACTACATATTCCCTTCTCCCATCTTCATTATAATAACCCCCCAATCCCCCCAAATCCTGTGAGCCAGGTACCAGAATTATCCCTCTTTTACACACGGGTAAAGTGATCGGTCACAGAGAGATTTAAGTGATCTTCATAAGCAAGATCATAGGCCAGGAAGTGGCAGAGCCAGGATTCAACCTCCACAAGCCTGGTGGTGCTCTGACATCCCCGGAAGCCCCCATCAAGCCCTTTTAGCTCAGCAACCTAAAAGGGCCTCTCTAAGAGGTATCCTGAAGCAAAAGACAGAAGTTCTCTTTGAAACATAATATTTTTCTCTACAGATAGATAGCCTATAGGTATGTAAGTAGGAGGGTGGGTAGGTAGACAATTTGAGGGTATCCCACATTTGTCTGCAACTGGACTTCTGAGCATAGACTATATTCTGGGCTATATCTTGACTCCATATTCCTGGGAAAGTGCTCGACTGAGACCTTGGGAGTCTTGGGAAGTCCAATGGGTGGGGTAGTCAAATCCAAGGGCTGCTCCCTGAGGGCACTGGGCAGTAATTGGGGCGTGGGATGGGCGTGAGGGCCCTGGTCCCTAAAGTTGCCCACTCTGCCCGCCCGAAGGCCTCCAGCCGCCAGCATGCGGCTGCCACGCTTCTCCAGCAGGACAGTGACCGTGCTCCTCCTGGCACAGACCACCTGCCTCCTGCTCTTCGTCGTCTCCCGGCCAGGGCCTTCATCCCCAGCGGGCGGCGAGGAGCGCGTGCACGTGCTGGTGCTGTCCTCGTGGCGCTCAGGCTCGTCCTTCGTGGGCCAGCTCTTCAGCCAGCACCCCGACGTCTTCTACCTGATGGAGCCCGCGTGGCACGTGTGGACCACCCTGTCGCAAGGCAGCGCCGCAACGCTGCACATGGCCGTGCGCGACCTGATGCGCTCCGTCTTCCTGTGCGACATGGACGTGTTTGATGCCTACATGCCACAGAGCCGAAACCTGTCCGCCTTTTTCAATTGGGCAACGAGCCGCGCGCTGTGCTCGCCGCCCGCCTGCAACGCCTTTCCCCGAGGCGCTATCAGCAAGGAGAACATGTGCAAGACACTGTGCACGCGGCAGCCCTTCAGCCTGGCCCGGGAGGCCTGCCGCTCCTACAGCCACGTGGTGCTCAAGGAGGTGCGCTTCTTCAACCTGCAGGTGCTCTACCCGCTGCTCAGAGACCCCGCACTCAACCTGCGCATCGTGCACCTGGTGCGCGACCCGCGGGCCGTGCTGCGCTCCCGGGAGGCGACGGGCCCACTACTGGCACGCGACAACGGCATCGTGCTGGGCACCAACGGCAGGTGGGTGGAGGCCGACCCTCAGCTGCGCCTGATGCGTGAGGTGTGTCGCAGCCATGTGCGCATCGCGGAGGCCGCCGCACGCAAGCCGCCACCCTTCTTGCGCGGCCGCTACCGCCTGGTGCGCTTCGAGGACCTGGCTCGGGAGCCGCTGGCAGAGATCAGAGCACTCTACGCCTTCACCGGGCTGACCCTCACGCCCCAGCTCAAGACCTGGATCCACAACATCACCCACGGGTTGGGGATCGGCAAGCCAATCGAGGCCTTCCACACTTCGTCTAGGAATGCGCGCAACGTCTCCCAGGCCTGGCGCCACGCGCTGCCCTTCACCAAGATCCTGCGCGTGCAGGAGGTGTGCGCCGACGCGCTGCAGCTGCTGGGCTACCGGCCTGTGTACTCTGAGGACCAGCAGCGTGACCTCACCCTGGATCTGGTGCTGCCACGAAGCCCAGACCACTTAAGCTGGGCGTCACATGACTGAGAACTCTGGGCCTTAGAGCAGGCCTCGAATTGTGGTTGCCAGGCCCAGGAGGCGACTGCACGGTGGAGAGGGAGCTGGGATGCATGGGGAAGCAGGTCCCTACTTTGAACTGGGAGTTTGGGGTCCTCCCCTGAGGTAGGCAAGGACTGCACGTTTCTTTTTCTCCTGATTCTCGGTTTTCCTTTGAGTCCTCTGGAGCTGCCTTCTCATCAGGTGCACTCTTCATGGAAAGCAACACTTGCCCCCACCTCCTCTGAGCACAGGGAGTAAGTTCTGCTAAATTAAATTAAATGTGTTCCAGGTCGGGCGCGGTGGCTCACACCTGTAATCCTAGCATTTTGAGAGACTGAGAAGGGTGTGGATCAGCTGAGGTCAGGAGTTCGAGACCAGCCTGACCAACATAGTGAAACCCCCTCTCTACTAAAAATGCAAAAATTAGCCAGGCATACTGGCACACTCCTATAATCCCAGCTACTTGGGAGGCTGAGGTGGGAGAATCACTTGGACTCCGGAGGTGGAGGTTACAGTGAGCTGAGATCGTGCCACTGCACCCCAGCTTGGGCAACAGAGCAAGACTCTATCAAATAAATAAATAAATAAATTTGTTCAAAAATCCTGCAATCTAGTGAATTGTAACCTCATTTTTTTCTCTTTTTATTGTGTGATTCCATTTATTTAAAGCAGAAAAACTAGTCTAGGTGATAGAGGTCAGAATAGGGGATACTTTGTAGGGAGGATTTGACTGGGATGTAACCTTATTTAATATGTAAACAAACTACAACCTGACCAGAGTATATTCTTGTAAGGAAAAAGGAGTCTCCTCCAGCCTTAGCAGCCAGCTTTCAGCCAGGGGCAGACCGCAAACTGACCGGATGTGTCCAAATTAGACAAAGGCTGAGCTGTCACCAATCGGCCTATATCCAGTGCCACTTCCTTTTTTCTGTTTATAAATGCTGCTTGTCCACTGTTGCTGAGTGGAGGTCTCTGAGACCTCTCAAATATAGATCTCTCATTTAACGGGGTGAATTTGGGCTTTAATCGCCATCATCCCCAGAACAAAGACTGACTAATTAGACTCAAATGCTGTTGAACTATCTTTATTGCGTGGACTTTGAGTTATTTGACTAGTTGTTTGTAGAAACTCCTGATAAGGAGTGTACTTCTGTTTCTTGGCATTGTCCACTCATAGTCATCATAATAGTCTCCCTGGCCGGGCGCAGTGACTCACGCCTATAATCCCAGCACTTTGAGAGGACTAGACAGGCAGATTGCTTGAGCTCGGGAGTTTGAGACCAGCCTGGCCAACATAGTGAAACCCTGTCTCTCCTAAAAATCCAAAAAATAGCTGCTGTGGTTGTGCATGCCAGTAATCCCAGCGACTCAGGAGGTTGAGGCAGGAGAATCGCTTGAACCCAAGAGGTGGAGGTTGCAGTGAGCCAAGATTGCGCCACTGCACTGCAGCCGGGGTGACAGAGCAAGACTTCATCTTAAATAATAATAATAATAGGCCAGGAGCGGTGGCTCAAGCCTGTAATCCCAGCACTTTGGAAGACCGAGGCAGATGGATCACTTGAGGTCAGGAGTTCAAGACCAGTCTAGCCAACATGGTGAAACCCCATCTCTACTAAAATACAAAAATTAGCCAGTGTGGTTGTGCATGCCTGTAATCCCAGCTACTCAAGAAGTTGAGGCAGGAGAATTGCTGGAACTGAGGAGGTGGAGGTTGCATTGAGCCAAGATTGCGCCACTGCACTCCAGCCTGGGTAACAGAGTGAGACTCCCTCTCAAAAATAATAATAAAAAACAATAATAATAGTCTGTCTGATGTGTTGCTTCCCCTGAGAAGTCTTACATACTCCTATGCAGCCATCCTTTATACATCAACTGGCCTATTAGGGCTCGAATAACAAAAACATGAAGAAAGCATAAAGAATCATCCAATTAAGGTGAAATCATGAATTGTGAAGTCAATACTGAAACAAAACAAGTCTATTATGATGGTGACAGAAAATGGAGTCAGGGCCCAAGGTTTTGGTCAATCTCTCAAAATTGAGAGGCTGACCAAAAGGCAGAAATGTTTAAATTCAATTAAATTTGTCCCAAAGTTCCCAGCACTTTGGGAGGCCGAGGTGGATGGATCACGAGGTCGAGATCGAGACCATCTTGGCCAACATGGTGAAACCCCGTCTCTACTAAAATACAAAAAAGTAGCCAGGCATCGTGGCATACGCCTATAATCCCAGCTACTCGTGAGGCTGAGGCATAGAAATTGCTTGAACCCAGGAGGCAGAGGTTGCAGTGAGCTGAGATTGCACACTGCACTCCAGCCTGGTGACAGAGCAAGACTCCGTCTCAAAAAAATAATAATAATAATTTGGCCCAAAGCTGCTGCCATACCTGTTGAACTGCAATCTAACTTAGTATTTAAGTAAACTGCCTCCCAACTGAGACTATATTCTTGTAACAAATAGCTGAATCTCAGCAAGTCACAGCAGCTGTGCTTTAACCAGTCACAGGCTACCAACTGATTAGACCAAGTCTGTGTAAGGTAAATGCTGAGCTGCACCCCATCAGACTGTTTATTTGTGCTACTTCCAATAAATTTGGCCTACCAGTGTTGCTGAGTGGAATCAGGGTGCTGCCCGATTCATAAATTTTCTTTGCTCAAATAAAGTCTGCTTAATTTGACTAATGTTTTTCTATTAACAGTTCAGATGACTTGGCCTCTACCCAAACTCTTTCTTTCCCCTAGACTCCCCTCTCTTGGAATGCATCCTGAAGCAGCTGAAAAGGGGTGCCCTAGGCCCAGCTGGGAGCAAAATCTGGTGATATTGCTTCTGAATATCCCACATGTGCCCCCCCCACCCACACACACACACACACTCACATGCATACACAGCCTGGACTCTGTTCCCTTTATGCCCCTGGCACCACGCTCCATCAAAGCCATTGGCCTTTATATCCCCCTGTGTCTTCACTGAGAAAGAGGTATATCAGGCCAGACGTGGTGGCTCTTGCCTATAATTATCAATTACCGAGTCTCTGGTATTCTGTTACAGCAGCACAAAAGGGACTAAAATAGGCTCCTTAACAAAAAGATTCACAGACAAGAAGTTTGTTTGTTTTGAGACAGTGTCTTGCTTTGTGGCCCAAGCTGGAGTGCAGTGGTTCCATCTTGGTTCACTGCAACCCCCACCTCCCTGACTCAAGCGATTCGCTCATCTTTTTTTTTTTTTTTTTTTTTTTTGAGACGGAGTCTTGCTTTGTCACCCAGGCTGGAGTGCAGTGGCCGGATCTCAGCTTACAGCAAGCTCTGCCTCTCGGGTTTACGCCATTCTCCTGCCTCAGCCTCCTGAGTAGCTGGGACTACAGGTGCCTGCCACCTCGCCTGGCTAGTTTTTTGTATTTTTTTAGTAGAGATGGGGTTTCACCATGTCAGCCAGGCTATTCACTCATCTTAACCTCCCAAGTAGCTGGGACTACAGGCACATCACTATGCCAGGCTAATTTTTGTATTTTGGGGGACTACATGTGTTTCGGTATGTAGCCCAGGTTGATCTGCAACTCCTGTGCTCAAGCTATCCACCTGCCTCAGCCTTCCAAAGTGCTGGGATTACAGGCATGAGCCACTGTGCCTGCCCAAGAACAGTTCATTAACACATGCAGCATACATCACGCAGGACAAACCTAAATGAAAAGTAACAACACAGTGGCTCAGAACACTGCCTTACACAGCATCTTCCAAAGGACACAATAAATTTGTAGAGAAATAACAGGACAAAAGAAAGTTTTAGGCCTCCAAAGGTGAGAAACTGTGCAAAGGTAAATATCTGAGAGGAAGCTGATGCAGCAGGATTTGTCTGCAGCAGCCTCTGGTACCGCCTCTGGCTGGGCAGAGTTAAGGGTTGTCTCCAGTGAAGGAGAGTTTATGTCATGCCTTTAGGCAGAAAAGGGAGGGAAACCTGACCTTTTCCTGTATTTTCTGCTTCTTAATTGCCTTCAGCTGAAAATCATTTTTATGTGTCAGAGGCATAATCTGGGCCGATGCCTCTGCTTTCCTCCACCTGAAGAGAACCTGCGTGGGCTCCTTTGCTTTGGACCTCTGCCTCCGCCACGGAGAAAGGCCAGGCCAGGCTGCTGGACAAGCAGGGACCGTGAGAAGGGGAGTTCAGGTGTCCCAATCCAGGCAATCCTAGACCAGCCAGCCCCTCACCAGCCCCCGCTGATCAGCACACAGCCACTTCTGCTGCCTTCTGCTGCTGCCGCCAAAGCGAGTCCAGGGTTCACCCAGATTCAGAGGTGGGGAAACTGAGTCCATCGCTTGAGAGGAGTAGCTATAAAGACATATGAGCGAGAGCAGCTGAGCCCAGCTGAGCCCAGCACTGCCGGCCAAGTCGAAGACTTTAGGACCAGCCACACGTGTTCGGTGGCCACACGTGGCCAGTGGCTCCATGTTGGACAATGCCAATCAGACTCCTCATTCTCATTACGTTTGTATACCCTTCTGGCCCTGAAATCTTTCTATATCTGCATCTGAGTAAGATGGTCTATTAGAGAAGAACATCTACTTCATATTTCCATCCTTTGGAAACTGGAAGAGCCAGCAGAAGTTTTGACTTTGCAGTTGATCCTACACATTCAAATTCCTAGCGTCTATAGATTGTGTAAGATGGAAGAGAGACTACAAGGGCTCCCATTACCTAGCCCAGAGTATGTGCTCAGGGCTCTCGACACTCCTCCTGGTTACACATGGTTCAGATACTATTGGCCACTTCTTAACATTAGTTTCTCATGGCTTGATTCCTAGGAAGCATTATTCCTCCCATTTTAAGAGGGCAGTCAGTTGAGTGATTCAATGAGTCAGGCCCAGTATCAGGCCCCAGGGACACAGCAAGGGGCACAGTACACATAGCCCTTGCTCTTGTCTGGGGTGCAGACACTAAACAAATAGTCAAACAGATTAAACATGCAATTATAGGTTTGAATTATGCTCTAAGAAAAAACAAAGCCGGGGACAGTGACTCACACCTGCAATCCCAGCACTTCAGGAGGCTGACAGAGGAGGATCACTTGAGGACATGAGTTCAAGATCACCCAGGCAAATGACTCTTGTGGGATACCGCTGTCAGGCTGGGCTCTCAGCCTGCATCAAAGCAGGCCCCATGTCCATAAAACATTTTTAAAAATTGGCCAAGCATGGTGGTACACGTCTGTAGTCCTAGCTACTTGGGAGGCTGAGGTGGGGGGCGTTGCTTGAGCCCAGAAGTTCGAGGCTGCAGTGAGCTACAGTGAGCTATGATTCATCCCACTGCACTCCAACCCGTGCGACACAGCAAGACATCATCTCTAAAAGAAGAAGAAGAAGGAGGAGGAGGAAGAGGAGGAGGAGAAGAGAAAGAAAAGAGGACAATACAAAATAAGCCAAGCATGGTGGCACATGCCTGTAATCCCAGCTACTCGGGAGGCTGAGGCAGAAGAATCGCTTGAACCTGGGAGGCAGAGGTTGCGGTGAGCCGAGATTGCTCCACTGCACTCCAGCCTGGGTGATAGAGCAAGACTCCTTCTCAAAAAAACAAAAATAATAATAATAAGGAGAAAAAGGAAGGCCGTTGATTAATAAGCATGAAAAGATGCTCAGCTGCCCAGGGAATTAAAGAAATGCAGGTTAAAACATCATCAAGTAACATTTTTGGGTGACATTTACCATCAGCTAGGCAAAAGTGAAAATGATAGATTTAGCCACGTATAGGTGATGGTAGCACCCGCCACCATGCCCGGCTAATTTCTGTATATTTAGTAGAGATAGGGTTTCACCATGTTGGTCAGGCTGGTCTCAAATTCCTAACCTCAGGTGACCCACCTGCCTTGGCCTCCCAAAGTGCTAGGATTACAGGCATGAACCACTGCGCCTGGCCTTTTAAATTTTGGGGGGACAGTCGCTCTGTTGACCAGGCTGGAGTGCAGTGGCACAACTTCAGCTCACTGCAATCTCCATCTCCCTGGTTCAGATGATTCTCCTGCCTCAGCCTCCCAAACAGCTGGGATTATAGGCACCCACCACCACGGCAGGTAATTTTTATTTTATTTATCTATTTTTAATTTTATTTTTTGAGACAGAGTTTTGTTCTTGTTGCCTAGGCTGGAATGCAATGGCACGATCTTGGCTCACACAGCCTCTGCCTCCCAGGTTCAAGCGATTCTCCTGCCTCAGCCTCCTGAGTAACTGGGATTACAGACATTCACCACCATGCCCAGCTAATTTTGTATTTTTAGTAGAGACAGGGTTTCTCCATGTTAGTTAGGCTGGTCTTGAACTCCCGACCTCAGGTGATCCGCCTGCCTCGGCCTC
>NW_012103920.1:8333521-8335796 GCF_000951045.1 Mandrillus leucophaeus
TATTTTTTTATTTTTTATTTTTTGAGACTGAGTCTGGCTCTATTGCTCAGGCAGGAGTGCAGTGGCACGATTTCGGCTGACTGCAACCTTTACCTCCCAGATTCAAGCAATTCTCCTGCCTCAACCTCCTGAGTAGCTGGGATTACAGGCACCTGCCACCACCTGGCTAATTTTTTTTGTATTTCAAGACCAGGCTGGTCTCAAACTCCTGACCTCAAGTGATCTGCCTGCCTTGGCCTCCCAAAGTACTGGGATTACAGGAGTGAGCCACCGTGCCTGGCCTTTTTTTTTTTTTTCTCTTGAGACAGTGTCTCACTCTGTCACCCAGGCTGAAGTGCAGTAGAGTGCAGTGGCACAATCTCAGCTCACTACAACCTCCACCTCCTAGGTTCAAGTAATTCTCCTGCCTCAGTCTCCCAACTAACTGGGATTACAGGCGCGTGCCACCAGGCCCAGCTAATTTTTTTGTATTTTTTGTAGAGATGGGGTTTCACCATGTTGGCCATGACTGGTCTCGAACTCCTGACCTCGAATGATCCACCTGCCTCAGCCTCCCAAAGTGCTGGGATTACAGGCGTGAGCCACTGCGCCCGGCGGTTTCTTCCACTTCTAATAGACTGCTAGTCTGGGAAATGTACCAAAAAGACAGCATGGTTAAAGGTCAGTATTTCATGACCTTTTTTATACTTCCTATTTTTATTTTAGATAGGTTTCTTGGTTGATACAAAATGTCAACTGTAGAGGTAGGGAACCTGCATAAGGAAGCTTCCTAAAAAGAGGCTTCAAGAGAGAGCACTAATAGGCTGGGCATGGTGGCTCATGCCTGTAATCCCAGCACTTTGGAAGCCCAAGGCAGGTGGATCACCCGAGGCCAGGAGTTCAAGACCGGCCTGGCCAACGTGGTGAAACCCCCCCTCTACTAAAAATACAAAAATTAGCCAGGTGTGGTGGCAGGCACCTGTATTCCCAGCTACTTGGGAGGCTGAGGCAGGAGAATCACTTGAACCCGGGAGGCCGAGGTTGCAGTGAGCCAAGAATGCACCACTGCACTCCAGCCTAGGTGACAAAGCAAGACTGTCTTAAAAAAAAAAAAAGAGAGAGAGAGAGAACGCTAATAAACAATCTTGCTAATGTTCTTGAATTAAAAGGAAAATATTGTGTAATGTGTACACAAGCATCTTGAATTTAAAATAATTTAGGTTTCGAAAAATCATTTCCCCTGCAAACATTGAAGGTGTTGGTGCATGGCCTTCCAGCCTCCCTCACTTGGCTGCTGATCCATCTGAGTCTCATTTCTTTACAGCAGAATTATGGAAAAAAGCTGTCAGCTCGAATCATTTTGTCACATGCCAAAAAGTCATACAGAATCTGAAATGCTGGAAAATATCTGTAAATCACAGATCTTTTCATTACAACTAACATGACAAAATGTTTCCACTTCATTGACTTGCTAAGTACCTGAGCCATCTAAAAAGTTTATGTTCTTTTTACTCTTAAAAGAAAGAATAAAACAGATTTGAAAGTTATATTTAAAAGAGGGGAGTGGCCAGATGCGGTGGCTGATGCCTGTAATCCCAGCACTTTGGGAGGCCAAGGCAGGCTGATCACTTGAGGTCAGGAGTTTGAGATCAGCCTGGTCAACATGGTGAAACCCTGTCTCTACTAAAAACACAAAAATTAGCTGGGAGTGGTGGCGGGTGTCTGTAATCCCAGCTATTTGGGAGGCTGAGGCAGGAGAATTGCTTGAACCCAGGAGGCAGAGGTTGCAGTGAGCCTAGATCAAGCCACTGCACTCCAGCCTGGGCAACTGAGGAAGACTGTGTCTCAGAAAAAAAAGATAGTGGAGAACCAAGATGACTGTTACGGTTGTTAATGGTTTTTGTTTATGGTTATGGTTTTGTTAATGGCTTGTTTTTTGAGACAGAGTTTTACTCTATTGCCCAGGCTGGAGTGCAGTGGCGCAATCTCAGCTCACTGCAACCTCTGCCTCCAGGGTTCAAGCGATTCTCAGCCTCCCAAGTAGCTGGGATTTCAGGGATGCACCACCACGCCTGGCTAATTTTTTTTTGTATTTAGTAGAGACGGGGTTTCAGCAGGTTGATCAAGCTGGTCTTGAACTCTTGACCTCAAATGATCCACCTGCCTCAGCCTCCCACAGTGCTGGGACTACAGGTGAGAGCCACCGCACCCAGCCCTGTTTTTAATGTTTAAAATGACACTTCAGATACTCCAACTAACCTAAACAGAAACTTTAGTAGGCTATTGGCCATTTTTT
>NW_012103920.1:8341708-8342570 GCF_000951045.1 Mandrillus leucophaeus
CCCAGCTAATTTTTGTATTTTTAGTAGAGACAGGGTTTCACCATGTTGGCCAGGATGGTCTCAATCTCCCGACTTCGTGATCCACCTGCCTCAGCTTCCCAAAGTGCTGGGATTACAGGCGTGAGCCGCTGCGCCCAACCAGTGCTGGTTATCTTTGTATTTTCAGGTAGCCAGTTCTCCCCATGCCCTCTACTGAAAGATCTCACGTGTCACATTTTCTTCCTTGGGGATAAGACCAGAGAACGTGGCCTGTCCTGCAAGTCTTGTGTTATTCTGATCCCAGTCTTCACGAACTCCACTCATTCATTCAACAAACATTATGGGTTGAGAACGAACCAGGCACCGGGCTGTTGGAGGAGCTGGAGATACAGCAGGACCAATATAGACAAAAAGCAAAAACCCCTGCCCTGTAAGAACTTGCATTCTGATGGTGGGAGACAGCCAATGAATGAGAAGTTTGATAAATAGCTAAATTATTTAGCATATTAGAAAGTGCCAAAGATTAAAGTGGAGAGGGATCAGGGGATTAGGAATGTATGTGTGTGTAGGGGTGTGAGTTGTTAATTTTTTTTTTTAAGACAGAGTTTCACTCTGTCGCCCAGGCTGGAATGCAGTGGCACGATCTTGGCTCACTGCAATGTCTGCCTCCTAGGGTCAAGGGATCCTCCTGCCTTAGCCCCACTGAGTAGCTGGGATTACAGGCATTTGCCATCATGTCTGGCTAATTTTTATATTTTTAGTAGAGATGGGGTTTCACCAAGTTGGCCAGGGTGGTCTCGAACTCCTGACTTCAGGCAGTCTGCCTGCCTCAGCCTTCCAGAGTGCTGGGATTATAGGCATGAGCCACTGTGCTCGGCCTTTT
>NW_012103920.1:8346085-8348085 GCF_000951045.1 Mandrillus leucophaeus
AGAGAGAGAGAGAGAACGCTAATAAACAATCTTGCTAATGTTCTTGAATTAAAAGGAAAATATTGTGTAATGTGTACACAAGCATCTTGAATTTAAAATAATTTAGGTTTCGAAAAATCATTTCCCCTGCAAACATTGAAGGTGTTGGTGCATGGCCTTCCAGCCTCCCTCACTTGGCTGCTGATCCATCTGAGTCTCATTTCTTTACAGCAGAATTATGGAAAAAAGCTGTCAGCTCGAATCATTTTGTCACATGCCAAAAAGTCATACAGAATCTGAAATGCTGGAAAATATCTGTAAATCACAGATCTTTTCATTACAACTAACATGACAAAATGTTTCCACTTCATTGACTTGCTAAGTACCTGAGCCATCTAAAAAGTTTATGTTCTTTTTACTCTTAAAAGAAAGAATAAAACAGATTTGAAAGTTATATTTAAAAGAGGGGAGTGGCCAGATGCGGTGGCTGATGCCTGTAATCCCAGCACTTTGGGAGGCCAAGGCAGGCTGATCACTTGAGGTCAGGAGTTTGAGATCAGCCTGGTCAACATGGTGAAACCCTGTCTCTACTAAAAACACAAAAATTAGCTGGGAGTGGTGGCGGGTGTCTGTAATCCCAGCTATTTGGGAGGCTGAGGCAGGAGAATTGCTTGAACCCAGGAGGCAGAGGTTGCAGTGAGCCTAGATCAAGCCACTGCACTCCAGCCTGGGCAACTGAGGAAGACTGTGTCTCAGAAAAAAAAGATAGTGGAGAACCAAGATGACTGTTACGGTTGTTAATGGTTTTTGTTTATGGTTATGGTTTTGTTAATGGCTTGTTTTTTGAGACAGAGTTTTACTCTATTGCCCAGGCTGGAGTGCAGTGGCGCAATCTCAGCTCACTGCAACCTCTGCCTCCAGGGTTCAAGCGATTCTCAGCCTCCCAAGTAGCTGGGATTTCAGGGATGCACCACCACGCCTGGCTAATTTTTTTTTGTATTTAGTAGAGACGGGGTTTCAGCAGGTTGATCAAGCTGGTCTTGAACTCTTGACCTCAAATGATCCACCTGCCTCAGCCTCCCACAGTGCTGGGATTACAGGTGAGAGCCACCGCACCCAGCCCTGTTTTTAATGTTTAAAATGACACTTCAGATACTCCAACTAACCTAAACAGAAACTTTAGTAGGCTATTGGCCATTTTTTTAAAAAAGTTTTTAAAAGATATGTTTTATAAAGGATAAGATCATTTAACTGTGCAATTCAATAACTTTAATATCTTTTCACAGTTGTGCAGTCATCAGGTGAGATCTCAGCATAGCCTCAACCTCCTGACCTGAAGCAAACGTCCTGTATCAACCCTCCTAAGTGCTGGGATTATGGGCATGAGCCACAGCTACTGGTCAATCACCATTTCAAAGTCAGTTCTTTATTGTTGGTTGTGTCATTTCTCAAGGATGTAGTATTTTTTTTTTCCCTCCTTCATTCTCTTAGGCACATAAGGAGCACTTGGTTCTCTCCAGCTTTGTCTCATCTGTATTTTAAACGATTCTTTCTTGGTCTGTTGTCTTTGTTATTTTTCCTTAAATATCCACTAGTTAGAGAATTTTGATTTTCCCCCTTTTCTTTGCTTTCCTCTTTTTTAATTTTGTATTTGCCTTTAAAGTTTATTTCCTCAATTTCCTTTTCTTTCTTTTTCTTTTTTCTCTTTTTGTTTAGAGATAGGGTCTCACTCCCTTGCCCAGGCTGAAGTGCAGTGGTATGATCATGACTCACTGCAGCTTTGAACTCCTGGACTCAAGTGATCCTCCCGCCTAAGCCTCCTAAGTAACTTGGACTACAGGCCTGCACCTTCACACCCATCTAATTTTTAAATTCTTTTTTTGTAGAGACAAGGTCACGCTATGCTGCCTAGGCTGGTCTTGAACTCCCGGCCTCAAGTGATCCTCCTGCCTTGGCCTCCCAAAGTGCTCAACTTTCCTTTTTCTTTTAGAGATAAGGTCTCATTCTGTCACCTAGGCTAG
>NW_012103921.1:0-16643 GCF_000951045.1 Mandrillus leucophaeus
CCTTGGTCACCGGTTTTGGTCTTCTGTTTCTCCTTTCTTATTCTATTAATGCCATTATCAAGCATAACAGAAAATCATTTATTAAAATGAGGGACTCTGGTGACCCAGAGATTTGAGTCTTTTTTTTTTTAATTCTCTGCAAGTGTGGCACAAAATGATTTGAGGCTTGTTAAACAAAAACAGTACTGATAAGATAAGCAGTTTACCCCACCACAAAATTCCCAAGCTGAAATTATTTTCGAACTGTACCCCAAATAAAATATCATCTTTTTTCTTCATTTACTGAACTTAATACTCTTAATGTACTATGTCAGTATATGGATGACATTTACTTCGATTTAATATTCTTATTGTGTGGTACTTTGGTGCATTGCCATGCCAAAAGATACTAACTTGGATCAGATTCCTTAAGGAGTCAGTGACCAAAAAGCAAATTAAGAATAGCAGGCACAGTGACTCACACTTATAATCCCAGCACTTTGGGGGGGCCAAGGCGAGTGGATTACCTGAGACCAGGAGTTTGAGACCAGCCTGGCCAATGTGGTAAAACTGCATCTCTACTTAAAAAATAAAATAAAATAAAATAAAAGTTAGCCGGGTGTGGTGACGTGAACCCGTAATCCCAGCCACTGGTGAGGCTGAGGCAGGAGAATCACTTGAACCTGGGAGGTGGAGGTTGCAGTGAGCCGAGATCAGGCCAGTGCACTCCAGTCTGGGTGAGCAGAGTAAGACTCCATCTCAAAAGAAAAAATAAAGAAAGAAAGAACAACCATCCACTGGGCACAATGGCGCACACCTGTGTTCCCAGCTCAGTAGCTCTGGCAGAAGGCAGAAGGACCACTCAAACTTTAGCAGTTTGAGCAAGAGTTCTAATCCAACCTCGGAAATGTAACAAGACTGTGTCTTTAAATAATGATAATTATAACCATCAGAGGAAGAAATTTTAACATTCACAGCTTCCTCCCACTCCCCTTCCTCTGTCCTCTTTTCCTCCCCTGCTGTCTCTGCTCTTCTTCTTCTTTCCTGTCCTCTGCCCTTCTTTCCTGGCTTTTCCCACGTCCATATCAGGTTAAAGTCAAAAGGACCTGGGCTCGAATCCTGGCTCCACTGTCTTCTTCTTGGATGACCTCGGTAAGGTGACTTCTTAACCTGTCTGAACCTGTTTCTTCACATACAAAAACAGGACGATGCTCTTTAGCTAAGACAGTGGTCACGAGGATCAAATGAGATAATATGCATCAAACACCTGGCACATCGTATGCGCTTAGTAATGGAAGATATTAATCCTTCATTTGATAAACATTTATTGAGCACCTGTTCTGTGGGGGCCTTGTGCTGAAGATACAGAAACAAAGGGATGTAGGCAAACAAATAAATTGCACTGAAGTATGGTATGAAATATTGAAATCTGAATAAAGTTATCAGAGGACAGGGATGCCCCCAGGCTGATGAGTCCTACATCACTAGAGGGATATAAGCAGACAGCATGGGTACCACTTTTTTTTTTTTTTTTTTGCTGCCTGGTGTCTGGGTATAAGGGTTTGGTGGAAGAGGGACCTCTGAGCTTCGGGTGGAGTTGACTCCACTCCCAGATGGTAAGGATAGCAGTGCATGTGACTAAGCCTGGCCAATGGGAACTCACATCCCAAGGTCTTCTGAGGGACTTGACAAAGGTTTGGGGCTGCTGGCAGGCACCTTGCCTCCTTATAATACTGAGAATGAGGCTACCATGGAGGGAGCAGAGCTGAGGGATATTCAGAGACCCACCCTTGACGACATGGTTGGAACAGCTGGATTCAACCGTACCTGAAGCCAAACTCTCCTTGGACTTTGATGTAAACTGAGCCCCTCAAAAAATCCCCCTTTAGTTTTCATCCAGATCTGCCTGGGTACCTTTCCACTATTCCCTGTGACCCAAAGAATCCTGTAACTGACAACGAAGATGCTGAGATGCTCAGTGAATGTTTGGTGGGAAGGGGGTATGGAAGGAGCTAGATGACCTCCAGAAGCCCTTCCGTTGAGAGAGGCTTTGAGTTGAGCATTGAAGGGGCTGAATTGCTGGTTGTTTGAGGGACAGCAGAACAGAGCGGGCAGTGCAGTGCCCCAGAGTTCCGCCGACTCCAGTTTCCATTCCGGGAGCACTTCCTGGTGCATTTAAATGTGCCCCTGTGTATGAGTGCCTTCAGGGGGTTCCAAAATAGCCTGAAATATAAACAGACTGGAAACCTACTCCTTCTCTTCCTCTCCCTGCTTTTCCTCTCTCCCGGGGTAGGGATGGGGGAAGCTGGTACCGGTGCTGCAGAAGCTCCATTTGGAGGATTTAGAAAACATTTCAAGTTCGGTCTCCTTCTTTCTAAGTCTGGCAAGCCCGCCTGCCTGGGGCACTTTTCCCCCTGAGTGCCAGGCCCAGGTGTGTGGGCAGGAAAAAGCAGCCCATTGTGTTCCAGCTTCGGGTCCTTCCGGTCCTAGGACTTGGCCCCTGCCAGGCTTGGGTTCCCAAGGAAAAGAGGCAGGGAGTGCACTAGAGAAGCGGTGGGAGCTGGCACTTTCCTGCTGATGGAACAGATCCCGTCACGATAAAATTCCAGGCCACAACAATTTATTGAGCAATTACCCCTGGGAGCTAACCAGAGGGACAAAAATCAGGGAACAGAACACGCTTTAATCTGGGATTCAGGATGTTAGCCTGCCATGAACCTGGGGTAGCTGGTTTGAAAGCCAGCTCCCAGCACACCTCCCAAAATTCACACCGTTGTGGGGCCCCTCCCCTGGACCTGCACAGGCTCCATGACTCACTTTTAACCAACAGAACGCAGCAGAAGGGATGCTGTGTGATTTCGGAGGGGAGGTCAGAATCCTTGCAGCCCCCGCTGTCCTTCTCAGGACACCCGCCCTGGGGTGCTCCCTCTAGGGGCCCAGCCACCGGCTGTGGGAAGCCCAAGACACAGGGAGAAATCACAGATAGTATTACGTGTCCCATAGTGTTTCCCCCACCCCACCCAAATTCATCTGTTGAAGTCTTAACCCTCAGCACCTCAGAATTTCCTAATCTAGGAATAAGGTTGTTGTAGATGTACTTAGTTAAGATGAGGTCATCTTGGAATAGGGTGGCTAATCCAATGTGACTGGTGTCCTTATAAATCGGGGAGATTTTGGGCACAGAGACATGCACATGTGGAGAATGCAATGTGAAAATAAAGACAGAGATGGGGGTGACGCTTCTACAATCCAGGAAATGCCAAAGATTGCCAGGAAACCATCAGAGCCTGGAAGGTTCTCCCTCACTTGGACTTTGATGTGAACTGAGTCCCTTAAAAAGTCTCCCTTTATTTTTCCTCTAGATCAGCTGGGGTGCCTTTATCTTTTGTGACTAGAGGAGTCCTATAACTGACAACGGAGATGCTGAGATGCTCAGTCAACGTTTGGTGGGAAGAGGGGACAAGAGGAGCAGATGACCTCCAGGGGCCCCTCCTTCTGTCTCTAGGAGAGAGCCTGGAAGATTCTCCCTCACAGTCCTCAGAAGGAACTGACCCTGCTGACACCTGGACCTTGGACTTCCAGCCTCTGGAACTGTGAGACAGTGTGTGCTGAGTGATGACCTGACATCTCCTCCCCCTGTTTCAGAAATTTCAAAAATGTGGGTACCAGAGCAAAATTATTTGAGGGTTGACATCAGTCAACCTCCCAAATGGTTCAGACCAAGGTGTTCTTAGCCAATATGGGACATTCTTTCCTTGCTCAGGAAAAAAGCAAACGCGCCCTTAATTCAGTGATACCAGAGTTGTTCTTTTGCGAGGATTAGGGTCAACGCATGGCAACAGAGGGCTACACACTCATCGTGTGAGACCAGACTGGCTTGAGTCCGGGGAAGAAAAAATCCATGCTTACTAAATGCAATGTGGGATCCTGGATTGAATCCTGGAATGGCAAAAAGGCATTCACTGAAAAACGGGTGAAACCTGAATAATCTATAGTTTAGTTAAGAGTAATGTACCGACGGTGATGTCTTAGTTTTGAGAAATGTGCCATGGTAATGCAAGATGCTCACATTAAGAGAAATGGAGTGAAAGGTATACAAGGACTCTCTGTACTATCTTTACAACTTTTCTGTAACTCTAAATGTTTTTCAGGATAAAATGTTTATTAAACAAAAAAAGCTAGCATTCACAGTGATGAAATGTGTTTGTCTTTAGACAGGTCAAAGGGGAATTGGCCAAATCCCTTGCTGATGAGGAGGTCATCTCAAAATCAAAAATCCTTCGCCCTCCCAGGTGACAAGTGAGGTAATAGTTGTTGTTCACAGGGTTATGTCAAAGACTAAATGAAATAAAACATGTAAGGGGCTTGGCATAGAGCAAGGAACATGGCAAGCATTCAATAATCATAAGCTGTTGTTGTTGTTTAGTAAAACCACTTCACTAACAGTATCCCCATGATGCCACATCAGCTGGTGTGAGGAGTTTAGAGCTCTGCCAGCCCACTGTGGTTTTGCTCGAACGCACTCTCAAATGTATGAGTTCTCTGTTGCTGAATAACAATATTACCTTTAACTTAGTGTGCTTTTTTGCTTGTTTGTTTTTGAGACAGAGTCTTGCTTTGTCGTCCAAGCTAGAGTGCAGTGGCACAATCTCAGCTCACTGCAACCTCTACCTCCTAGGTTTAAGCGATTCTCATGCCTCAGCCTCCCAAGTAGCTGGGACTACAGGCACCTGCCACCACGCCTGGCTAATTTTTTTTTTTTTTTTTCCAGTAGAGACGAGGTTTCACCATGTTAGCCAGGATGGTCTCGATCTCCAGACCTCGTGATTGGCCTGCCTTGGCCTCCCAAAGTGCTGGGATTACAGGCATCAGCCACTGCACCCAGGCAATTTAGTGCTTTTAAAACACATTTATGGCCAGGCACAGTGACTCACACTTGTAATCCCAGCACTTTGGGAGGCTGAGGCAGGCGGATCGCTTGAAGTCAGGAGTTCGAGACCAGCCTGGCCAACATGATGAAACCCCATCTCTACTAAAATACAAAAAATTAACCAGGCATGGTGATACACGCCTGTAATCCCAGCTACTCAGGAGGCTGAGGCATGAGAATCACTTGAACCCAAAAGGTAGAGGTTGCAGTGAGCTGAGATTATGCCATGGCACTCCAGCCTGGGCAACAAAGTGAAACTCTATCTCAAAAAAATAAAAATAAATAAATTAAAAACATTTATTATCTCACAGTTTCTGTGGGTCTGGAGTCTGGGCATGGTTTACCTGAGTCCTATGTAAAGCTGCAATTGACATGTCAGCCAAGGTCAAGGTCTCATCTGAAGGACCAACTGGGGAAGAATTCACTTCCAAGCTCATGTGGTTGTTGGCAGGGCTGAAGTCTTTTATAGTGCAACATCTCTCACACCAAATGTGTAGGGGTTTTTTTTCCATACCACAATAACCAGTTCTCCAACTCTCCAGATCCCAAGTAGGTGTCCAGTGATTCAATTCAAGTCTGACACTAACTACTGGGAGTTAACATCTGTCCCCACAGGTTAAGGGCTCGGTCTGGCAAGACTGCTTCCATTCAGGCACCAATTGCAAGTCCTGGGCTTCCTGTACTTCTGACCAACAAGCTATAAATCAGGAGTTCCCATGACCACCTCTCTATAATTTGCTAGAAAGACTCACAGAGGTGAGCAGTAACATGGCATCCAGGTCTAAGCAGCGGGCTGTGGAAAGTGGGGTTCTGCAGTCACCAGACCCCCTAGTCCAGTGTGATGACAAAGAGGAAGATGAAGTCGAGGATGAGGATGAAAACAATGATGACAGTGACGAGGAAGAGGATGAAGAGGATGACGTCACTGACGAGAAAGTGAATATTGAATTTGAAGCTTACTCCCTATCAGATAATGATTATGATGGAATTAAGAAATTACTGCAGCAGCTTTTTCTAAAGGATCCTGTGAACACTGCAGAACTAACAGATCTCTTAATTCAACAGAACCATATTGTGAGTGTGATTAAGCAAACGGATGTTTCAGAAGACAGCGAATACGATGTGGATGAAGATGAGGTTTTTGGTTTCATAAGCCTTTTAAATTTAACTGAAAGAAAGGGTACCCAGTGTGCTGAACAAATTCAAGAGTTGATTCTAAGCTTCTGTGAGAAGAACTGTGAAAAGAGCATGGTTGAACAGCTGGACAAGTTTTTAAATGACACCACCAAGCCTGTGGGCCTTCTCCTAAGTGAAAGATTCATTAATATCCCTCCACAGATCGCTCTGCCCATGTACCAGCAGCTTCAGAAAGAACTGGCAGAGGCACACAGAACCAATAAACCATGTGGGAAGTGCTACTTTTACCTTCTGATTAGTAAGACATTTGTGGAAGCAGGAAAAAACAATTCCAAAAAAGAAACCTAGCAACAAAAAGACAGCTGCATTCATGTTTGCAAATGCAGAGGAAGAACTTTTCTATGAGAAGGCAATTCTGAAGTTCAACTACTCAGTGCAGGAGGAGAGCGACACTTGTCTGGGAGGCAAATGGTCTTTTGATGACATACCGATGACACCCTTGCGAACTGTGATGTTAATTCCAGGCGACAAGATGAATGAAATCATGGATAAACTGAAAGAATATCTATCTATTTAACCCACTTCCAATGGACAGTGATGGGCCCGTTTTTGTAACATTACCAGAAAACTCAGTGGAGATTTACTGAAAAACTCATGACTTTATTCAGATTAAGGTCCTCTACAAAAAGCAGGATTCTGTCCCATGTGTCTGTGACACATTTACAAAATATCAGTTTTTTAAAATTTTGGTCAAATTATGAGTGGTTGATTTAAAAACTTTTCCAAGAAGAAGAAAAACATGGAGTAATAATTTAAAGAACTCAATAAAAAACTTCTATTTTTTATTAAAAAAAAAAAAAGACTCACAGCACTTAGGAAGGCACTTTACTTACTATTACTGGTTTATTATAAAGAATACAACTCAGTGACAGCCAAATGGAAGAGTTGCATAGGGCAGGGTGTGTCGTGGGAGGGTGCAGAGCCTCCGTGCCCTCTCAGTGTACCTCCCTGGCAGCACTTAAATGTGTTCACCAACCCAGATCTCTAAACCTGTTGTTTAGGGTTTTTATGGAGGTCCCATTATGTAGGCATGATTGATCAAATCATTGGCCATTGGTGATAAACTCAATCTCCAGCCCTCCTTTCTTCCCCAGAGCTCTGGGGGATAGGGCCGAAAGTTCCAACCTTCTCATCTTGCCTCAGTCTTTCTGGCAACCAGCCCCAACCCTGAAGCTATCTAGGGAACCCCAACCACCAGTCATCTCATCAGCATACAAAAGACATTCATCACTCCAGAGATTCCAAGGGTCTTAAAAGCTCTTACACCAGGAACCAAGGACTAAGACCAACTATTATAACAACAGATGCTCCTATCATCCCATCATGCAGGAAATTATAAGCATTTTAGAAGCTCTGAGCCAGGAATCAGAGATGAAGAATAAATATATTTTTTTAATCTTCATCGTATCACAGCAGCATTCAGTTCCTTGTAGGTTGTCTTGCTAGTATTGGCTGTAGACCACCCTCAGTTCGTTGCCAAACGGGCCTCTCCATGGGGCCGCTTACAACATAGCGGCTGGCTGCAGCAAACCAGCCAGGGACAGAGGCTACCAGCAAGAAGGAAGTTACAGTCTTACCAAACATCATCCCAGAAGCGACTTCCTGTCACCTTTGCTGGTTAGAAACAAGTCACAGATCCTCCCAAATTCACGGGGAGGGGATGACACAAGGCATAATAGCAGGAGATAAAAGTAAAAATAAAAATAGGTAAAAATCACTGGGGATCATCTTTTTTTTTATTATTTTTTGTTTTTGTTTTTGTTTGTTTTGAGACAGGGTCTGTTGCCCAGGCTGGAGTGCCGTGGTGTGATCTCAGCTTACTGCAGCCTCAACCTCCTGGGCTCAAGCAATCCTCCTACCTCAGCCTCCTGAGTAGCTAGGACTACAGGCACATGCACCACCACACCCAGCTAATTTTTAAAATTGTTGTAGAGACAGGGTCTTGCTCTGTTCCCGGGCTGGTCTTGAACTCCTGGGCTCAGGTGATCTTCCCACCTCAGCCTCCCAAAGTGCTGGGATTACAGACGTGAGCCACCATGCCTGTCCCCTAGGGAGGGACCATCTTAGAGTCCTCCAAGCCCAGAAGTGTTGAATCAAGGCCTGGCAGTTGATGAATGCACAGCTGCCTAGTACCATGCGTTAAAGGAAGCTGAAGAGGGACTGAGGTGTGCAGGGACATAGACAATAGTAGCTACTATTTACTGAGCACCTACTACATGCCAGATACTGTCCTAAGCACTTTGTAAATACTTGTTCATTGGCTCTTTCAACAACTCTTTGAGACAAGGTTATAAATACCCCCTTAGAGAAAAGGCCCAGTGAGGGTCAGAAAGATTAATTGACTTGTCCAAGGTCACACAGCAGAGAGATGGCAGAGCTCAGGCTGGGATTCAAGCCCAGGCTGCCTCACATCAAAGTCCTGGCTCTAAACCCTTATGGTGACTTGTCTGTGTCAGCTAGTTGAAAAAAACAAAAAAAGATTTGAATCAATGGCTGCTGAATCTGGACATTTCTCTAAAAATAAAAATAAAGGTCAGTCCCTGTCACATGAGAGAAAGATGAAAGAGTTGGGTGTGTTCAGTTGGAGAAGAAAAGGAAAAAGGTCACTTTTGCTGACTTCAGAGCTCTGAGTGGCTGTTGCAGGGAAGAGCAGGGACACTTTTTCTGGATGGCTCAAAGGCAGAAATGGAGGGGCGGGGGCGAGCTCTGGGATCCGAGGGAGAACGGTGGACAGACCCCAGCCCAGGCAGCGTCTTTCCCCTTCGTGTGGAAGGAGAGACTCGAGCTTGTCCTTGCAGCTGAGCAAATATTTCTACTTCCCCGTTGCAGGCTGGAGTCAGCCTCTTCTCCAGCCAGCTCGGCGGGCCTTCAGAGCAGCGGCCTCGGGCCGTGGGGTGGAGGTCAGCTTGGCCACCCTGACCAGATGGGACCAGAGTGACGACTGCCAGGCCCAGGTCAAAGGGCTTTGCTGACATCCTGTCTCCTTCTGAGCCTCATCACCGTGACTGCAAGGGGCTGCAGAGTCCCCCTTTCCAGCCCATTCTCCATGCCACTGCTGAGTTGTCTTTCTAGAACTTACAGCAGACCAGGTCACTCCCCTGCTCAAACCCTTCCATGGCTCCCTACTGCCCTCAGGATACATTTAACCTGGCCCAAAGGCCCCACATGATGTGGCCCTGCTCACCTCTCAGGCCTTGCCTCCAACTGCTTCCCCCAAAAGTCCCATCCCACCTTTCAGCCCTCTGGAATGATATGCTGCTCCCAAGACACCAGATAATTCCAGGCCTCTGGGCTTACTCTGCCTGAGCTGCCCTTCTCCTGACAGTCTCCTACACATCCATTAAGACTCAGTCCAAACATCACCTCCTCTGAGAAGTCTTCCCTGACTCCCTCCTATGGAGTTGCTTCTCCTTCCTGTACCACATTAAACCCAGGTCTCACAAAAGCTCACATTTGGCTGGGAGCAGTGGCTCATGCCTGTAATCCAGAACTTCAGGAGGCTGAGGTGGAAGGATCATTTGAGCTCAGGAGTTCAAGACCAGCCTGGGCAACATAGTGAGATCCTGTCTCTATATAAAAATTAAATAATTAAAAAAAAAAAAAACAGAAACTCACATTTCCTGAGCACTCACTCGGTGCTTCACATGCATGAGCTCACTCAGTCCTCCCTGCTGTTTCAGTTTCTCACCATCCTTATTTCCCAGATGGAGAGACAGGAACAGAGAGGTTGAGTGCTTTGTTCTAAGACACACAGCCAGTAAATGGCAAAGCCAGGACAGGAACCATTTGTGTCTGACTCCAGAATCGGTGCTTTTTAAGTTTCATTGTTTATGCGTTTGAATAAAGTAAGCCATGCAAAAGGTAACAAACAAACAAACGCAGGAGTGGCAGAGAGAGAAGAGAGGTGAGGGGAGCGAGGGGGAGAGGAGGGGAGGGGAGGGGAGGGGAGGGGTGGTCTCTACCCCCACCCCACACCAGCGACATCAGCCAGAAAACTTTTTTGATGTGTTGAGAAGCTGGGCCCAACGAAGCCCCAGTTGCCCAAATGCCTGTGTAAAGGGTCCATCTTGCAGGGCAGAACAGAATCCCACAGAATCCCGCTGCCCAGGGAGCTCAGCACCAGAGCAGGGGCAGCTGCCACCTGCTTCTCGACGTTGGCCACAAGGCCAGACGTCCTGAAATGGCCTGGGGCGAGAGCATCAGCGAGGAGTGACTTCACACAAATGGAGAGCAGCTTTTTCGAGCTGGGTGTTATCCCACAGAGGAGCGCTGTGCTGGAGGAAGACACCAGCGCCACGCGGGTCTAGGGGGTCACGCCCAAGAGAGCACCGGGGGATCAGATTCCCAGGCATTTCTTAAACGACAAAAAAAGACCCTTCTTTTTTCTTACGGAATATTCCGCTGAAACCCAATAGGAAAAGCAAAGAGTAACAGTGGCTTGCGTGTGTTGAAGACTCACCACAGGCCAGCACTTGTGAAGCATTTTATAGCATACGTTCCTGGAATCCTCACTGCGCCATTCTGAGGTCTCTCCATTCTCATGTTACCGAGGAGGAAACTGAGGTGCAGAGTGATACGTGACTCATCCAAGGTCTTATAGCTCATGCATGGTGGAGATGGGATCCAAGCCCAGGCAACATGGTCCCCGAGTGCATGCCTCTTACATGCTGTGCTAGGTAAAGCCACTCTGGTTAAAATAGGTGTGGGAGTAGGGAGGGGAGTGAGCCCTTGTACTCAACTGCCCCAACCCACTCTCAAATCCTGACAGCCCAGGAGGGATCTCTGCAGACACCACAATTCGGAAGTCATTGTTGGATGGTTTTATGGCATCTCAAACCCACAAAACTGTTTATACCCTGGTTCTTCTCAGACAAATCCTGTGACTTGATTGGTCCCACCCAGGTCAGCCTTAAGGTCCGCAGGGCTCAGGCATAGAGATGACTGTGGGTACCAGGAGGGAGGATGATGGCAAGAAGAGTCCAGGCATGGGAGACAGAGAAGCGTGAGGTTCAAGCCCACCACAGCCTGGAATTAGCCAGGCCTCCCTCATCGTCAGCAGCCAAGTCAGCCCTTGGCTGCTGAGCAGAGGGGAATGTACTAGAAGGAGCACAGGGGCTCTCTGAACTGACAGGAGGCTGGAGGAGTGAGCTCAGGAGAGGCAGGTCTCAGGGAGGCTCTGGAAGGACTGGAATGAGGGGAGCAGGAAGCTGCCTGTTGTGGGCACTTCTGGGACCTGAGCCCCCAGCCTGGTGCCTGGCTCTGAGTGGCGCTCCGGGAATAGCTGCCGAATGAATAAATCCACGGGCATCTGATGACAGGAAAAGGCCGATTAAGACATTGCTACAACCACCATAACAACAACAACAAATCCCCAGCCGTTGTTCCTTTTGACCTTGGATCAGCGCTCAAGATTCAAAGACTTAGCAGAGCACAGGCAGCTGGTCAAGTGGGAGTGTGCGCTGGAATGGGGGTGACGGAGGGGGACTGTGGCTCCCTCTATTCTCACAGAAGGAGAGGAGCGCCTAGAATGACCCCCATCGCCACCATCCCCACCGAGATGGCACACAGAGGGCATGGCCATTTGCCCCAAGGAATCCAGAAGCTGGACTCTGGCAACCAATCCGACAAACGTCTGCTGTAACAGCCTGCTCCTATTGGTAGTGATAATCACACTGACATTGGCGCTACTGTTTATGGGCATGAGGATATCCCAAGACTGTGCCGAGTGCCTCTCTGCATTGTCTTACCAAGTCTTCATAACAGCCTTACAGTTACTACTCCTATTTTATCAGCGAGGAAATTGAGGCTCAGAGAGACAAAGTCACCTGGCTAAGGTCACAGAGCCAGTAAGTGGTATTCACAGAAACCAGACTGTTGAACTCTGAAGAGGGTCTTCCCGATCGTGATCACATGGCTTTCTCCTCTGCCGCGGTGCGGTGTGACCTTCGGAAAGTGAGTCAGACTCTCTGGCCCTCTGTGGCTCTGCTCACCAAGCCATGACTGCCCAGAGGGGAAAATTTTTGTAATATATACAAAGGTGCCCAACGGGCCTGCAGTGGTCCCGACCCTGAACCTGAGTTTCTGCCTCTGTAATGACCCACCCATTTTCTCCTACAGAGACACGGTGAGAACACAGTGATATAACCTATGCTAAAGCACATAGTAGGCTGACAGTTCAGGGAGCCAAGCGGGGCATCCACCTGCATCTCCAGCCCTGACATCATGCACATATCAGGTCCAGAGAAATTAGCATGCACTCAGGACCTCCCCAATCAGTGCCTGAGATTTTTCACTCAGCTATACAGGCTTAGGCAAGTCACTTTCCATCATGGGCCTCAGTTTCCTTATCTGTCACAGGAGGGGGTGGTGGAGGCAATCTCCAAGGGCATGGAAGCACTGACATTGAATTTTAGGCAGTAAAATACCCGTGCTCACCTCCGGAAGGCATTTCATGCAGGCCTCACGGTGTCCTTAGAACGGGCCAAATGAATGCTGTAAATTTCCCCTCCTCCGAGGACCTCTCTCCTTCCACACCCTCCTTCTTGACGGCTCACACTTTCTCTGCTTTCAGAGAGATGTTTTTCAAACAGCCCACGTGGGGGCCCAAGCAACAGCCGCGTGCAGAAGCCCAGACCCGGCGGTAATCCCGGGCGGAAAGTGAGCGGGAAGAAACGTGCGGGATGAAGGTGCCAGGGAAGAGGTCTTGTCCCTGATTTCCCAGTGGCCAGTGTGGGGTGGAGGCCAAGGACCAGGCCTGTGGGAAGTCTAGTGGGTCCTCTGAGAGGGCATCACTGGGACTATTCATAGCCCAGGATCCTCACCAGAATCTGGCAGGCAGGGCCAGGCACCCGCAGGGATCTTGCCTGTTTGTGGCACAAATGCGAGCTAGGTTGTTTACGTTGTTCTTCCTTCCACTGCCTCACTTAGCCTCAGACCAAATACCAACCATCCTGGAGCCTGAATAGATGTCCAAGACTCAGAATATGGTCTGTGTGCTGCACGTAATAAAATGAGAACTGGATTTGGAGTGAAGGATATAACCATGGGATTTGGCAAGACACTGAAGAGGCTTGCTGTGTGTGGTTGTTAAGGTTGTGCACTGAACAAATACACCTGAGTGATGAAGTGAATGGGGCTAAAATCTACCTGTGCTCTGCTCTCTAAGCCATGATTGCCCAGAGGGGCATAGTTTTCAAATATACACAAAGGTGCCATATGATCCACCCATTTTCTCCTACAGAGATATGGTAAGGACATAGTAATATAACCTATGTTAAATAACCTAATGGTTATTTGCAATGAATTACCATTATTAATATGAAGACTTGTTCCACAAATGTTTAAAGGCAGCTTATGAAATTATATATGGTTAAATAGAAAATGTGATTAGATACAATATTATACATTGCTTGAATGAGGGAAGACAAAAATGAGGCATATGCACCAGTACTTCCCTTCGTGTGCCCACAGCAGACATCACTAATGGATGGATCCATCATGCACCTTGTTCACATTCTGAAAGTCAGTTTTCACCCTGGCCCAAAGGAAACGAGGAAATCGGTAAAGGGCTGTATCTTCATGCTGCGCAGTAGGTCAATAAATGAAAATTATATTCTGGGGCCTGTGGCAAGGGGAAGGGGAGGTGACCTGGATCAGGAAGTCCCATGCTGTCGTGTGTCATAGTTTTAGCCTTGAGCTTCATCATGGGCAAAACAAAGATGTAAACACTCAGGCAAGCAGGTACACATACTCACAGACACAATCGGTGTCCAAAATATAAAATGATACCAGTTTCTCAGACTTCACGCAAATCGCCTACATTGAATTCTCTTGGCCAATTTTTCCTGGGGTTCCTCATAATGGGATCATGTGATGAATCAGAAAACACCCTCAACAGCAGCCCTAGAAGAAACACATTGGCAGATTTTCATTGGTAACTCCTTACAGTGAAAGCCCTGGGTAGAAAACTTAACCAGAGCCCAGTGAGAGCGCTGTAAACCCTTTTCCCCATTACACCCGGCTCCTGGGAAGGGAGCTGGAAGAAACAGAAGCCCAAAGCTCTGCTAAGCCTCTGGTATTGGAGAGTAGGCCTTCAAATGGACCCCAAGTCCTTTTCTACGGATGAGGAAACCAAGACCCTGGGAGGATAGGGAGAGGGCTCCAGGTCCCCAACTCCAAGCCGGGGAATATTTCCCCTCTACTTCCCCACTCCCCCTGGAGGTTGCTCACCCCTGAGCAGCACTTCCTAGTCCAGCTCAACCCACCAGCAGGGTTGACCCACCAGCCTCCAAACCCCACGGCCCAATCCCCCCAGGCAACACCAACTGATGGACCCCTCACCGGAGAGCAAGGCTGTGGGCTACACTGTCCCCAAGGAACCCCTCGGGAGGAACACGATCTACAGGTGGTCCTGGGGTCCCCCAGGGTAGGCGGCATTTGAGTAGGCCTCCAAGGACAGGCCCCTCCTGCCCCACAGCTTGGCAGAAGAGCCAGATTATGAGCTTTGGGATCAGGCAGACCACAGTTCGAATCCCAGCCCTGCTGTTCCCCGGCTGTGTCTTTGGGAAAGTTATCTCACCACCTCTAAGCCTTAGCTTCCTCGTCTGTAAAGTTGGAACCGCTCCAAGGGCAGACATGAGGGCTGCGTGAGACCAAGACTTCACTAGCTGAGCAGTTTATTACACTATTATCACGACCTACGATAACTCACTCACAGCATAGACAGAGCACTGACCAGGAGTTGGACAGATCTGAGTGTGGATCCTGGCTCTGATACAACTGGCCAAGTACCTTTCTGAGCCTCAGTTCCCCCATCTGTTAAATGGGAGGCAGGACTATTCCAAAGGTCAGTGGCCTGTGAGGGTGCAGTTCCAGTTTTGGCCCCTCAGATGCTGGAAGCACAAGGGAACCGGGACTTGGGCTAGAGGGAGGCAGGGCCCGAGAAGCCCTGAGAAGCCTTGAGGCCTGGAGCTCACCAGCAGCTCCCCTCGCGGGCCTGGGCTGGGGGAATGTGTAGGAGGGAGGTCCGGGGAGGGGGGCCCTGGAGCCGGGAGGAGCAGCCCTGGCGGCGGGCAGCGGTGCCGTGACCCAGGAGGGAGGGAGAGCTTGGCTCTGAGCTCATCACTCAGAGAGCTGTCTCCCCCTGGGCCGGGAACCCCGGCGGCCTGTCCTCCCCACTTCCTGCGCGCTGGGTCAATATTGTGATTTCCACTGTGCCGCCCGCCTGGGACGGCCTGGCCCTGCGCGCCGCCCAGGGTCACGGGGCTGTGGGGAGACAGGGGTATGGAGAGGTCACCCGCTGCCTGGAAGATGACTCAGGACCTGTAGGCTGCAGGCGGCGCGGCCGGGAGCCAGGAGCCCCAGTGCAGCCTCACCTCCAAATGCACAGAAATGGCGCCTGAATAAGGCCTATGCACTCTCCCATCCAAACCGAGGGATCACCCAAGGCCCGGAGAGGGCAGGGACTTGCCCAAGGTCACACCGTGAGTCTGTAGCTGACGGAGGCCCTGAATCCCATCTCCTGACCTCAGATCATCACCAAACCTCCATCTTCTACCCTCCCTGCCCAAGTACCTACCTTCCTCTTCATCAGCATCTGGAATGGACTTCTTCCTACACCCCTGCCAGAGCCCAAGGAGAGAGGACAGGCTGACCCTGACCAAGGAGCGTTGGTGTGGAGGCTTCTCCGGGAGTGAGGGGTGGTCAGGAGGACACAGTTCGGGACACCCACACACTGGGAGTTATGAGGATGGAGGGTGCCAGGCACCAGCCCTGACGATCCGGAACCTGTGGCTTCATTTTTCCTACTGAGCTGTCTTGTCAAGGCTGAGAGCAGTCTTCACCTCCTCCCTGGAGCACCCATCGCACCCCTGCTCTCCTCCAGACCGCCTCCCCCATGCGGTGCACTTCTCACACCACACACCTGCCTTCCCCCGTGGATCAGGAGCTCCTGGGGGAAGGTGCCCGGGCGATCTCACTTCCAGATCCCAGGCCCAGCCCAGGGTGAGGCCATCCCTGCACCCTGTTCGCACTGCTGAGTGAGGGAAGGGAGGAGTCCTGTCTTCCCACATCACTGTCAACTCCACGGGGGCAGAAACGCCTGACCTCCCAGTGTCACCTCTCCTGGAAACTTTTTATTCTTCACGTGGTTACCTCCTGCTCTTCCTTTAGGTCTCCACTTAACTGTCACCTCCTCCTGGAAGCCTTTCCAGACCACTCTGCCAAAACCACATTAGCTGGCCCTGTTCTGAGTCCATTATATTTCCCTATCAGTGCTCTTATCCCAGGGGAATATAATGGCTTGTTAAATGTTCTTCCCTCCTAGGCTGAACTACGACTGGAGTCCCTATCTCTGAGTGAGATGAGACTCACCATTGTGTTTCTAGCTCAGGGTCTGGTGCAGAGTCAGTGCTAGATGGATGGATGGATGAATGGATGGATGGATGGATGGATGGATGCATAGATAGATATGTGGGTGGATGGATGGAGGGAGGGAGGGATAGATGGATGGATGGATGGATGGATGGATGGATGGATG
>NW_012103921.1:17033-60101 GCF_000951045.1 Mandrillus leucophaeus
ATGGATGGATGGATGGATGGATGAATGGATGGATGCATAGATAGATATGTGGGTGGATGGATGGAGGGAGGGAGGGATAGATGGATGGATGGATGGATGGATGGATGGATGGATGGATGGATGAATGGATGGATGGATGGATAGATGGGCCTGGTGCAGAATCAGTGCTGGATGGATGCATGGATGCATGGATGGATGGATGGATGGATAGATAGATATGTGGGTGGATGGAGAGAGGGAGGGAGGGAGGGATGGATGGATGGATGGATGGATGGATGGATGGATGGATGGATTGCTCATGCAGCCAGACCTGTACTAGGGATTCAGGAGATGCTGGCAGATGGAGATGATGGTTGTGATGATAGTGGTGTCTGGGATGGATATCTCTTGCTCTTTTCTGCCCAGCACCTCTCTTACCCCAACCTTAGTTTACTATCACCCACCTGGTCCCCTGTGGGAGACTGCTCTTCCTTCCTTACATGAGTCTGTCAATTACTGAACCCCAATGCCTCATCCACATGACCCAGACTTGGTCAGTGATTGTCCCCCACTTCCTTAGCCGCAGTGATTGCCTCACAGGCACATGGCCCAAACAAGGTCAGTCAGTCCTTCCTTGGAACTGACATATGGATCTTAGAAGAAAGCAGTTCCCTGGTTTTAGACTGGGGTTCCCAAGCCGGGCTGATGGTAGCCAAGTTCTCCACCTCACAGAAGGGAGAGAATGAGGCCAGCCCCAAAGGGAAGCAGAGACAGCAAGGGTGAATGACAGACAGAGATAATCCTGTTTGCCCTGAGCCGTGATTCCAGCCCCCTAGCCCTACTCCCCAGGGCCACTTCCCAGGCCAGTGAGTCCCCTTTTGTGCTCAAGATAATGTGATGTGGCTTCTCTCAGCTGCAATGGGAAGGATTCTGAATAACAGTAAGCCAAAGAGAAAACAGTGAGAGGAGCAGGGTGGGTCCAAGTGGAGACACAGATGTTGAGCAGCAATTGACCAGCAGACTCAAGGAGATGAAGGAATCTCCTGCTAAGGGCATATCCAGAGACCCTCCAGCCCCACTGTGGGCAGAGCCAAAGGCCAAAGGCTGTGGGGCAGAAGGAGGGACCTAGGGTGGGGTTGGAGCTCTTTTGCTGCAAATGACGGAAACCCCACTCAAATTGGCATATTTAGCAGAAAGGCGAGTTTATCAGTTCACATATCTAAAATGTCCATGGTTTTTAGCTTCAGGCATGGCTGGATCCAGGTACTCAACTGCAGTTGTCAGGAGCTGTCTCTCTCCAGGCCTCCACCCTACTTTCCTCTGTGTTGGATCCATTCTCAGGTAGGCTTTCTCCAAATGATGGCAACTTTAGGCTTCCATCCTAACAGCAAACCCAACTGAAAGGACACCTCCTTCTCCATTGTTGCAACGAAATTCCAGAACTTAATCTGATTTGCCTTGATTTGATCACATGCTCACCCCCAAACCAACCCTGAGACAAGACGTGGGGAATGTGGTGCTCTCATTGGCCAGGCTTGGGCCACAGGTGCACTCAAGGTAAACCCCACCCAACCCACAACTTGAGAGTGGGGAGGGGGCCTCTCTAAGGGATGCTGCCATCAGAAGCAGGAGCATGGGCTGGGCAGGCAGAATTAAAGTTGTCTACAATCTGTGGGAAGAGGTCTTTGGCTGGAAGTTGCTCCCCACAGGAATGAAGGCCCGAGGGAGAGGAAAGGAGCTCTTTGGGGAAAAGATAACGTTCCCTTTGGCTGGGATGGTCTTCGGGGGAGGGTAGAAGTCCCCCTGAAGGCAAAAGGATGGATGAGAGGAGCTCTCGGTTACTCCCAGCCCTGGAAGTCTCTGGTTTGCAGCTGTGACGCCAATGGTCTGAAGCCAGACACATTCCTGGACTTAGCCAAAAAGGCACAGATGAGATTCAAAGATGTAGGAACACCTCTGATGTCCGCATCTGCATGCTCCAAACTCATGTGTGCACCCATCCTGCAGCCCTGCACTCAAAATTGCAGCCTGGCCTGTTCAAATTGCCCAAGTTCTGCAGTTTGCAGGAGAGAGAGCCGATGGCTTCCAGGTTGTCAGAGGGCAGCAGTGTCCAGGGCCGCTCTGGAGTGGTCACCGAGCCCACCCTGGGAGGAGCCTGCAGCTGCGGAGCTCAGAAACCCTTGCTTTGTGCTTGGAGAAAAAGAGGGAAATGCCCTCTTGGTTCTCCAAGACAGCCAGGCTCCCGCCCCGTACTTCACAGTGACAACCTGGCCTCACACCCACGTCCCCCAACCTGGCTTCCCTCGGCCAGGCAGTTCCCCTTAACCCCCTGCTTCAACTCCTCCTGTCATCTGGAAATCCGAGGATATATGTGCCATCCAGGGAGTACACACATCTTCGTGGATGAGGCATGTGTTACTGTGAGAGTCTATGTCCTCAACTGTGTGATGAAGGAGAAACCTTCCTGGCCAACCCCTGAGGCATGCTAAGACCATCACATGGCCCGCGGCTGTGACCATGTCTTGGGAAATTAGAAAGCCTCTCTCACAGGGCGCTTCATAGTGACCCCCTCTATGGATATGGGGGAGGGAGGCAGGCAGGTTCTGAATCCTCCAGTGTGCTGTCCCTTGGAGCTGGGGTTTGGGGAGAGGATGAGTCTGTCTGGTCTGAAGGCAGGAGGATGGAGGACGGCACGAGGAAGTCTCAAAATCCTTTAAAACCTTCAGTGGAATTGCCCAGCCTGGAGACAGTGTGGTCAGACATCTCTAAATTCCCACCAGACAGGAGCCCAGCCCCTTTGTCATCTCTCCAGCATGCGCTGAACATGTAATGTGAGCTCAGAAGTCACGTATGGAGGGAGCCTTCCCCAAGGCACCCCACGAGTGACACTCCCTCTTGCCTTCCCTTTCAATCTGCCACTGGTCCTGTGATGCTCCTCCACAGTCCCTGCAGCATCCACCCACCTCTCACCACATCTGCCGCTACTGCCCTAGTCCAAGCCACCCTCTCTCCCAGCCAGCTTCTCAGTCTCCTCACCGGCCTGTCTGCGTCCACTACCCTGGCGCCCTTTCTTCGTATGGTAGACAAAACCCAACAGCCAAGCCACAAAACACAACGGCCCAGATATTTAGGGCCATCGCCCTTCTAATGGCATCCCATTACTCTTAGAAAAATAGAAAAATATCCAAACTCAGCCAAGGAGAAAAGATGATCAAATGTTTCTTTCTGTTTCTTTTCTTTTCTTTTTTTTTTTTTTTTTTTTTTGAGATGGAGTCTCACTCTGTTGCCCAGGCTGGAGTATAGCTGCAAAATCACAGCTCACTGCAACCTCCGCCACCCAGGTTCTAGTGATTCTCCTGCCTCAGCCTCCCAAGTAGCTGGGATTACAGGCGCCTGCCACTACCCCCAGCTAATTTTTTTTATATTTTTAGTAGAGATGAGGTTCCACCATGTTGGCCAGGCTGGTCTCAAACTCCTGACCTCAAATGATCCGCCCGCCTCGGCCTCCCAAAGTGCTGAGACTACAGGTGTGAGCCACTGCATCAGGTTCAATGTTTCTTTTTAAATTGTGGGAAAATGTATGTAAGTTAAAATTCACCATCTTAACCATCTTTAAGTGCACAGTTTACTAGAAAGCCATTCACATAGCTGTGCATCCACCTCCAGAATTTTTTCATCTTCCCATACTCATCTCTGTCGTTAAACAATAACTCCCAGTTTCCTCTCCTCCCCAGTCCCTGGCAGCCACCATCCTACTTTCTGCCTCTATGAATCTGACTCCCTTAAGTGCCCCATATAACTGGAATCAGACCGTATTTGTCATTTTGTGCCTGGCTTATTTCACTGGATATAATGTCCCCAAAGTTCATCCATGTTGCAGCATGTGTCAGAATTTTCTTCTTCTTCAGGGCTGAATAATATTCCATTGTACGGAGATACCACATTGTCCATATCCATTCATTCATCAATGGATGCCTGGGGTGCCTTCACCTTTTGGCTATTGTGAACAATGCTGCTATGAACATAGGTGTGCAAATACCTCTTCAAGACCCTGTTTTCAGCCAGGCACAGTGGCTCACACCCATAATCCCAACACTTTGGGAAGCCAAGGCAGGCAGATCTCTTGAGGTCAGGAGTTCAACACCAGCCTGGCCAACATGGTGAAACCTCATCTCTACTAAAAATACAACAACAAAAAAATTAGCCAGGCATGGTGGCAGCTGCCTGTAATCCCAGCTACTCAGGAGGCTGAGGCGGGAGAATTGCTTGAACCGAGGCGGCACAAGTTGCAGTGAGCCGAGATCGCACCACTGCACTCCAGCCTGGGTAACACAGCGAAACTTCATCTCAAAACAAACAAACAAAAAACCTGTTTTCGATTCTTTGGGGTATATACCTAGAAGTGAAATTGCTGCATCATATGGTAATTCTGTGTTTGATTTTTTTGAGGAACTACCATACTGTACTCTACAGTGGTTGTACCATTTCACATTCCCACCGCAAACGGAATGTGCACAAAGGTTCGAGTTTCTCCACATCCCTACCTACACTTGCTATTTTCTGGTTTTTTGATAGTAGCCATCTTAACGGTGTGAAGTGGGATCTAATGTTTCTTTCTTGCTTGCTGTCTTGCTTTCTTTCTTGCTTTTTTTTCTGTCTTCCCTTCTTCCTTTCTTTTTCTTTTTTTTTTTTTTTCTTTTTTTTGAGACAGGGTTACACTCTGTCACTCAGGTTAGAGTGCAATGATGCAATCATGGCTCACTGCAGCCTCCACCCCCCAGGCTCAGGTAATCCTCTCACCTCAGCCTCCCGAGTAGCTGGGACTACCAGCACATGCCTTCACACCTAGCTAATTTTTGCATTTTAAAAAATAGAGATAGGGCCTTGCCATGTTGTCCGGGCTGGTCACGAACTCTTGGGCTCAAACAATCTGCCCACCTCGGCCTCCCAAAGTGCTGAGATTACAGATATGAGCCACTGCGCCTGGCCCCAATGTTTCTTAATGGGGGAAATAACAGTATTGTGTGGGACTTCTGGGTATCGCGGAACATTTGTCATCCCTCCCAGCACCAAATGCCAGTAGTTTGTCCCCCAGTCCCTGTGACAACCAGAAAATATTCACTGGGGAGGGTGGTGCCTCCCTGGCTGAGAGCCATCCACCCTGCCCACCTCCCCTGCCTCATTTCATACAACTCTCCCCTTGCTCACTACCCGAGCCACGCTGGGCTTCTTTCCGTCCCTTCGTCACTCCCACCTCAGTCCCACCTCAGGGCCTTTGCACTTGCCATTCCCTCAGCCTTGCCTGCTCTTCCAGATCCTCACACGATGAGCTCATCCTTCAGGTCTCAGCTCAAATAGCACTTCATCAGGGAGCCCTTCTCTGATCACCCTATGGAAAGCATCTTTCTCTCGCGCGCATGGCCGTGTTTTATTGTTCCTTCTTGATACCTGAAATTACCTTATTTTCTGAAGCCAAGGTGACCTTTTAAACAAAAATAAAAATAGGCTGGTGTGGTGGCTCATACCCGTAATCCCCGTACTTTGGGAGGCTGAGGCAGGCAGATTCCTGGAGCCCAGGAGTTTAAGACCAGCCTGGGCAACAGAAGGAGACCCCATCTCTACAGAAACATTAGCCAGGCATGGTGGAATGCACCTGTAGTCCTAGATACTTGAGAGGCTGAGGTAGGAGGATCTGAGGCTGGAAAGTGGAGGCTGCAGAGCGCTGTGATCACACTGCTGCACTCCAGCCTGGGTGACAGAGTGAGACTCTGTCTCCAAAAGAAAAGAAAAGAAAAATAAATTTAATAAAATTAAAAATGGAATTACCTTATTTATTATTAGTGTGTTCACCATCTCTCCATCAAGAGTACAAGCTCCTTGAGAGCAGAATTTGTCTGTCTCCCTCTCATTGGTAACCTGAACACCTGGAGCAGAGCCTGGCACATAACAGGTGCTCAATAAATGTTTGTTGACTGAACGAATGATCAGTTACATTCAATTTTAGAGCTGAAAGGTAGCTCACCCATTCTTGCCACCACTCCATTATACAGAGGAGATCACAAGACCCAGGAAAGGGAACGGACTTCCCCAAGGTCACTCAAGGTCAAAGCCAGGACCAGTACCTGGTTTTTATGACCCCGGCCTGGTGCTTTTTTCTCCACATCTCACAGCTGGAGGGTTTCTGCGCCAGGCAGAATGAAAATTCAGGATCGTCACAGGGCAGCGAGAGGGAGAGGCTCCAGAGGGGCACGTGGAACCGAGGCTGCCTGCCACCAGCAGAGGCTCACAGGCACCAACTGCACACAAAGTTGATCGGCAACAGGTGGGCAGAGTGGCCCTCCCCGTGGAATGACCCTCTATCCATCTTCTTTCTCTTGCTCCTTCCTCTCTCTCTTTTATCTCTCCATCCTGAGGGAGTCCAGCCGAATGAACTCTTTGATCACTGTGTCTGCCTTCTCCCGAGAATGGCCACAGCAACCTGTAAATGCCCCTCTCCCAGATCTGCTCCAATTCCAGTCCATTTGGAGAAACTAACTTTGGCCCCCTTGATCCATGGAGCTCTCGGCCAGAGTTAACCTGACGTGAGCTGGAAGGTATTTCTCCAGGGAGGCAGTTTCGCTTAGAAACAGGCTGACCTGGGTTCAAATCTCAATTCAGCCCCTCGCAAGTCAGAACCAAGTCACCGGTTCTGATTCAGGGGTTTCCTTGTGTGCAGGGTGAGGCCGCCTTCCCAGGGGCGTGGTGAAGAATGATTTGAGATGATCATGCATCTGCAGGACTCAGCACCATTCACTGCTGTTTGTGGCCAGCAGCCGAGGCACCTGCTAAGCACTATCCTCACTCTCCCATCTTGCCCAGGCTTCCCCAGGAAGCTCCTGCCATGTCCATTTCTAGAGGATCAGGAAAGACTCAATGGCCAGTGCATCTAGAAAAACAGGATAAGTGCAATGATAACTAATAGGACCCCGTTTGTGGAGTGTTTATGATGCAAAGATGCCATCCTGAGCCTTCTGCAATTGATAACAGATGCAACGCCCACAGCTAGCCTGGAAGCAGGTGTGATTTTATCCCCTTTTAACAGATGAGGAAACTGAGGCAAAGAAAGGCTTATAGAATTGGCTGGGTCACATGATTCAGAAGCAGCTGGGCCAGGCAGCCTAGGGCCAGGAAGAAGGTGCACACAAAGGCCATGGAGCACCAGGGGGTGCCCAGCCCAGGCAGGAGAGTGGGGTAGGCTTTGCTCCTAGGGCCCGAAGGGGAAGCTGGTGAAGGAGAAGCACTCTGCTATAGCATCACCTTCTCAGCGAGGCCCCCACGCTAACAACCCCACCTCAACCAGCACCCCTTTGCCCCAGCACCCCCGACTGGCCTCTGCTTTGCTTACTGTTCTCGTAGGGCACAAATTTACCAGGATGGAGCAATGGACAGAGATCAATCAGGAAGACCCAGGAAGGCTGGGTCAAGGGTTTGGACCTTACCCTGTTTACCGTTGACTACCTGGGAAGAGGGGGAAGGATCACGGGAGGCAGCCTCCACAACACACACACACAGACACAGACACACACACACACACACCCCTCACCCCAAACAAGGCTTTGCCAGTCATCCTCAGGAGCATGCTTCAATTCTTCATTTGAACACGGATCCACCACCCTCAGCATGGATCCATGGCTGAACCCTAGAGAGTTAGGTGAAGGGGAGTGAGCAGACAGACCATTCTGAGGGTATCCACAGTCCTCCAGGAGATGTGACACATGAACCCACGTATACAATGGCCTTCCATAGGCAAAGTGGCAAAGCACCGTGGGGGCCCAGAAGAGGAATTAAACTTTTCATTCACTGTTGAGACCAGACCGTGCATACCTCCATGCCTCTCCTACACAGTCCTGCTACCTGGAATGCCAACCACCCAAACAGCAAATATTTATTGAGCTTCTGTTACATACTAAGCACTTCAGAAACAAGGATGATCCATGACATTTATGGTTCCTGCCTGCACAGAGCCCTGGTATATCTAGGAAACTCCTGCACATCCCTCAAAACCCTACTCTAATGCCCTCTCTTCTCTGTGAATCCTCCTGACACCTCCAAGCAGCACTGCTTCCTTTCCAGTGCTCTCCTATCATCCTATGACTTCATTTGTAGGGGAGGGAGACAGGGACTGACTGGCCACTGAAAACTCACCATGCCCCAGGCTCCGTGCTAGATACATCACAGGCAATATCCTTCCTCAGGCTCTTAGCAACTCTGCAAGGGAGCAAATAGTCCTCCTTTTTGCAGATGGAAAAATGGGCTCAGAGAGGCTGTCTTTTGCCCAAGGTCACACCGTCAGCTGGTAAGTCAGAAAGCAGGGACAGGTAGCCAAAGCAGTGTCACCCCAAGGTCAACCACTGTCCGTGCTGTAGATGCCTGAAAGGCCAGGGTGGTGGGTCACACTGGGATTGCCCAGGTCCCAGTGCCAGCAGGGCACACAGCGCAGAACCCAAGAGATGGCCCTGGAACCCGGTGGGGGCTGCACTGCCCTCCTTGGGGCCTAGGTGGCGATGTGCACACTCATCTCCCCAGTCCTTGCAGAAGTCCACCTTCTGCTCCCGAATTCCATGCCCTGAAAAGCACTTCTCTCCCTCCCTAGCTTCCTCTCCCTAGCAGCCCCAGGGGTAAGCTCAGCCTTTGTCCCTGCCAACTGGGGTGCCCCCCTGGCTGACGCTTGCCACCAGAATGAGGTCTCAGGATGGGCCAACTCTGCTTCCCCAAAATGTTTCAGGGAGCGGACAGCAAGAGGTGTGGGGAGGACTCACTCACTTCCATGGTCAGACCCAGTAAGTGTCTCTGGTTCAGGCACCCACGGGGCTGCCATGGACCCATCCTTGCCTGGTCTCCCCACTCCCTTGGTCCCAGTGGCACCTCCTCAAACGCAAACAAGGCCAAGAGCTGCCACCTACAAAGTTCCAGGGACAGAGACAGAACATGTCGTCCACCTGCACCATTCAGATGGGAGATGGGACCAAGACAGGGACAGGAACCAGATCTTGTCCTAAGTGCCCTGCAAGTCAGGAGGGAGCGAGGGTAGAGCCCAGATTTCCCGATTTGTGTCCTCAGCAATTTCCAGCACAATTTGAAGCTGTTTCTACAGGGCCCCGGGGGCAACCGGAGAAAAATGCAGTCCAACCAGTTATCTGATGTAGTAATAATAAAAATAACAACAACTCCCATTTCTGTCTAGTTTCCAGCCTTTCACCTGCATTACCTCATTTGTCCTGTCACCTGCAGGGAAGGTACGTGCCACTGTCCCTTGTTTTATGGGTTCCCCAGGGAGGAAGGGGCTGACTCAAGTTTCTAGAGTGTTGGGACCGGGTCCCAGCTCCTAGGCCGGAGTCTCACCAAAGGGAGGGCTAGGAGGGGGTGAGGAGAGGCATGATGGGAGGGAAAGAGGCCGGGAAGGCTGTGTTTTGGGTGCGGGGAGCAGTCAAGCTATAAAGTGTGAGTGGGGAGTGCCCGAGGGCTCTTCCTCCTCCCAGACCTGCTCTCGCCTACCCCCTCTTCTAAAGCAGCAGCCAGGCCCTCCCCCTGGCCACTTACATCTCCTCCATCCCTTCCTCCCCTCCTGAGGCCCCCAGACAACTCTCCGGGCCTCCACTGACCATCAGGCCTGGCTTTCTCTGCCTGATTTAGTCAAGATCCTCCCTTGCCTTGGACCCAATTTCCCTGTCTGTTAAATGAGTAAAGTTGGGCTTTGGCTTGGGCCTTTGAGCTCTCGTGGTCCAACCCCTCCAGGGAAAAGGGTGAGGGCAAGATAAAGGGAATAGGAACAGTTGTGTATTGAGCATCGATGATGTGCTAGGTGCCAAGCACTGGGTTCCTTGCTGGTGGCACAGAGCAGTCAAGACAGACGCTCAGGGTCTTCCTGAACCTCAGTGTCCTTATCTGTCTAGTGGAGATGATTAATCTAACTCATAAGACTGTAGAGAGAGCCCAATGTGATCACGTATGTCGTGAACTTCACATAGCACCCCCCTAGCACCCATCATCAGCACCAGCAGCACCACCATCTACCGCCTCCTTCTGGTCTGGTCCAGCCCATGCAGGACTCAGCCCTAAAAGGAATCTCCTGACCCCAAATCGGAAAAGCCTGTGCTCTCCTCCTAGCTCTGCCATTAACCTGCTGAGTTGCCCAAACCTCAGTTTCTTCACCTGCAAAAGGAAACCAAGGTCTGTGTGGGAACGCATTAGGGACAGGCGGCAAGGTCACTCATGGAAAAGCGTCTCGTGCCAGGCCTGGCCAATGGCAGGTGCCCATGAACACTTGTTTCTTTCCTTCTTTGCTGACTCAAAATGAAATTGTATGACAGGATAGGGCAAAGACGTGACAATACTACAGTGAATTCTTAATAAGCACATACCATATGCCTCTCGCTTGCCTAAAGATTTTGCTCGTTTCACTCAATCTTCCTAGACAACACTATGGGGTGGGCCAAGCCATTATCCCCATTTTACAGAGAGGGAAATTGGCCACAGAGAAGGAAAATACTATCCTCTTGAAGCCTCCAGTGCTGCCTAAAGCCCATCAATAGTAAGCACTCAGGCTTAGTAAGTAGCCATTATGCGCCAAGGAGTGTCTTAATCCCTTCCCTGTGTGAGTCTCTTCAACCATCCCAATAATGCTTCTAAGTAGCTATGATCATTGACTCCATTTTACAGATGAGAAACTGAGTCACAGAGAAGTGAAGTCACTCACGCAATCAGCACATGGCTGAGTCAGCTTCAAACCCAGGTCTGGGTGACTCCTCTGCCTGGTTCTCTTAACCACTACGCCAGACCTCACCTGGAGCCTGACACTCCCCTGAGGCCTCAGCACCACCCAGGGGTGTAGGCCAGACCCCATGGCCTCAGGGAGGTCAGTTCTCGTATTAAATATCCTCAAAGAGCTGGGGGTCTCAAGTTGGGCAAAGCTACCTTCCCTGGAAGGACAAAAACTTACTCCCCTAACCCCACCGTTTCCCTAGACGGGCAGGGAACAGGTGCACAGGTCCCTGGCCCAGGGCTAGGTGAGGGGGAAACTTGTTTGGCAGCCAGGGCCCTGCGTGAACACGAAGAAACCCAGCCTGCAGCCCCTCGGCCCTGGCTGGAGATTAACAAAACAAATCCCCGACCAATCTCGTTTTCAACACTTGGGGAGGGGGGCCGTGTGTCAGGGGGCAGGGGGGCAGGAGGGAAACGCAGAGACATTTTACCACCTAAATAACCTTCCCTCTGTTTAGTTTCACACAAATGTACACTCCAGTGCTCGCAATTTTTTTTTTTTACATTTTTATTTTATTTTGACAAATGCTCAAACTTTCCTGCCACAAATTATTCTTGGCCAGGTTACAAGTAGAAAGGCCGTGTGTATCCTTTACTTGACAAAAAGAGAGTGGGGGGGAAAGGGAGGGTTCTTATAAAATATTTGGGTTGCGGGTTTGAGGTGGGATTGCTTTCTTAATGTTCCCGATGGTGCCTTTGCCCGGGAGCCCACGCGTTTTCTCACCCTCTTGTGCACGAGCCGTTTCGACGTGGTCTAAATCCTTCCACCGCTGTGCTTACCTCCAGCTGTCCTGACGGGATTTCGCGGTTCTGGTTTCACGGAGCCAATTTGGAACAGCATTTGGCAAGGGCAGATTGGAGCTGGCACATGTGCATCTCACCTCACCCAGGCCCAGCAGGATCTTGCACCTGGGCGGGCTGGAGGGTCCTGTTTGGTGAGCTTTGGGGTTGAGACAGAAGTTCCAGGTGGACCTACCCTGCTCAGGACCCAAGGAAAGGGCTGACTCTGGGGCTTCCCCAGATGTAAGGAAAGGAGTAAGTTGTTCCGTTCACCCTGAACCTGCCCCATCCATCCTCCAGCCTCCTCCCCTCCTGCAGGCCCAGCCCAAGCTCCACTCCCCAGCCTCACCCCCACCACTCTGTCCTCCGTGGCTTCACTCCAGCCAGGGCATCTCTCAGACAGAGGGAGACTTTCCCACCTCAGCGCCTGGGCCCGTGCTCCTCCTCTGCCTGGAATCCCCACCCCTCCCCTCTTCTCATGGAGGTCTCAGTGTGGCTGTCACCTCCTCACAAACACTTTCCTGACTGCCTCTTCCAAAGCAGAGACCTTGCTCTTTGCTGCCTTAGCCCCTGGTTGGTTTCCTCATAACACTTAGGCAATTGATTCTAGCATTATTTGTCTATGTTCTTTTTTTTCTGATTCTTTCTAACTAAAGTAAATAAATGACAAGTAAATAAATGAATGAGTGAGTGAGTAAGTGAAGGAGTGGTGAGTGAATAAATGAATAAGTAAATAAATGAAGTGAATGAGTGAATGAATGAGTGGTGAGTAAATATATAAAGAAGTGAGTGAGTGAACAAATGAGTGAGTGAATGGACGGATGAATGAATGTGTGAATTAGTGAATAAACGAACAAGTGAGTGAATGAATCAATGAGTGAATGAATGAATTAGTGAATGAATGAATTAGTGAATGAGTGAGTAAATAAGCGAATGAAGGAGTGGTGAGTGAATCAATGAATGAATGCGTGAATGGATGAATGAATGATTAAATCAGTGAATAAATGAACAAGTGAATGCATGAATGAATGAAAGAATGAATGATAGTGAATGAATAAATTAGTGAATGAGTAAATGCGCGAGTGAAGGAGTGATGAGTGAATCAGTGAATGAGTGAATAAATGAATGAATGAGTGAATGGATGAATGAATAAGTTAGTGAATAAATGAACAAGTGAATGCATGAACGAATGAGTGAATAAATGAATGACAGTGAATAAATTAGTGAATAAGTGAGTGAATGAACCTGAGTGAACAAATGAGTAAAGAAGTAAGTGAATGAATGAGTGAGGCATCCGACCTGAGAGGACGCTACAGCTCTGCTGGAGGGACTGGGGACACCTTCAAACTCTCCTCTGGGAGGAAAATCCTGCCACCACTCCGGAAATCATTAAAAGTTGATTCCTTTTGTTTCCACTTGAAGACAAGGAGCCTGGAACCATTTGTTCCCCTGGCCAAGCCCAGGCCACGGGCAGCTTTGTTTTTATCCCCAACTGCCACTGACAAGGCTGCATTTGGTTTCAGTGTAAGTGAAGACCCCACGTCTCTGAGCCTCTCACTCCCCCTGAAGCCTGGGCCAATTTTCCATTCCTAACATTGACATTAACCCTTGCCATGCCTGGCTGCCCTTTGTGAGAGGCACTCCCCACGGGCTGCTTAGCAGGGAGCACAGTGGTGCTGGCCTAAAGGGCTTGGGGGTCCACCAGTCCAGTGAGAGGGTTTTTGTCCCCAGCAGGGAGGGTCTAGGTCCTCTGGGGACCTGACTGTATCACCAACAACATTTCAAGGCAGCTTCTTATAAAAGCAAAATCACCCAGCCACCTGAATTAGTGACCATTTCCGTGCCCGGGGCCTAAGCGTGGGGGCCACACTCTTTCCATTTAAGTCAGGCAGAAAGTACTCAAATCGTGGGTCTTAAGCAGATGTCATTATGAACTTTTCAGTGCATGCTCTCACTCTCAGAGGTGCTTGGAGGCAGAGATTCTGAATCCCATTTGACAGATGAAAACACTGAGGCTCGGAAAGAGGCTGTGAATAGGCCAAAGCCACCCAGTAGCTCTCATCTTCATCTCTCTGCACTGTCACCGGGCCTTTTCTCTGGCTTTGATTTGTGGTCACCACCATTGCCCCGCACCCCCCAATGTGCAGCCCAGACATCTGGGAGTTATCTTTGATGCCTTCACCTCCTCAGCCCACATCTGAAGGGTCCCCAGTGCTGTGGAGTCTGCCTCTGCACCCCTGTAAGCACCAGTAATTGCTTGACAAATGTATTCTGAGTTCACAATTATCAGCCTCAATTTGCACGGCCACAGAACAACTGGTGAAACCATTAGCCCTGACGTTACTTCAGGAACATTTCATTTTATTAGCGTGATGAATGCGTTTATGGAGCTCTGTGATATATAATTATGCTCTCATTTTACTGATTAGTAGCTTGAGGCAGAATTTTTTTTTTTTTGAGACGGAGTCTCACTCTGTCGCCCAGGCTGGAGTACAGTGGCGCAATCTCGGCTCACCACAACCTCTGCCTCCCTGGTTCAAGCAATTCTTCTGCCTCAGCCTCCTGTGTAGTTGGGATTTTAGGCGCCCACCACCTTCCCTGGCTAATTTTTGTATTTTTAGTAGAGACGGGGTTTTGCCATGTTGGCCAGGTTGATTTTGAACTCCTGACCTCAGGTGATCCACCCACCTCGACCTCCCAAAGTGTTGGGATTACAGGCTTGAGTCACCGTGCCCAGCCGAGGCTGAACTTTCTTATTCCTTCATAGGAACCCTGCCGCTTCTCTCCAGCAATTATAATGAAAATTAATGGCTACTTCTATATAAGTGAGTTCATGAGCAATAATTTTTGGACCAATGATATGTGAGTTGTGAGAAATCTTTCCAGAGAGGATGTCCAACCAGCATCCTGGATAGAGGACCCTTACCCTCATGGTGGTCTTCAGTGGGCTGGATGGTAGTTATGGCAGGGAGAGTGGAGTATGTCGCCTACCTTCTGTGAAACTCTGGAGGGGACATGGCTCCCCCATCTCTGCACTCCAGCTCTGAGCACCACTCGTACCCAACAAGCCCTTGTTGAATGGATCCCTCCAACCTTCCCACATCCACCCTTAGCAAAGGAGGAGAGAGATTAGTGGGGAGCTATGGGGGAGTGTGTGGGCTGTGAGGAGAGGTGACAGAAGGGACTCCAGGCTGGAGGAGGCCCATCCACTTGGAGCAGAGGCCCCTGGACAGGTAAGGGGAGAATGTTCGGGGAGGGAACAGGAGACTGGGCTGGGGCAGGTAATTTACCTGAACGTACAGGTAAGTACTCAACACATATGTTCTGGGATTGCTGGTATCAGCCTCAATTTGCACAGACACAGAACAATCTCTCTGCTAAACACCTTCTCTGTCTTGGGTCTGGGACCTGGGCACACACCCTGGTCCCGCATGCAATCTGATGTATTGCTTGCCTCTCATACACCAGGCACTATCTAAGTGCTGGGGATACTCAAGGAACCTCTCTGCCAGTGGCCCCCTGCCCTCCCATGGACATGCTGGAGTTCCTCCCAAAGATGGTCAGGCCCGAGGGAGTCCTGAGGGCTGTCCCCACCCTGCTCCAGAGTGGCCGCCTCCCTCGCAGGCCCACTTGGGCATCCTAGATCAAGTGCTCTTTTGGAACCTGTCACAAGGCCATCCACAGCCTCAGCAATCTCTGCCCTCCTTTGCATCTGCACCTGCCCACTGCTGACCACCCCACAGGCCGTGCCTAGATCCTGCCTGAAAGCTGGGCTTCTTGGCCCTTTAGGACCAGAGAAAAAACTGAAATTGTTGGGACACCCATCCAGGGCTTTCAAACGCCTGGAGTGGAGTCCAGGAATGTTAGGCAGGGAGGCAGGAAGAAGAAACCCCGTGGGTCTAGGCAGAAGAGGAGGCCAGTGAAACAGTCGCATCGACCCTGGAAGAATGGAAGCAGAGGCAGATGTGGGGAGGCAGGGGTGCGCTCTGGACCCCGCCCCACGAGACAGGAGCTGGGTTGCTCAGTGATAGGCACAAGCAGCCAGGTACCAGCAAGGCCATGCCAGAGAGAAGGAAGCTTCCTGCATCCCAGGGACACCAGACCCTGCTGCCCCAGGCCAGCTGGAAACCCCCTGCACCCGGCCTCCCCTGCAGCCCCCAGGTGTGGAGGAGGGATCTCTCCAAGGAAGCGAGATGATCAAAAGGAGGTGCCTGTAAATCACCACGGAGCCTCCCTCTCTGCTCTCCACGCACCGGGGAGCCTTCCCAGAGCTCAGATGTGGTTCAAGGACCCCTCAGAGATCCCAGCCTGGCGTGGCTCCCTCCAGCCACAGTTCAGCCCCCCTCTGCCAGGGAGGAGGGTGGGTAGGGGCAGGGGAGGCCTTCCACTAGACTCAGGTTTTCGCCACACAGGTCTGACTTCCCACTCCCACCCCAACAACACACACACACATACACACACACACACACACATGCATGCACACACACTCAGGCCCAGTGATGCACACGCCACACAGCCAGGGGCCAGCCTCCATTGGGTGGGAGGTCCATCTTTGACAACCTGCAGCATCCCTGCCCAAACTAAGGCCATCTCAAAGGGACAGTATGCCTAGGGCCATGTGCTCCTGGAAATCGTCCTGCCACACCTTCTCCCCGGAAGCTAACATTTGCTTTAGAAAAATTGGATTGATGCTTGAACCAGGAGGTGGAGCTTGCAGTGAGCCAAGATGGCACCATTGCACTCCAGCCTGGGTGACAGAGCAAGACTCCATCTCAAAAAAAAAAAAAAAGAAAAGAAAAATCGGATTGAAATGAACACCCAGGGCCCTGCTGCAGGGGAAATGGGGGATGCCATGAGGCTGCACCACGGCAGTCCTTACACCCCTGGGCAGAGGTTCCTGGACACGTGGGTCAGTCTTCAGACCCCAACTCCTTCTGCCTGCCTGGAGCTTCCTGTGCAACGGCAGCCTGAAGCCATGGGGAGCATGGCTAGGAGTCAGTTCCAATGAAAGCTTCACCCTTTCCTTGTGGCCTTGGGCAAGTCACTTGGCCTCTTTGATGAGCCCCAGGTTCCCCATTTATCAACTGTATAGGGACCAGGCACTTAGTAAATAGCACTCACCTAAGCCCTGCCCAGGGCTGCCATGGCTCAGGGTCAATAAGTATAATAAGGGGGCCATGTGTAGTCTAAGTCCCACACAGACACTATCTCATTCAACCCTCACGGGCACCCTGCCTGGGAGATACTCCCATTATCTCCACTTTACAGATGAGATGACGGGGCTCGGGGTGGTTAAGAACTTGTCCATGGTCACAGGAAGATGCAAGCCCAGGTCTGTCAGATGCCAACCCCCAGGTGCCCTGAATCAACTGCTGGCACTGCCCCTTAGGTCAGCTCAGCCCCACCTCAGCTCAGCCCTGGGGCCTCTCCTAAGGCTCTAGAGGGGAGGGGTGCTGAAACTTTGCACACACAAGAAGCCACACAGCCAAGCAAATGGGTGAAGTAGCTCCCAGGGGAACTGGGCTTTCATGCCCCCAGACTGCTAATGGCCCCCAGGTTTACATCTTCCACTCCAGGCTTGGATCATCAAATCCCTGATGTCCAACAATTATGTCAAACTCAACATATCTGAGATGGGCCCCCCCGCCTCCCCCGCTCTGCCCTCTGTTCCCAAGCCACCATCACGTCTCAGTGGGTTCTGGCGACAGCCTCCTCACTGGTCCCCCACCTCCCACCTACTACCCAGCATTCCTGCTGAGTCCTGCAGTGACTCCCACGACCACCACGGTCACTCAGAGCAAAAACCAAAGCCCCCCCTCGGTGACCCAGAGGCTCCGCTGACTCCTCTCCTCCCGCCCTCCCCCTCACCTGTCTACCCCAGCCACACTGGCCCCTTTACCATCCCTAGAACCCCACAAGCACGCTCCCACCTCAGGGCATTTGACCAGCTGCATGCTCAGCCTGGGCACCCTGCCTCCAATGACATCTCCAGCCACTCGTGCTTCAGGTCTCTGCTCGGATATCTTCTCAGTGGCCCTCCCTGACAGGCCATGTAACACAGCCCTCCTTTTCCCCTCACTCTGCTGAATTTTGTTCCCTAGCATGTGTCACTACGTGCCATGCTGCTAATGGCTTGTGGGTTTAATGTCTGTCTCATCACCGAGGACTCACGCTTCTAGGAGAGTAGGAGCCTCTCCCGCCTTCTCATCTCCCGTTCATGCTTGGAGCCTAGAACAGTGCCTGGCACGAGGCAGACCCTCGAGAAACATTTTTTGAAGGAACGAAGGAATGAATGAAGGAATGTTGGCATAGTGGTGGGGGGCTAAGGATTGGGCAGGAAGGGTGGAGAGAAGCAGCAAAGGGAAATGTATGGAAACAGACATGAAAGAGCTGTGCAGAAGTGTTCATGTGTGCACGGAGTGGACACGGCACACATACATGCACGCACACACACACACACACGTGTCGGTATGGTAACCATGGATGAATAGCGAGGCCAACAGGCAGAGACACAAATGCACTATCTACTAACAAACACATTCACACACCACACAGATATGCTCACACACAAATATACACACACATGCCCATCCCCAAATATACACATGCATCCTCATACGTGCATCCCCAAATATACACATACATGCACATACACCCTGGCACACACACACACACACCCCCAGGGCTCCTTACCAGCACTCCGCTCTGGCCCTACATCCCCCCACCCCAACTCTACACCCGGCTCCCAGGCAGGGAAGGAGCTTTTCCAGGTGACCTCACTGAGCGGGAGTTAAACTCCACCAGCTCTTTTTCAAAGCGGATTTGGCTCCAGTCTCCCTTGTAATCTGCTCCTGGATCAGTGCTCACAGCGGCGCTGGCCCTGGCCTCGGGTCAGGACCTCTCACCTTCTCCCAGGAAGTCCCACTGAGTCCTCCCCCACCCCCCACACCCCCACTCAGCTGCTTCCCCTGACCAGTATAACCTGCTGAGCTGAATTCTTGCGGGGTATTTTCAAACAATTCCAGTTATTTGGGGGGAGGGGTGGCACTGTGACTCCCAGGAGGGGTTTGGGGTGGGGGTGGGGGCTAGGGAGCAGAGGAGATGCCCATCAGGGTGGGACAGCCTCTAAGTTGCCTGTGCCGCAACGGAGACCTGGCCCTGCCCCACCCTCTTTTCCAGCTTCTTCCAACCTGACTCCAGCCTCTGTTTCCCGAAAACACGCCTCCAAGCCTTTCCACTTGCAGGGCTGCCTGCACTTACTTCCCCAGTGAGTAAACTCCACATCCTTCAAAGCCTCAGTCCGATGTCCTTGCCACTTCTAGGCTGGGGCTGCCATCGCCCTCTGCCTGTCTTGGTCTCTGTGTTATCCTGGCCTGGCTGAGTGTCCGCCTCCTGTCTAGATGGAGGTCTCTGAGAGCAGGGGGCATAGTGATGCCACCAATACCCAGTGCAGATCCCAGCGCAGGGCCCGACACAGAGCACAGGCCCAGGAAATGCTTATGGAATGTGAAAAGGGGGTGGGGGAGGGTAATGCAGAGGTCTGGACGAGGCACCTGGATCTGCCCCTCCCTTGCTTCTGCCTTGAGCCAGACACGAACCCTCTCTGGCCTGCGGTTCCTAAGAGCCTGGGCTCACTGAGGCCTCGGAAGAGCTGACCCCAAAAGGAGGAGGTGGGGCCTAGAGGGAGCTGCCGTGGCCAGGTGGGGGTTGGTTGTGGCCCTCAGGGTCGAGAGAGTGAGGGCTGCTCCTGTCTCACACATGTCTTTACTATCACCAGCACCACTGTCACCAGCACCATCTCTAAGACCACCGCCACTACCTTCAAGACCACCACCCTCCCCCACAGCACCATCCTCCTGTACGGCCCCCGGCACCACCGTGATCATCAACACACTGCCCATACAGTTCTGACATCACTCTATCTGCACATGCGCATGTGAACACACACACACACACACACACACTGTCCTCCAAAGCACAACTGTATCATTTTTCTCTCTGGACACCCCCGCCCCGCCACCACCACCCAGAGGAGAGTCTGGCACATTCTAGAAGCTCCATGTTGAGGACTGAAGGAAAGGCTCAGTGGACGAGGACGGCTCCCCTGATTTGGCCCCACTTGCTCCAGCTCGCCTTGCCAACAGAGAAGGATGGAACAGGACAGGCCCGAGGTCTAAGAGGACTCCAATGTCCCTCGTGTCCCTGCCCCTGTTCTGGCTGCTCAAGACCAACAGGGCCACCAAGGGAATGATTTCTCTCTGAGTTCCCAAGTTCTTCTACACAAACCGGGCTGAGCCTCCGCCTGAAATCCCAGGACCCACAGAGTTATATCAGAAAGCCCAAGACACAGTGAGAGCTCCTGAAGCCCACCAGCCTCCGTTTCCTGGTTTGTAAAATGAGGAGCACGGCCCCACCTTTCAGGGCTGCTGGAAGGATGCCATGAGAGGCAGTAGGGCAGGTGGCCGGCTCCAGGGCCTGGCATCTAGGGGGGCGTTTCCCTCCACCTGGCAGCCCCTCGTCCCCTGGACTGCACGGCTGCTGGGGTAGGGGTGTTGCTGCCGCTCTAGGATCAGTGCTGCAGAGGTGGGGACACCAAATGTGAAGCTGCCTGAGTCCTGAGCATTCCCTAGATGCTCCCATGAGCTTCTCACCAGCCCTGCGAGGAACAGTCCACATTCCCAGCGGGCACATGAGCAAACAGTGATTCGCTTAAGGCTACCCAGCCATGAACAAGGCTCCCATGGCCCCTCAGCACGTCAGGAGGCTCTAAGGAGTGCTGTGAAGCCCTGATCACTGAGTCACCAGCTGTCTCAACCTGGCGTTGCCACCCTCTTGGGGCAGCAGGGGACCAGAGCCTGGCTTGGATGTCCCACTTGGATGCATCCTAGGAAAGGAGTCTGCCCAGCCCCTGAGGCTGCGGAGCCCGAGCTGCCCGGGGAAGTTCTTCCCACAGTCTAACCTCAGCCAGGACCTGGGCAACCGTGCAGTTTGGGGGTCATCCCTGCTCTGCCTCACACTCACCGGGGAGACAGGAGATTGGCGGCCCACACCAGGCCCTTCCCCCTGGACCTCTTCCTCTAGAAGATTAAAGAGTCTGGGTCTCTACCACGCCTGCCGATCCCACCACCAGCCCAGGAGCAGCTTCCTGTTTGCAGGCATGGGCGCCCGTTGCCATGGTGACCACAGGAGGTGCTCCCTCCAGGTGGCTGATACCAGGCCCGGCCCCACCCTGGGCTGGCCCCTATCACTGAGGCCTGGCTCCTCCAGCAGCTGGGCTGGTAGGACCATCTGGTCTGCAATCAAAGGGGCCGCAGGCAGGCGCTACCCAGGAACCTGGGCAAGGCAGCCCTTATCTCTCCCAGGCTGGGGAACTTTCCAGACTCAGGGCATCAGCCCAGTGGGGCAGAAGGGCAGGCCACAGGGCGTGGGAACAGACTAAGGGTCCCTGTGAGTGACATAGAGAATGTGAAACTCAAGCCTGAGACTGGAGACAGGCAGGAGTGGTCAGTAGCTCATTTTTAGGGTTTGCTACCCCACATCCCTCTCATCCTGCCCTGGCCTCAGCCTGCTGTGTGGCCTGGGGCACCACACGTCACTTCTCCAAGCCCTCGTGTCCTCTCCTGCCAAGTGGGAGCCACAGTGACAGGTGTGAAAATCCGAAGGTTCAAGACCCATAGGACATTGGTGGGTGCTTGGTCCTAATAATAAAGATGTTAGTTACCATTTATTGAGCACAGGCCCCTAAAGTGCATTATCTCTTTCAATGCACACAGGCCCCTGAGATGTGGGCCTTACCGTCATCCACCCTCTACAAAACATTGATTTTCAAAGAGGTGAGGAAATTGCCCCAAATTGCACAGGTGGCTAGTAAATGTTGCTATTTTCCTCCTATTATATTTTATTATATTTTATTATATATTATATTATATTTTATTATTAGCTGAACTCACAACAGGTCCCAAACCTCCAGGCCCCAAACCTCCATCCTCTCACCACAGTCCATCCTACCAGGCCAGTAGCATGATCTTTACCCGGCAGCTCGCAATTATCAGTGACTCGTGTGTCGTTGATAATAACTAGTAAGTGCTGAGCCCAGGTACTGATCCAAGTGCTCTGGAATCTTTGTGACAGCCCTGTGAGATTGAAACTGCGATATGAGTGGGGAAACTGAAGCCCAGAGAGGGGCAGAGGCTCCCCCAGCATCACACAGCAAGCTGGTGTCACAGCAGAGGCTGCCAACTCTGACTGCCTCTCCATAAGCACTTGGGGCAGGGTGGCAATCCTGGGAGTGGCCTCATAAGGCCCAATATTGAGGACCCCAGCCCTAGCCCACTCCTTGGGAGTCCAAGGAGGCAGGAAAAGGTGGAAATGGTGAGATCGGGAAGCCAAGTGTGAGTCTATTCATGAGGGAGAGGAAAGGAGAGGAGAGAGGCATCTCCCCACCCTCACCCACCACCTCCTGTCCCTCAGCCCCACCCCTGCCTAGGCCGCCTAAACTCCCAGAAAGCACTGCTCCTGCCTCCACCACCTCCTATCCTATAGGGAAGGTCCCAATGGGAGGAAGACGCAGCCACAGTTGTGGGGGGCAATGGTTGCAGGAAGTCCACGCTGGAAAGGCCCCCCTTCTGACCCAGCGGAAAGGCCCCTTCCCCGGGGAAGCCCTCACCAAGGCCTACATCTAAATAACCCATTCTCTGCAGATGGTCAAGAGGTTGCTTCTAAATTCCAAGCCTAGTCATGCCCTCCCCTGCTTACAGCTCTCTCGTATGCCCCACCACCATTGTTTCCAGTATGAAGAGCGAAGTTCCTTGGCCTGGCATTCAAGGCTCTTCAGGCTCCAGCCCCACTTCTCACCACTTGCCGCACAGCTGCACGCACACCTGCCACACACCTGCACATACATGCACACAAAAATGTGCACACACTGTGCTCCGATCAGACCCAACTTCTGTTTCTGGAATGTACCTCCCTCTGTCTCACCTCTTGGTCTTTGTGCTTTTCTCCCTGCCTGGAACATCCCATCTATTTACAACCTGAGTCTAGACTGGAACACAGGCTCCGGGAAGGCAAGGACAGCATCTTTGCTGCTGTATTCCTAGTGCAGAGCCTCGTCTAGAGGAGGCTTTGGGTGTGCAAACAATGCAGGACTCGTGAATGAATCAAGAACTGCCCAGAATCTTCTTCCTATAAATGTAACAGAGCCTAAGAGACAATGATTAATCCCTGCGCTTTCCAGAGTCTCCCCAGATAAAAGAATTCCAGTTCCTTTAGCGTTTCCACATTGTCCACAATAGAAGCCTGAGCTTCCAGTAGAATAAATGAGTAAGTGAGTGAATAAATGACTGGATGAATTCATAAGTGAGTGAGTGAATGAGTTAGAGAGCTAGAACATGAAGCAGAGATTTGTTGAAACAATGAAGTATATGTGTGAATAGAGAGATAGATGAGTGAATGGGTGGAAAGAAAGGGAGGGAAGGAGGGAGGGAGGAAGGAAAGAAGGAAGGAAGGGAGGGGAAAACGGAAGAATAAACCCATCCAGGTGGAGGGGCACCACCTGCAAGGTCAAAAGCACAAGAGTCAGGTCATTGCCCTGCAATCCACAAGCTTCCAGGAGAGTCCCCATACCCCCACCACAGTCCCTAGACCATAGGCTCTATACGGTCGGCAAGCTGTGGTTCAGGGTCCACCCCTGGCCCACTGTCTTTTTTTGTAAATAAAGTTTTATTTATAAAACCACATCCACATCCATTCATTTATGTATTGTCTATAGCTGCTTCCAAGCTACAGTGGCAGAGCTGAGCAGTTGCAACAGAGATAGCAGGATGACCCGCAAAGTCTGAAATATTTACTATCTGGCCTTCCCAGAAAATGTTTGCTTGTCTCTCATGCACGAGGGACCTGAACTGGCATCCTGCCTGGAACTCTCCCAGCGCCGACTGGAATCCTCCTAGTCTTCAAAGGGTACCCAGCTTGCACACCTCTGGAACCTGGTCCTCACCACCTCTTCAGGTAGCCCTTCCAGCCCTAGGGCAGCTCAGGCTCTTCTTTCTGCTGAGTGGAAATGTTGTCCTCCTTGTCACCACCCCCATCCCGACCTCCCGCCTGGAGCACGGGTGTTTACCCCGACCTCTGCCCTGTGTCCAGCTCCCCGCCAGCCAGGACAGCTCAGGCCCAGCCGGATATGATTCTCAACCAGGGAGGCAAGTGAGTCACCGAGTCCAGAGAGGGGACATCTGCTGGGCTCTGGTTCTCAGCTAATCTCAATAATTCTGTGTGAGGGGCCCAAGCCACCCCTGCTGCCTCTTGTTTGCATTTGGGCCTGGCGTGGAAGCTTGGGAGGAGATTCACTCACTCAGGATTCTAGAGTGTTTGGACCCCCGTGTTTATTCCAACTTCAGTTTTGTCTTCAGCCCCTGGGATGATTTCCCAAAAGAGCCGGGGCCTAAGAGGCTCTCTGACCTCGACCCGGGACTGTGCACTGGGAGGCAGAGTTGTTCTCATTTGACCCCCACACAGATTCCTGGCCCCACTTTACAGACAAACACACCACAAGTTATCCAGTTTCTGGTCCCGGGTTCCTGCCTTCTTGCTGCCTTCTCTAGAACCTTCCAGAATTATCCAAGAACCACACCGAGCCTCTGTGGGTGGCTTTGGACCCATTTTCACTGTGCTCCACTGATGCCTGGCTGGTCCCTGGTGGAGACTTAGCACAGTGGGGACCAAACACAGTGTCCTGGGGTGGCCATGGTCTCTGCCAAGACACAAGGCAGCAGCTGCATCCTCATAGACATCCCAAGGCCCCTTCCCCGAAGTCAACACTCAGCACGGCATGGCAGGACTCCTCGGCCCCACCTCACAGATGGGAAGACTGATACTTCTGGACACGGAAGGTCTGGAATCTAGAAGGCTTCCTTCCCCATAGATTCTAGGCCGTGTTTGTTTTCTTTCCTCTGTTCAACGTGCCCGTTGCCTCTGTAACTATGACTACATGGAAGGGGCCAACAGACGTGGGGGAGAAGAGGAAGGAGAAAGGAATGAATGAAAACAGCCTAGCAGTTAGGAACTCAGGTTCTAGAATCAGACTGGCTGGGTTCAGAGCTGACACTGCCACTCACTTACTAACAGAGCCTCACTTTCTTCCCCCATCAAGTGGGGTGCATAAGGCCATCTCATGGCCTTCTGAGGGTGAAATGATGTCATGTGCAACAAACGCCGGCCCAGAGTCTGGCACAGGCCAGTGGACGCCCCTTCCTTCCTCTAGACACAGGGGGTTTCTTGTCATTCGCTCTGTGTGTTTGCTTATTTGTTTGTTTATTTGAGACAGGGTCTTGCTGTGTTGCCCAGGCTGGAGTACAGTGGTGTGATCCTAGCTCACTGCAGCCTCAACTCCTGGGCTCAAGCCATCCCTCCACCTCAGCCTCCCAAATAGCTGGGACTGCAGGCACATGTCACCACACCCGCTAATTAAAAAAAAAAAAATTTATAGAGACAGTGTCTCGCTATGTTGCCCAGGCTGGCCTTGAACTCTTGGCTGGAGAGATCCTCCAGCCTTGGCCTCCTGACTGGGATTATAGGCGTGAGCCACTGCACCCAGCTCTCCTGGCTATTTGAACCCAGGGCATGATCTTGAGCTGTAGCGTGATGCTATTTCTAATCCTGGTTAGTACGAAACCTGCTGTGCTATCCCCAGCCCAGCCCAGCAAGGTCCAGCCCAGGCCTTGCTGCCGTGGGAGCCTACCTGGCCTGCGGCTGCCCCTGTGGCGTCACCTGTGCACATTAATGAAAAATTCACGGTGCGGAGCAGAGCCAGGCCAGACCAGGAAATTGGAAAGTCGCGGGCGCCTTACCTCAGCCTCGCCGCACACTCTCTGCTTTTATAGCTCCACGTGTAATAACATAAAAGCATAATTTATTAAAGTATCACTTTAAGTGGGGATGGCAGGAGGGGGTCCATGCCTGGGGAGCTGTGAGTGCCATATTGACCGGGAGATGCCAAGGGCGGGGGGCAGGGCAAAGTCTCCGCACTCCCCCACCCACTGTCACAGCACAGCCAGCTGGGAGGGCCGGGGAAGGGTCCAGGAGCCAGGAGAAGCCGCGTGCAAAGGCAGAGCCTGGAGGCAGGAGCTGAGTGGCATGGCTTTGAATCCTGGCTGTGCGGTCTTGGGTGGGTCAGCTGCCCTCTCTGAGCGGCAGTTTCCTCATCTGTAGATGGAAGGATTTGCTCAGAGGCCCTGAGCCCCTCCTTAGCGGCTCTCCTCCTAGGACTGTTCCTCCCAGAGCGAGAGAGACCTCCAGGCACTGAGCCGTGCCAGGAAATGGCCCTAGGATTGCCTCATTAAACACGAAGGGCTATTTACACTGGAGAAACAAATATTTATCTCTGGATCGAGAAGGAGGAAGGGCTTTGGAACCGCAATCTGGCTCAGCCCTGCCTGGTGGGAGGGGGAGGAGGAAGGGGCAGGGGGAGGGTACAGCCCCTGAGAGGACAGGAACAGGGCTGGGAGTCATGCAAACGCGGGTTCAAATCCCAGCTCTGCCACCACCCAGCACAGAGTCCTCACGCCCCTATGCCTCTGTGTTCACCCTGGAAGCATGGTCCTAAGAGCGCCCTGACTTCTCAGGGCAAATGAAGATTCAGCGCCTGGAACACGGTAGCAGTCCAGCTATGGCCGCCTCTATGCCAGGCCCTGGGCAAGGGCTTGCGATCCTGTGGGGAAGAAGGCAACAGGTAGCAGGTATTTCTATTAGAAAAAAAAAAGGTGTGCAGGGAGAAGGTCTCACCGGGTGACCTACAGAGCTCCAAGGAGCTGGCAGCACCGGGGAACGGGACATTCAGCACACCGCCTGCAGAGGGTCAGATAAATCCATCAATATGCACCCGATGACTAGACGCGCAGCAGCCGTCTCCTGGTTTCACAGGCCCACTCACCCTAAGGGAAGAGTGGCTGGGCCACCACGTGGGGGACAGGATGCAAAATTTCAGAACTCAAATTCAAGAGCATCCTTTTTTTTTTTTTTTAATTTGAGACGGAGTCTCTCTCTGTCGCCCAGGCTGGAGTACAGTGGCGCAATCTCAGCTCACGGCAACCTCCGCCTCCCTGGTTCAAGCGATTCTCCTGCCTCAGCCTCCTGAGTAGCTGGGACTACAGGCGCACGCCACCACGCCCAGCTAATTTTTTGTATTTTTAGTAGAGACGAGGTTTCACTGTGTTAGCTAGGATAGTCTCGATCTTTTGACTTCCTGATTCACCCGTCTCAGCCTCCCAAAGTGCTGGGATTACAGGCGTGAGCCACCGTGCCCAGCCAAGAGCATCCATTTCTACTCTGCATGGAGTCTGGGTGCTGAAATGGGAGAATTTCTGGAATCCAGCCAGTTTCCTCCACCTGCAGGGCTGCCAGCCTCGTCCAGGCCACCATCCTCTCCTGCCTAGATTATTTTGGAAGCCACCTGGTTGACCCCTTCCTCCGCCCTCGCCCTCTACAGTCCTTTCACAGCAGCCGGTGTGTTCTTGCACCTTGGTAGCAGCTGGAGGTGGTTGACGGTGGCTGAGAAGAAGCCTGTGAAATGGACAGAAAGCAGGGGAGGAGGTGATCGGATGTGGGAAGAATTCACTGCATGGGAGAAGCATCCTTGGGACACCCTGGGAGAAGCTGCAAGGGGGCCAGCATCAGGGTTGCTATGAGCGGTTGTTTAGCCTCTCTATGGGCCTGAGGCACAGCGTGGGCCCGGAAGACCCCAGAGGGTTGCAGACACCAGAACACCAGCAAGCTCAGGGTGTGAGCACACCAGACTGGTCAGACAGGAGCAAAGGCCTTCCCCAGAACTCCGGGGCTGAGCAGCCGCCCTGCCTGCCAGACCTTATTTATCTAACATTGTGGTTGTTGAGTTTGATGTTTGTGGAAATGATTCTGGGGCTCTCCTCCCACAGAGCTCCAGACCCACTGAGAACTTGAAAGTGACATTCCTCAGCCCAGCTAAGGGAAGGGTGGGAGCCCAGCCAGAGGAGAGGGAAGGGAAAGCTAGCTGGAGACAGGGCAGGGAGACACGGTCAGTGTCCCAGCAGGAAATAGCCTCACGGAAAAGGGAATTACAGTCCAGGCACTGTGGCTCATGCCTATAATCCCAGCAATTTGGGAGGCCAAGGTGGGAGGATCACTTGAGGCCAAGAGTTCAAGACCAGTCTGGCCAATATAGCAAGACCCTGTTTCTATTTAATACATTTTTAAATATATAAAACCCCACCACAGTGGTGTGGGTGGGGTTAAGAGGAACTGACCAGCAATGGTGCTGCACCCAGGGGCTGGTAGGAGTGGAAAGCTGCTACTACCCTCAAGCCTGAAGGGGGAGGGGCAGGAACAGTTACTAGAACCAAGAGAGGGTCTGTGTCCAGAGCAGGAGAGGGACAAAGCCAGCCCATGGCAACTTAGCAAAGACATAAATCCCACGACCCACTTCAGCTCTCACCCCCTGTTCACCAAGGCCAACCAGAAACCAGACAGCAAGGGGCCCAGGTGATGCCACCAGGGTCGTCAGGTCCCAGAGCCCAGGGCAGGTCTGGGGAGGGGGCAGGGTGAGTCTGGAGGGGCCAGCAGCTCCCACAGGCCCAGGAATTATCCTTCCGCAGGTGGAATTTGAGCAGGGCCTACTGTGGGTTCACACTTTCTACCTTAGCCTTGACCTAAAGTTCCAGGCATCCCAAAGACCCCTAGCAGCATGTGGCTCCGATCCCTGCAGGGACCAGGTAAAGGGGTGCTAAGCGTTTCCTCGCAGTGGAGAAAAAGCACAGGCCACTGCGGGAGGAGGACCCTGGACCACCTCCCTGCCTTTGCTCACCGTGTGCCCTCTCCCGGGCCCCCCTCTCTGCTCCCCTGCAGAAACCCTGCTCCTGTTGGAAGGCCCAGCTCCAGGGCCACTCACTCTTCCTCTAAGTTCAAGCGTGAGGCCTCTCAGGGGAAAGCTGATGGGGAAGAGGGGTGAGTGGTGAAAAAGGCCACAGTTGGGGTCGTCTCCAGCCTAGCAATCTCACCCCGTACCCTATCAGACCTGGCACCTCTTGCCCAGATGGGGCATTCGGCTCTTTGGTGGCAGTGAGCCCCAGCAGCCCCTCCACCTCCCCACAGAAGCCAGTTTTCCTTCTGAAACCCGAATCTGTGCCCATCCCACCCACCAGCCCTGACCCTCTAACCCCTTCCAATTCCCCTCAGGAGCAAGCCAGCCTCCCCAGGCTGGTGGACTGGACCCCCACAATCTAGTCCTGCCTGCTTCTCCATGGCTGCTCCCCCAAAACACAGACATCTTGCCTTTCCCTTTCACAGAGTCCCCTAATTTTCTAAAAGTGGCTGCAGCTCAGAGAGATTCTTTCCATCCAAGCACCCTCCACCCCTCGGCTTGACCCAATGCTTAGCCTAGAGCAAGTGCTCTTCGATGGCCATTTGCATTGGAACCACTGACACGGAGAACTGAATTCCAGTCCCAATCTGCTCCCACTCATTTGTCCAGACATGTCCCCTCCCTGCCCCTAAGGCTTGGGGTCCCCATTTGTACAAGGAAAGGCATGAGCTAGGAGCTCACCAGCTTGAAAGCAATGCAAGTGTCTCCTCTCTCTCTGCTTGCCCCTCTCTCTCTCTCTCTCTCTCTCTCTCACACACACACACACACACACACACACACGGATAATGATTTTCTAGAGCTGTGACCATAGGACCTTCTCTCTCTCTCTCTCACACACACACACACACACACACACACACACACACACACGGCCCATGCCAGCCTCTCCCCGGGACACCAGGCTTCTCCGTGGATTGAATTACCAACATTTCATCGGTGGGAGGAGGGGAGGTGGGGCAGGGGAAGGAGCTGTGAATTCCGCACACTGAGCCTGTCCCCGCAAGGCCTGGACCAAATGCCACAGCGTGTCTGTGCCCATCTGCCTCTGGGCGGGGTATGGGTGGGGGTGGAGGTGCAGGCAGGGAGAGGCTCCCTAAAACTAGAATGCCAAAGAAAAGACACCGAGGGGTCACACAGACTCACACACACTTTTTCCCATGGCCACTACTGCACACGCATGCTTTCACACGTGTGCACGTGCTTAAACACACACGCATCTCCTACACACAGTCTGTCACATGTGCTATCTTCCTTTTTATGTATTCAACAAATACCCGTTGAGCCAGTCTGCCACGACGGCCTTGCTCTCCATCTCTTTTGTGAAACAGACCCCCACATTTGGTCACACCCGCACACACACCCACGCCCTCAGTCGCTCACACAAACTCACACATCCCAAGGCTGGGGCTGCAGGCCCCACCTCCTTCCAGAGCCCCGGGAGGACCCTTGCAATGTGTTCACACGATGGTCAAAGCCAAAAAGAGAAATAAAAATCAGTAGTACAGGAGTGTGCCAGGGAGTTAATTAATAAAAATATTATGATTTTTTCTGGATTTGGTAATGTTTGTGGTATTTGTCAGCTTAAAAATTGAGTAATTCGTTGTGGTTTCTTTTCTCGTTTTAAAGTCTCTTTAGTATTTGTCATTTTGCATTCTTTTTAATCAAGAAAGTCCCCAAATTGAAGACATCTTGGGCCTTACCAAGCCTGACCCACCTCTGCAAACATCCAAATATTCAGACAAACAATCACATCCACCGTGTCTCACAGTCACTGTTGCACATGTGTTCACACTCCCACACATTCTAATAAATCAAAGACTCATCACACATGCCCCAGTGTGCACGAGGCTCACACACCTGCCCGCTGCAGACAGGCAGCCCACCCAGGGCACCCCCGGCCGGGCCCGGCCTCAGGGCAGACCAGACCCCATCTCTCCAGCCTCCCAGGCTCCTGGCCCCCGACTGCAGACACTTGGCACTCCCTAGCCTACGACCAGCTCCCAAAAGCCCCACAACTGCTTGCCACAGATGTCGACCACTCACCCTCCCTCTCCAACCCTGGAACTCGACCATAAGCCACACACCCTGATTCTTTCTCACCTTGGACCCTCGGATGCTCTATGCCCACTGCCGCCTCAGCAGGTAACCACCAAAACCCACAGAATGTTCTGGAGTTTCCCTGGAGACTGGTATGGAAAAGAGGATATAAGAATTGGAATTGTACAGCCTTTCCTGGGTTCAAATCCTGACTCTAACGCCTGCTCTGTGCTCATGGGCAAGTGAGCACACCTCACTGAGCCTCAGTTTCCCTATCTGTAAAATGAGGGGCAATCATCTTACCTTAGAGGCATGTTGGGAGGATTAACTGAGCAAACACAAGCAAAGCACAGAGTGAGAGCCCAGTGCACGGTAGCGGTCATTACCACTTTTCTTCTCCACGACAGCAGGAAGGTGAGGTTGGAGCCCCATCCCCTCGGGACTGGCCCCTCCTCCAGCCCTCAGCCCAGTCCAGCCCCCTTTCCCTGTTGCCTCGGCCACATCACCCTCTCGGCCACCCGAGTGTTGGGATCCCAGCGCACCTGCTTCCAAGGGCTCTAATTTCCTGTAAGTGTAAGAATTCAGGTCAGACACAGCCCGCGGCCTGCAGCCCCCCTCCCGGCGGAAACCGTAAATAATCCAGCTTCGCCAGCCTGGCCCAGGCACGAGACTTTCCCTCCTTACCCACTGTGCCAGGCAGGTACAGCGATTTCCATTCACACACAGGGACACTGAGGCCGCAGAGAGGAGTCTGAGTTTGAGATCCTGACCAGTACACTAGAAAAAACTTCCTTCAAAATATGCCCTTCCCACACCCCCTGCCAAATAAATGCCTTTCCTCTAGTCCCCGGCTGGCCAGTGACTTATACCTGAAATCTGCCCATTAGCGCGGGGTGGCCAACAACCTTTTCCTCTAAGGGTCAGAGAGAAAATATTGCAGGACTTGAGGGCCAGACAGTCTCTGTTGCAATACTCAGCTTTGCTGATGTAGCCACAGACAGTGCAGAGACTTTTTTTTTTTTTTTTTTTACAAATGCAGGGGCCCAGCTGCATGGATTCGGCCATGGCTTGCCCACCTCTATGCTGTGCACCAACCCCCTCTGCCACACTGCAAAGGAATCGAGTCTAGAACCCAAGACTGTCACAGCTCGGGCCCTCAGAGTTAGAGATTTCAGCTCAGCAGTGACCAGAGGACAAAACTGAGGCCCAAAGATGGGGACATGGCCTGTCTGTGTTTCTTCAGTTGGTCAGAGCTGGGACTGCGGACTCCTTGTCTAGTGCTCTTTCCCTGACATCATGGGTCTGTCCTCCAAGCCCAAGACTCATGACCTCCTGCTTGCTCCTCTGGAAGTTCCTTTGCTATGGTGGCTGAGAACAAGCCAGGCACTTGTCTGTCTCCCACGCTGGACTGGAGGGTTCCTGGACCACCAGGATTTGAAACTGGATCATCTCAGCATCTCCAGTATCAGCCCCAGGGTCTCCCACAGTGAGAGGCTTACAGAGAGTGTGTGAAATGGGGACGTTGGATCCCTATTCCAGCCCTTGGCCCAGGGACTCTAGGCCAGGGTGCCCCAGCTTTGGGGCAATCAATGGTTCTCTGTTATGGGGGCTGTCTTGTTCATTGTAGTATGTTTAGCAACATCCCTGGCCTCTACCCTTATCAATGCCAACAGAATGGCGGGGCACACGAACACCGCCAGTTGCAACAACCAAAACTGTCTCCAGACATTCCCAAAAGTCCCCCGAAGGGCAAAATCACCCCTGATTGAGATTCACTGCCCTAAGCCAAGGGCATCCCCCAAGTGAGAAGGTCTTCTTCCCTCCCTCACTCTGTGTGGCACAGCATGGAAACCAGCACCCGCTCTCCAGCGGCCTCAGTCTCCACAGCCCAGGATGGGTCAATGCCATTAGCAGCAGCTCCAGCTGGAGGGACCGGCGGGAGGGGAGGGGAGGAGGAGGAAGAATGTGGCCACAGCTGCAAGGCCCAAAAGTGCTGAGGAGACACGAAGACGAAGACGTTTCCCTGTGAGTCAGGACCCAGGAATGTGTCGCCCAGAGTGGCCATGAGCCAGAGCCCCCCACACGCCACCCCCATCCACCCCCAGGGCATCTGCCTTTTATTAGAACAGAAAAAGCGGCAGGTGCCAGGTCTCTGAGAGCCCATTAAGGACCCAATAAACTCTACGGAGGGGGCGCTGAGCCCCTGCTGAGTCCCTGAAAAGGAGGCCCCTGCCCCAGTCCAGCCCAGAAAAAGGAGCACAGGCTTCAGTGGACACCGGGGGCTTCCACCCAGCTGTGTTGCATCCTGACTCTACCACCCCAGCCTGGTCGCCTGGGCTCCCCAGCGTGCGTTTCCTTCTTTTTCAAATTACTGTTTTTTAATCTTTGTTTGATGAGGGTTTTTAACATTTTTTGGCTTGGAATGAAACCCAACACATCACAAGCTCGAGCAAAGCTGCTCACGCTGTCTTGCCCTTCCCCATATGAGTCACCAGCATGAATAGCTGCCCAGGAGCCCTCTATGGGCCTCAGTTTTCACATCTGTGTAGTGGGGCTCACCCATGCATCTTCCCCACGGGGTATTTGGGAAGGCGTTGAGAGAATATGGGTCTCTCTTCTTCTTTCCCTTCCATCCCATTCCTCATTTTAAGACAGACCTAGCAAGCCCAGTCCCCCAAATCACTTCCCTCCCTCATCCTCAGGGCTCTACCAGCACCTCCCAAGCTCCCCATAGCCCACCCTAGGTGCTCACAGCCCCCAGCTCCTCCTCCTGGTCCTGTTTCCACAGGCTCCCACCTGGACTCTCAGAACAGCTTCGAAGGCCACGCCTCCTCCAGGAAGCCTGTCTGCATGACACATTTCCAACACAAATCAAGTGCAACACTTCAAGAAGCATCTCCATGGACCCGTGACTATCCCTGCACCAAGCAGAGACCAGGCGCTCTGTAAACACTTGATCGTTTAATCCCCACATCACAGCCGGGAGGCAGGAACTGCTCTCCCCAACTTCCGGATGTGGAAACAGAGGCTCAGAGAGGTTGAATGACATGCTCACGTCTCCTGCATTTTCTACAGTGCCAGGAGGCCCAATTCAATTTTTCAAAAGCTGCATATTCACTTTTCAGAAATTACACCATTCACATGCACAGCAGAAACTTCTGATTTTTTATTTTTTATATTATTCGTTTGGATTATAAATTTCTTCTTGCTTAATGAAACCCTTTGTGAAGCAAAATAACTTGGATGAAGAAACTGCTTATCGATAGATGATAGACTTGATACAGAGACAGTTAATATTGATATGGAGACAGCTCCTGCACACACAAACGCACACACACGCACGCACACATAACCCTGAAATCATGTGGCCCCAGGACATTTTGGGAACTCGCCAGCCCCCTGCATCCCCTCCTACTTCCCGGGGTGTCAGTGTGGCTTGAGGAAAGGCAAGCTCCCCTCCTGACTTGGTCTTCCCCAGGCCTCTGGACCTAGAATTGTATCTGCAGCCTCCTTCTTATACCCAGCCCTGGATCCAGCTTTTCATTAACTAGTAAATGGAGATCTTTCATATTTAAAACTCTGGGGGCAAAGGAAGGCAGCCGTGGGTGTTCTGGACCAAGTCCTGGGCTCCAAAGCAGGAGCCCTTCGGCCCGGCCCTGCCTGCAGGAGGTGCTGGGAGTCTTAGGTCCAAGGCCCCACCCCTGGGAAGTGCCCCTTCCTCCCACAGAGCCTGCGGCTCTCTCCCAGCCGACCCTGGCCCCAGCCTGTAGACCTCCATGACTATGGGGTGTGCAAGGCATCATCCTTTGCTTTTATCATTTCATCTAGGAGTGCCCGTGTCCTCATTTCACAAATGGAGCAGTGGAGGCTCCAGAGAGGTTAAGCCGTGTCTCCACGGCATGAGGCGTGGGTTGGATGGATGACCTGGGAGCTCCTCCCCGCTGCCCCACACCCAGACCTTGCCAGAGCCAGGTCCAGTCTCACCAGCTTCCCAGAAGCCCTGGCTCAACAGGGCTCCATGAGAGCTTATGCCCAAGACAGCTTTTCCCCAGGGTCCAGGCCGTGCCAAGAAGGCGGCCAGCACCCGCCCGGGAGGCTGCAAGGCAGGACAGGAGCCCAGCGTCCTCAGGGGCTCTCTGTCCATGCTCACACTCTCGCTCTGCGCCTCTGGCAGGCATTGCCGTCAGCAGCAGCCCGGTGGGTCCTGGCAGAAAGGCCAGGGCAGGCAGAGAGTATCAGCTGCTCTCCTGGCCTCGACTCAGGATCAGAACGGGCCAGCCCTGGGGGGCCACCTGCACCCGTCATGACCACTGCTTGCCCTCCCATGCTCCCTCTCTCCCAAGGGCTTCTGCTCTCATGGGCTGTGCTCTAGGGGCAAATTTGCTTTCTGGACCACCTAGTGATCATGTAATATCCCCAGTGTCACTAACCCAGAATGCTCGAACCATTCTTTTTACTCTTATGAATTCTTCCCTTCATCTTAAAATGTCTGAACCAGCCCCTCTGTCCCTAGAACCTTTGAGTGTGAGGATCTTTTCCTTTCTTGCCAAGAAGATGGAAACCCAGAGCTGGATAAGACCTGAAGTCTCCAAATGACACCAATGAGGACACTGAGGCCCAGAGAGGGAAAGTGACTTGCCCAAGGTCACACAGTGAGATGCTGGCAGAGCAATGACAAGGACCCCTAAGCATTTCCTCTGTCCCTGCCTGTGGGTCTGGAGCCTCCAGTCCCTAGAGCAAGGGAGACTTTCTCTGGGGCCCTGGCCCTGCCTTCCAAGTCTGCCCACCAGGGATCAGGAAGAGGTGCCCCGCCCCTGCCCTCTGTAACGGCCCATGGCCCAGGGCCTATGTTCCAAGCCTGTAGCAGGGGCAGGAGGCACCCCTTCCCCCAGTCAGGGTGCCTGGGCCTCCAGTGCCACCCCCGAAATAGAGCAGCTCTCAGCCCAAAGATCAAGTTGCAGCCTCGCTGTCCAGATGGGGCGCCTGGCAGGGCGGGAAGCACTTCCCCCCCCCGCCAACGCTGCCCCCACCTGCTCCCCCATCACATGTCAGCACTTGAACCAAGCCTTAAATCACAGCCTCCCTTGGAGGACACAGTCTTTTCTGGAGGCTGTGGGGACAAGAGCAATGGGTGCAGCGTCTGGGGCTGGGGAAGGGGGACGTTAGTAACCAGAAGAAATGGTGGTGGGGGGTCCCAGAGGGGACACTGATTTAAGGGTTCTTGTGCTGTTGGGGATATGCTGTGTGGCCTTAGAAGAGCCACTTGTCCTTTCTGAACCTCAGTCTCCTTGTCTGTAAAATGGGGAGAGCGCTTCAGTTCATGTAGAGGCTGCGAACAGGTAAAAGTCTCCATCCTCAAGGAGTCCACGTTCCATGGGTCAGCAGACTCTGGCTCAGGCAGTGGGGCTCTAGAGCCCGTGTTAACAGCCAGTGGGCCATATGCCAGTGGGTGCTGGGAAGCCAGAAAAGGGGTTACCCTCTTTTATTTAGAGTGATCCAAGAAGGTGTCTTCAAGGATCTGAGCAGGGGTCTCTACCCTGGCTAGGAGGGATGGGGGTTATGCGTGGGGCCGCAGGAGGCATACCCCTCTGCCACCCCAAGGCTCTAGGGGTGGAACTGAGTTTTCTGTTGCAAGTGTCCAGCTGGACTTTGCCCAACAGTTCCCATTCCCCTAACACCCAGCAGTGCCTGGCCCCTGCAGTTCAGAGGAGCCCGGCTAGCAGGAGCCTGGACAGCCCAGGAGTCCTGTACACCAGCCCTAAGACAACAGGAAGAGGCTGGTGTCCCTTATGGCTTCTCAGTGGGGTCCTGGGTAGTGAGCAGGAGGCTGTGGTGTGACGTCCCCAGCTTCAAGGATGCCCCTGCATGACAGGGTTGGGGCCCTGGAGCTTCAGGGGTGCTGGTGTCTGCAGCGGGTGGACGCTGTGACAGTCCCACAGTGAGGGGCTCCTTTCTCTTAGGGGCCACAACCCCAATACTCCAGGGGCCGAGAGCAGTAGTGACACACCTGACCTTCCCAGCCATGACCCCATGTCATCCCCCAGCAGCCCTGCGAGGGTACAGATGAGGGCATTTACACTCAGGGAGGCTGAGTCTTGCCCAAGGCCACACATCTGGGAAACAGCAGATGTGGCTGAGTCCAAAATTCACATGTTTTATTTCTTAGGGGAAAAATACAAATCTTATACTTCGTTTGTTGTCATTAAAGCACTTGTTTATTCAGTCTCTTTTTCATTTAAAGGTTTTCTTAGTCGCTTTTTCAAAACACAAAATAACAAATGCACATTGGAACAAGCGACGCAGCGTTGTGTCAGCTGGTCATTGCTTCCCCAGCTCCCAGTGTTGGCAGGCTCAGGCGTCTCCTTCCAGGCCTTTCTCCAGGTCCAAGCATCCTCTTCGCCCTCAGGGTCTACCTGCCTTCTGGATGTCTCTTTCCTTCTTTGGCACGGGAACACTTCCAAAGAGCCTACTATATGCCAGGCTTTGTCATGAGTGCCGAGCTGGGCAGGCTCAAGGCAAAATCCCACCTTTCTGGAAACTGTGAGGACAAGCTCACAAACAGGTACATGCAAGGCTATCAGCTCCACAGAACAGGGAATTCGGGTGTGCTTATTCACGGCTGCACCCTCGGCCCCTAGAGTGGGACCAGCCACAGAGTAGCTACTCAATAAATGTGTGTTGGTTGAATGAATGAATGAATGAATGAATGAATGAATGAATGAATTTGCTGAGATGAAGAATCCAGAGTGTGGAGCCAGTCTAGGGGGAAGTTGATGTTGAACTTGAGATCCCTGTGGGCCACCGAGGGAGGAGGGCAGGGGTCAGCCACCCTGCGGTGTTGGATGTCAGAACTTGGAGTGTGGCAAAGAAATGCAGCAGGAAGAAGTGTCCCTTTGGCTCAAACTCAGCTGCTCCACCCCCAAAGCCAGCCCCTCCCTCATGCCCCCACACCTCCCTTCCCAGGGTACAGACAGGAGGGTCTGAGCAAGGCCCCCTCCCATCGAGCCCCTCCAGCCCCAGACTGGCCAGCCCTGCCTCCCTCCCTCTCCTAAGCCGCCCCAACAAAAGCTGCCGTTGTAGGAGCCGGGACCATTGTAATTAAAAAGGAAACATAATAAAGCCCCTCTCTGAAGCCAAATCCCATCCCTAGAGCAGACGCCCGGGCCCGCCCCTCACTGCCCACCGAGGACACATGGCCCCTTTGTGTGCCCCGGGTGAGGGCCACTCCTGCCCTGCCCCACCCGGTCTCTGCCCACCCTCCCCTTCCTTCCCTAGCACTCTGATGGCCCAGTATCCCTGCTGAGAGAACCTGGCCTCCTTTTTTCGCAGGGGGGAAACTGAGGCCTGAAAAGGCAGAGCCTGGACCTAGGCCTCCTGACTTCCAGCCCGCTGCTCCCTCAGCCCAGCATCTGCCCAGAGGGAGCCCTCTCTCCTGGGATCCATGCCTCAGAGCAGGGGTCCCAGAAAGACAGTAAAGAGCCCCTTCTCACACAGCTGAGCTCCAGGGACCTCTGAGAGACCGGGAGCTGAGGCCCAGAGAGGTTTGATGGTCCTGAGGCCACACAGCAGGGCAGAGGCAGACCTAGCACAAAGCTCCGAGTCTGCACAACTCTCTGTATGGAGCCACCAGCTTGTCCCGCGAGCACAGAATCTGTCAGGGGCCCTGAAGGACTCGGCCTCCGAACGTCGGCGTCAGGTCTCTGGGCAGGCTGTAGAAGTGGGTGAGGGATGAGGAGCGCCCCCTGCCTTCCTCCTGCACTGGAGTGAAGACCGCTGCTGCGGGGGAGATTAGAACTCCAGGAGGCCTCCAGAGGTGCAGGACAGGCCTCCCTGCACCAACGCAAGTGGAAGGTTGGCCATGAGTTCTCAGTAAAGACAACAGCCAATCCCCGTCCTCTGAACTTCTGAACTTCCGGAAACTAAGCAGTCTCTCCTCCCAAACCTGCCAACCCCAGCTACCCTGGCCATCTGAACAGCCTCCGACACGGAGGTCAGAGCTGTCCAGCCGTTTCAACTTATCCCAGGGGACCTCTCCTCCGTCATCCCCAGGTCCTTAGCTGGGATAAGCCCATGGCTAAATGATGGCATTGGCTAAGGTTATCTGTGGTCCTCCCTGCCTCCCCTGTCAAGGATCCTGTTCCAGACTCCGGCTGTCTCCCCCCAGCACTCCCACCCACCTTCTCCCCTGGTTATCAGTAACCCACACAGAGGCGATCACAGCAGCAAAGGCTCAGAGGGAAGCCAGGGGAACACCACAAGCCTTCAAGTGACCAAGGATTGGGTCCCCTTCCCAACAGCGCAATGTTAGGTACGGTGATGGCAATATCTGGGGCATGGCGCCCCACCGCATGCATGGATGGTCACGTCTAGACACTCGTTTGAGACACAGGCACCTCAGGGTGTGCGGAGAAGCAGGACTATGACCAGGAAATGGTTATGTTCACAGCAAGAAGCCACCATTCATGGAGCATCTCCCGGAGGAGCCGTGCTCATGCTGCCTCCTTCAAGCCTCCCTTCCTTCCGGGGAAAATAATCACCATTCCCATTTGACAGATAAGGAAACTGCTCCCGCACATCCGGCCAGGGAGTGGTGGGGTTTGGATTCCAAGTTAGGTCTGTCTGGCCCCCACCCTCTGCAAGAGGATGTACAAAATGTCTAACACCCAGCCCGTCCCATCGGACACTGTGACATCAATCCCACCCTTTGCACGGCTGACCCCTTCAGAACTAAGTGGGGGTACAAAGGTACCACTCACCCGCCTGTTCTAGTCACATCAGCCAACCCAGAAATTTCCCAAAAGTGTGTGTGCATGTGAGAGTGGGTGTGAGTGTGTGTACGTGTGTGCCCATGTTTGTGTTCAGCATCATGCTAGACAGGCCTGGGACATGGGACCCATCCATGGCCTGCCATTTCCACCTCTCCCCGTGGTCCAACCACCTTGGCCAAAAGGACTGGGGCGGGGATGCTCCTGGGCACCAAGGGCAGGGAGCAGCCAGGAGGGGGGCAACGTGGGCCCCACGCACTCCTGTGCCCCAGGAGCCAGCAAGAGCGGGCAGGGATTAGGCAGATAATGCCTCTTGTAAGAACAAGGGATTGTTGCAAAGGGGAAACTAGAGTGGGGGATTGGGGGACCAGTTCAGATTTCCCTGGGGGTGAAAACTGAGCCCCCGGGGGGAGGCGCCCTGACTGCCAGGCCCTAATCCCTGTGGTTCTCGCCCAAACCCCAAAGAAGAGGCTGTTCACGGGCAGCAGATTCCTGGGATTCATTAATTCAGGATTTGCAAGAGGGGCTACCCGGCATCCCTCCCCACAGGCAGCAACCTGAGCAGGGCAGGTGGGTGCTGGTGGTCAGGGACACCCTGGGAGCCACAGGGAAGGGAGGCTGGGCTGGGAGCCCCAGGAGCCTGGGGGCAGCTCAGGGTCTGCTCTGGCAATGAAGGGAGCAGAATCTACTCCCAACTTTTCCTCACCCCAGAGCTGTTTGCCTGCCTGCCTTCCTCCTTCCTTCCCTCCTTTCTTTCTTTTCTTCCTCTTCTTTTTTTTTTTTTTTTTTTTTGAGACAGGGTCTCACTCTGTTGCCCAGGATGGAGTGCAGTGGCACGATCTCAGTTCACTGCAGCCTCAACCTCCCGTCCCACCTCAACCTCCCGGGTAGCTGGGACTACAGGCGTGTGCCACCACACCCAGCTAATGTTTGTATTTTTTGTACAGACTGGGTTTCAACATGTTGCCCGGGCTTGTCTCAAACTCCTGGGCTCAAGCAATCTGCCCACATCAGACTCCCAAAGTGCTGGGATTACAGGTATGTATGAGCCACCATACCCAGCCACCCCAGAGCTATTTCTGTTTTACTAGTTTTTAGTTACTAGATTTTTCTCCTTCTCTCTATGAGATATAATTTACGCACAGTAAAATGCACAGGTCTTAAATGTACAGTTGGATGAGTGTGGCAAGTATCTACGCCCAGGTAACCACCATGATTAAGATCGAGAACATTTTGTCACCCTAGAAGATTCCCCTGTACCCCTTCATGTGAGTGCCCTGACCCAGGCAGCCACCGATCTGCTTTCTGTCGCCATAGATCAGTTTTATGTCTTCCAGAACTTTCATAAACAGAATCCTGCCGCCTGGCTCTACGGTAGCTCCAGCCCCATGTTCATGTGAGTGGTTGGGTTTCTGTGGAAGATTTCATCCCAGTTGAGGGCTCCCTGGCTAAAATCAGGGTGCAGACCCTGGGATCATCCCAGGCCTGAGGATTCTGGACTCCTGTGCATCTGAGTCTTTGGATTCACCTCCTGGATTTTTTCAAAACTTCCACCCGCTTCCTGTCCCAGCCCAGTTCTGTGTCAGTCCCTCCTCCTGTCACTTCCACCTCTGACCTCCACCCCAACCCTCAGGGTCCCCACAGTTGCTTGCCAGCCCCTCCCTCAGCCACTACCACCTCCACCTCCACTCCAGAGCAGCTTTCCAAATGCATAAGCCACTCTCCTTCTAGAATCCTCCATGTCTCCCTATTGCACACAGGAGAAGGTCTGAGCATCTCTGCCTGGCATTCTAGGACCTTCAGGATCTACCCTGTCTCCATCCCTCAAATCTCATCCCTCCCACTCTGGGCTCCACCCAAGAACCACTCTGGGCAAAACCACTGCACCGTTTCTCCCTCTTACTCTCTTCCACGCCTGTACTCATGCCATTCCCTCAGGAGCCGCCCGGAGCCTACTCAATCACTGCTGTCCCAGGAAGTCTGCCTTGAACTCCCCCACCCAGACTGGTCATGTTCCCCCCGCACCTCCTGCCCCGTCGCCAGGTCTTCCATGCCAACATCTCCCCGCCTGCACCCCCTCCCCCACCTTGAGTTCCAGCCTCCTGGGATGGTGTCTAGTTCAGATCTGGATTCCAGGGCCCAAGCCAGGGTTGGCACATCATAAATCCAGCAAGGTCCTGCCCTGGCATCTCCCCTTACCCTCCTCAGCCCTGGCCTGCACACACCTGGGCATGAGGTTTGAACTGGACTGGATTGAATTGGCAAGGTGGCACTGGGACACAGCTGAGACCCAGGGTGGCGGAACAGGCAGGAAAGAGGGGGCACATCAGGTTTCTCCAACAACTGGACAGGTCTGGGTTCAAATACTGCCCCAACAGTTGCAGGGCTTGGCAAAGTCACCTCAACCCCTAGGCTTAAATTCCCCTGTCTATAAACGGAGCCTGCCAATAATATCCACTTCACTGTGTGTGTGTGTGTGTGTGTGTGTGTGTGTGTGTGCAGCGTGTGTTTATTTGAATTTTTTAGGATCCACTGACATTCTGTGCTCAGAAGGCCTTGCCATAATGTTGTCTCTGACTGTCACTATTAAGGTGAAAAGAGAGAGGACAAGAGGGAGGGAGAGGTAAGTGTCCCACTGGGAACCGGTGGGAAAGAGGTGGGCTCCACCCCTCTAAGACCAGCTATCTCCTCCCCAGCCTCCAGAATCCCCGCCTCACACACTGAGCCCAGCTTGTCTCATTGACCTCCCACACTGGCCTGCCTGCCTCCCAGCTTGGCTAAAAGCCAAGAAGCTAAACTTAGCAAGTTAGGCAAAATCAGGCAGAAAGCAGGTAAGGCACCGATGTTCATAGCAGCATACTCACAACAGAGCAAGCCAAAACACAGAAACAACCCATGTGCCCGTCACCAGATGAACAGGTAAACAAAACATGGAATGTCCCTGCAATGGAATATTATCCAGCCATGAAAAAGGGGGGAGTGACACATGCTACGACATGGATGAACCCTGGAAACACTGCACTAAGTGAAAGAAGCCACATATCATCGAATTTCCCTCACACAAAATGTCAAGAATAGGCAAATGCATAGAGACAGAAAGTGAACCAGCTCAGGGCTGGGGGGTGGAAGCGTAGAGGAGTGATGACTAAAGGGTGCACAGTTTCTCTTTGTGGTGATGAAAACGCCCTAAAATTGACAGCGATGGCCAGGCATGGTTGCTCACACCTGTAATCCCAACACTTTGCGAGGCTACGGTGGGAAGACTGCCTGAGGCCGGGCATTCAAGACCAGCCTAGGCAGCAAACTGAGACCCTAGCTCTACAAAAAACAATTTTTAATTAGCCAGGTGTGGTGGAGTGTGCCTGTAGTTCTAGCTCCTCGGCAGGCTGAGGAGGGGGATCACATGAGCCCAGGAGGCGGAGGCTGCAGTGAGCCACGATCACACCATTGCACTCCAACCTGGGTAACAGACAGAGACCCCGTCTCTGAAATTAATTAATTAATTAATTAATTAATTGACAGTGTGGCAATAAATTGGTAGTGGTGATGGTTGCACTGCTTGTAAACATACTTAAAGCCATTAAACTATACACTTTAAATGGATGAATTATAGGGTATGTGACTTCGAGCTTGATCAAGCTGTTTTAAAAAGAACAGATGTGGCCCGGGTGCAGTGGCTCACGCCTATAATCCCAGCACTTTGGGAGACCAAGGCAGGTGGATCGCTTGAGGTCAGGAGTTCCAGACCAACCTGGCCAACATAGTGAAACCCTGTCTCTACTAAAAATACAAAGAAGAAAGAAAGAAAGAGAGAAA
>NW_012103921.1:60375-84928 GCF_000951045.1 Mandrillus leucophaeus
AAGTTAGCCGGACGTGGTAGCAGACACCTGTAATCCCAGCTACTCAAGAGGCAGGAGTTTGAGAATTGCTTAAACCCAGGAGGCAGAGATTGCACTGAGCTGAGATCTTGCCACTGCAATCCAGCCTGAGCAACAGAGTGAGACTTTGACTCAACAACAACAACAAAAAACCCAAAAAACTAAAGGCTGGGCGCAGTAGCTCACGCCTATAATCCCAACACTTTGGGAGGCCAAAGTGGGTGGATCACCTGAGGTCAGGAGTTCGAGACCAGCCTGGCCAATATGGTGAAACCCGGTCTCTACTAAAAATACAAAAATTAGCCAGGTGTGGTGGCACACGCTTGTAATCCCAGCTACTCAGGAAGCTGAGGCAGGAGAATCACTTGAACCTGGGAAGCAGAGGTTGCAGTGAGCCGAGATCGTACCATTGCACTCCAGCCTGGGCTACAGAGTGAGACTCCATCTCAGAAAAACAAAACAAAACAAACAAAAAAGAACAGGTAGGGACAGATTGGGAAGTAGGCCTCCAGCTGGGGGACAGACTGATGGCCCCCGGCAGGAAAGTCAGGCCCTGGATTTCACACTAGCTTCCTTGTTCTCCCAACAACCACGAGGGAAGGTTGTCACCGTACCTATTTTGCAGAGCAGAAAGCTGAGGCTTGGAACGTGCCACCTGAGGTCATGCAGCTGAGATGCTGAGATTCGAAATCAGAGAGAAGGGCCTGGCCCGGGCCTGCCCACTGTACCCCTCTTTGGGCTTCCCTGACACTCCCAGAATGTGAGGCTGGCATCCCCAGCCTGGCACAGGCCACCCTCCGATAGGCTGGAGGGTAGAGGGAGCGGCCACTGTGCTGGCACCAGCCCCAGGCATGTCCGCACAGGTGTGGGCATCCCGGCTCTGCCCCAGCGACTGCCTGGCCCTGCACCCCTGGCCAGGGCCTCATCCCCACCCTCGGGGCAAGCCCAAGCAGCTAAGAACATCTGCCCCGCCTGAAGGGGATCACCCTGGATGCCGGAGGCACCTGGCGCCCCTGGGGTGGCATCTGGGACTGGGCTGGTGGCCAGGCATGAGGGGTAGCAGGTGTGTGGCTCGAGAGGGGACTCAGACCATGTGCATCTGCATGGTGTGTGAGCCCAGCTGCAAGCACATATGTGCGGGTGCAGAGGATGCGCCAGCCCAGGGCTGCGAGTGCGTTTCAGTGTGTCCTGCTGGAAGTGGGGATCGTGGGTGTGCAAGGGATGAGCCTGGGGACAATGAGTGTGCAAATGTGGGATGCCTGGGAGGCAGACGCGAGGGCGACAGTGGGCTGGGGCCTAGTGAGTGTACGAGTGGGTCTGTCATCACAGGCATGTGGCGGGATGCGCACTCGCTCATGTCTCCTCCTCTCAAATGGCTGTCACCCCACAGGGCCTGCCCAGCCACCTCCTTCATTTATTTTTCTCTCCTTCTTATCTCCCTTCAGGCTGTGAGCATCTAGGGGGTGGACACAACCCCCGAGGCCTACCCGCCACTTGTTACAAATTACAAAGCCGTGGGAGAGTGCTTGCCTCTGAGCCTCAGTTTACACATCTGTACAATGGAGATAAAAAAGTTCCTACTGCAGGAGGTTGCTGGGAGACGTGGACGAGAGTAAATACAGAATGCAGCGGCCCAATGCAGAGAGTAAATGCAAGAATTCAGCGGCCCAGTGAGTGGAAACAGGTGCCCCCACCTCTCCGCTGATTTTGCCCTGGCCACTCCCCTCCCGCCAAGGCCCCTGAGAGTTACGGGCTCCAGGCAGCTCAGGGACGTAGGAGACTTCTGGGGTCAGGACCCACCCTCCTGGGCGGGCTAAGGCAGGCCCGGGGCAGCTTCTGGGGAGGTGACGCCCAGAACACCAGATGTTCTGCCTTGACGAGGACAGGTGAAGATCAGAGGACAGGGTGTGGGCTCAGTACCGACATGTATTCATTCAGCAACCCCCTTCTAGGCACTAACTGTGCCAGGGCCTGTGCCAGAATCTACAGAGCCCCCAACCCTGTCCGCCAGGTGTCTGGCGAAGGAGGAGGTTTTCATCCAGTGTGGTGTGTGCAGGATGGAATTGCAGAAGCACAGATGAGGACCCCAGAGCCAGCCTGGGGTGGCCCAGTGACGGGTCCCAGAGGAGGGGGCTATGGAGATGGGACTCCTGAGGAGCAGTGAGCCAGGTGTTCCAGGCTAAGGGGACGTCTTGAGCAGAGGCCTGGTGCCACGTGAGCATCCACCTTGAGGTAAGAAATGATGGAGACAGTGCTGGAAAGGCTGATAGCACCAGCGGCAGGTTAGACATGATAAGGTTAAGGCCTAACGTTCAGTCCCAGTGATGAAATCAGATATTGGTAACGATCGTTACTCTCACCCCACCTCAACAGGGGTCTCATGATTTGCAAAGTGCTTTCATATCTAGGATCTTCCTTGGCCTTTGTTGCAATCCTACCATGGAAGTGGGATAAAAGGCTCACTCACCCCTTTTTACTTTGGCCACTAGGGAGCTCAAAGGCTACGCTGAGCACTTACTGGCAATTACAAAGACAGTGCAGACATCACTTCTCTTTCTACACCTATACACCTGCTTTTCTCTCTTGTACTTTGATTTTTCTCCTGGTAGTCTTTTTTTTTTTTTTTTTTTTTAAATGAAGTTTTGCTCTTGTCACCCAGGCTGGTGTGCAGTGGCGCAATCTCAGCTAATCACAACCTTGGCCTTCGGTTCAGGTGATTCTTCTGCCTCAGCCTTCCGAGTACCTGGGATTACAGGCATGTACCACCATGCCCAGCTAATTTTGTGTTTTTAGTAGAATCGGGGTTTCACCATGTTGGACAAGCTGGTCTTCAACTCCTGACCTCAGGTGATCTGCCTGCCTTGGCCTCCCAAAGTGCTGCGATTACCAGCGTTAGCCACCGCACCCAGCCTCCCTGGCAGTCTTTTGGGGAGTAAGAGGGCAAAGAAGAGGGCAAAGAAGAAGTTGCCACTGATGGCATATTTTGCTGGGGTCAGGGAAGGCTGTGTGCACACACCCTGACCCAACCAGGCACCCAACTCCCTTATTCTCCCACCAGGTTCTCTCCCATCATCCCTTCCAGCAGACCCTCTTTCTAAACTCTGCCTGGCACACTGTCAGCTCCAAAGGAAACTGAGCCCCGGAGGGAGATGTCACCTGCCCCAAACCTCTCAACAAGGCCAGAATCTGAGTCTCTGGAGCCCTGGCTTAGGATCGTGCTACCCTTCACCTACAAGAGCAGCCCTTCACACCCGTGTGACGGGGAGTATGTCACTGAGCCTCTCTGAGCCCCCGCTCGAAGCTGGCTTCCACACTCACAGGAAGTTGCTTAAGGAGCTTGGAGGCGTGTTCAATGCTGATTGACTTTAAGCAAAGCAGAGCCCCTCCCTCTATTTCTACTTTGAAAGGAAACAATTTTTGGCTCCCAAGGCTGAGAGGAAGGTGTCCAAAGAGCCCTGGCTATGGGACCACAGGACAGTGGCTTCTCCTTTCTGTGCCCCAGTTACCTCATCTGCAAAATGGGGAGGAGCATGCTCTCCACACCCATGCATCTCCTTCCTGGACTTCACACAGAGGACCTTCATTCCATCCTCCCCGTAATGACGGAAGGAGCTGGTGCTGTGCCCATTTTACAGATGAGGATACTGCAGCCTAGGCCACACAGCTCCCAGGTCTGAGTGAACAGCCGAGGTTCTTCACTGCGACGCCACACCACCTCTCGGAGAGGACAGCCTCCTGACACAGCAGCGGGTACCTAAGGGTCAGGGACCTCTGGGTCCCCATGGTCCAGAACCTAAGAAGGAGGGTATTAGCCCCAAAGAGGCGTGGACCCCATCCTGGGAGCTGCTGGGCTAGGCATCACTCCAGCAGGGTCCCACCGGGGCCGTGTCGGCCACATGTGATGCAAAGTAATGACACAGCCTAATGGGAGAAGGTGCCAAAAACATGTGTATGTACAAACCAGCTGCCACCCAGCCAAACTGCAGCCCAGGATGGTTGCGAAACTCAGCCTGGCAGGTGGACCCTGGAGGTAGCTCCCAGGCGGGTACTGGAGCCCAGGCTGGCACCATCTGAGCCATGGATACCAAGGGCTGAGCAGGGCCACTGCAGGCAGGCAGGTGACACTCAGGGGCAGGCCCCTAGGGAGAGCCGGGCGGAATCAGCCCTATGCTGCTGGTTCTGGGCTCCCTGGTCTTCCTGCTGTGAGGCTGGAGGCAAAGCAGGATCCAAGGGAGCCCTTTCCGGCCTTTGAGGCTCTGTCTGCCTCCATCTCATCAAAGGTCAAGTCCAGCCTTCCTTGTGGGGAGAAGAAGAGGACAAAGGAAAGGTCAGGACTTGGAACACGTCTTGGCTACCCTCTCACCCAGACACCCACCGATCCAGGAACCCTTCCAAGGTCTGCCACTCATTATGACTCTGAGAAAATGACTTCATCTCCCTTGTACCTCAGTTTTCACAGCTGTAAAATGGAGACAGTAACAGCGCCACCCTCACAGGGCTGCTGTGAGGAGGCAACATAATGCACGTATAGCCTGACAATGGTATAGCCTGGCATGCAGTGAGGTCTTGCTAACTGTTAGCCAGCGGTGTGCTGGTAAATGCTTACACACAGGGTGGGGCATGGTGGCTCATGCCTGTAATCCTGACACTTTGGGAGGCCGAGGCGGGCAGATCACTTGGAGTCAGGAGTTCGAAACCAGCCTAGCCAACGCGGTGAAATCCCATCTCTACTAAAAATACAAAACTTAGCCGGTGTGGTGACAGGCACCTGTAATCCCAGCTACTTGGGAGGCTGAGGCAGGAAAATCACTTGAACCCAGGAGGCGGAGGCTGCAGTGAGCCAAGATCACGCCACTGCAATCCAGCCTGGGTGACAGAGTGAGAGTCTATCTCAAAAATAAATAAATAAACAAGTAAATAAATAAATAAATAGAAATAAATGCTTAACAATAGGCTTCTGGGGGTATGAGGGGTCCTGGTTTTGTAGCACTGCCCAATTTCCATGGTACAAATACCCTCACCACCACCACTATTAAGCCACCAACACAACATCCCAGAACGCGAAGCTGGGGAGAGCTGAGAACCAGCACGCTCCTGCATAGATAGCGTTTCCACCCTACATGAAAAATGGAAGACTTTAGCACTAAGAGACGTTGATAGGCAGACATTTAGGGGTGGCTAGCAGAAGTTTCTTACACCCTTAAAGTAAAAAAGAACCACTATTATCTATTAAGAGAATAGATAATAGTACAATTAGAGAGAGAATCTATAGGAGAATACATAATAGTACAAATCTGTAAGAGACAGAGAATAGATAAAAGTACAATCTATTAAAAAATTAGATAATAGTACAATTATTAGGAAGTAGTGAATGCAGTGTTTATTATCTTTGTAACATGATTTGTTCAATTGCGAATTTATAAAATTTAACTTTTGGTGATAGCTGTCCCTAACAGCCGCCTTGCAAATTCCTGAGAATTCGCCAACCGGCTCTTGCAAGCCGGTGCAAGCCAGCTCCGGCTCACCCCTGATTTTACTATTCCGATTCTATCACACCTCCTTGTTTTCACGTAAGCCACTTCTTCTGCTTGGAATACCCTTTTTTGCATGCCTTTTCTCTTGGCAAACTCCCACTGTTTCCCCAGTAATCTAGATAATTCTGTGAAGACACCATGTCATTGATTAGAATCTCAGTGAGCCCTCATGACTCTATGAGCTAGATCTTGATGGCTCCATTTTTCAGATGAGGAGACAGGCTTGGCAAGGTCTGTCAGCTGAATGGTGACATTCCTGGGGGGCCAGACTGTGTCAGGCATTGCCTTTTGCAGAGACGAGGTGCGCAGATGACTTCCCAGCATGCTCAGAAGAACATTTCACTGCCTGCTTGCGTGTTCCCTCTCATGCCCTTGACTCGAGCAGTGGGCTCCATTTCTCTGGGTTAGCATTGCCCTGTCTGGGTAGTCTGGGTACAGGAAGCTGGGGGAGGCCCTGGGATGGACCAGGAGAGCCAGGCAGAAGCTGGATGGGGCTGAAGGAACCAGGAAGCTCTGGGACCCACTGCCAAAGAGCTGGGGAGCAGAGCAGGCGGGGAGGGCTGTGCACAAGGAGGCACTGACCGCCTGCCCGCCTGGGGGAGAAGCTTCTGGAGGAATGCAAGCTATGAGGGAGGAGGGGGCAGGCAGGCCCAGGCAGTCGCAGCGTGGCCTCCTGGGGAAAGTGGTGGGGGAAGGGGGACATAAGCCAGAGAAGACCCTGGTAGGGCCCTTGGCCTTGGCAGCTGCCCGCAAAGAAAGCAACCCCAGACTCATCCATCATGGGAGCCGGGAACCGAAGGGAGGAGGTACCTACTGGGGCCACGGCTGCCCAGCGAGGGCAGAGCCACTCTCCCAAGCCTCTGCTGAGACAGGGCGCTGGCACAGGGAAGCCACTGGGGTGTGGCAGCCAGAACTGGGTTCACACCCTGCCCAATCATTTCCTGGACGTGTGACCCCTTAGCATGACACCTCCAACCTGAGCCTCAGTTTCCCCTCCTATAACTCCACCTCTCAGAGTCACGGTGAGTCACACCCTGCGGGCAGCATCCCAGGTGTCTGGCCCATAGCAAGTGACCATTGGAATCACAGTAATAAGAGCAGCCAGCCTCTACTGGGAGCTTCCCTAGGCCAGCACCGTGCTGCAAGCTTCCCACAGTCCCAGCCTTCAGCTTCTCAAGGCTCCTAGGAAGGGGCTAGCCCAGAGCTGCCCTGGATAGGAAAGAAAACCCAGGCACAGAGGTTCAGGGTGTTCCCAGGGTCATAGTACAGCAGTGAGTAGCTGGGAGCCTGGCCCTGACCCGAGCTCCGTGCCCCTCAAGACAGCAGGCTCCTCAAGGGTGGGCCCTGTCCTCAACCCCAAGCACGGAGCGGCAGACCGCAGAGCTCAGTGGCCGCTGAATGGACAGAGATGCCTCCCAGATGTGCCACCACCCCAGTGACCCCCCAGATTTGAGACCAGGTTAGTTCACCACCCCCACCCCGGATCCAGGCCTCCATTGGCCAATGCAGACCCAGGCTGTTTTGCCCCCACACCCAGCCTTGGCCCTGAGGGGCTGTGGAGTTCAGGCACCCCTCTCAAGCTCCGTTTCCTCACTTTGCTACTGGGTGATGGGAAGAAGAACTCAGACGGGGTGGGAGCTCCAGCGGCTGCCTTCGGAACAGGAGCCAGAGGTGGGTGAAGGGGCTTCCTGCCTGGCGGGACTCAGGCCTGAGGACTCCCTACCACCAAATGGCTGCTTCTAAATCATCCTTACAAAATACAGAGATGACCCAAGAGTGCCCGTCCCCCCAGCCCTTGGGGGACAGAGGGAAGCTGACTGAGTAAAGACAGTCCATGGAGGGGGAGCAGAGGGCTGCGGGGAATAAGAATGGACAGGGAGTGACAGGGCTGCCCCCTGGTCATCAGGCCCCAGCCCTGCGTGCTCAAATGCACACACCCGAGCCCAGCCTGGGGAGGCCCTTCAACGCCTGCCAGGCCAATCCCTCCTCTCCACACGCCCTTCCAAGGGCTGGAGACCCAGGAGTCCTCACACCCCTGGAGCCTTTGGGGACCTCACAAATGCAGAGCACAAACACGAGGCACTTTGTACATTTTACCCCATTTTCCCCTTCCATCCTCCCTGTAGGACAGGTGAATATTTCTCCACATCTACTGATGAGAAAATTGAGCACCCCAGAAAGGTGAGGTCACTTACCCAGGGTCACATAGTAAGGAAGGAACAAAGCCAAGACCATGACTCTTGTCCGACCTGTCTGTCCTACCCCAAACCTGTGCTCCGGCTACTAGAGAACAGCTGGTGACCACATGCATCCTCCGCCACGTGTGCATGGGACATGGGCTCTACAACCTGGTCCCTGGGGAAGGGAAGAGCCATTTAGTCTCTCTGGGTCCGAGTGATGATGAAGATGGTGGTGAAGGAGGAAGGAAATGCCCCAGGGCTAGAACAGCGGTTGCAGGTGCATGGTCAGAGAAAGAAGCTGAGACTCAAGTCAAGGGAACCTGGGATCATTCCTGCATTGACATTCACAGGCTGTGTGGCCTCAAGCAAGGCACTTCCCCTCTCTGAGCCTCAGTGTTCTTGAGTGTACAGTGGAGGTGAGAATGCCTCCCTCTAGTGTTGACATGAAGGTCCAGGGACACCCATCATGCTGAGCATGTGGCACCTACTGGGTTCTCAATAATGGCTTTCTGTGTCCCCTTCCTCCACAGGATGTGAGCCCAAGACAACCTTTGTCCAAGCAGGTGGTCTTTCTGGAAGAATAGTAGGGAACTTGGTTCTGGTAGCCTCCATGGCACCGCCCCAGCTTCCAAAGCTGCTCAGTAAAGACTTACTGGATGTCCTCAGACCAGCCCTGGCACTGGGACAGGAGGGCAAGTAAAGCCTGCGTGAATCCCTGTGACAGCACAGGGCTCTGCGGTTACAAGCAGCCAGCCCATGAACGGGGACTGTGTTTCCTCTGAGGGGCTTCCTGGAATGACAGTGGCACCAGCTATCTCTGGAAGCCTGTGAGGAGCTGGGGAATCATGAGCTCAGACATCCACGGTGGGGGAGCAGGGGTTACTAGCCACAAGAGCCAGCCTGCCCACTCCCATGTTGTCTGGTCCTCACAGCAACCGCCAGAGACACACAGCCCCTTCAGGGAATGGGGGTGACTGAAATTAAGTCTAGGAAATCATCTCTGGACCTCCAGGGCCTTGGAATGTGCCTGAGACCCAGGATCTGGGAGATGATGGGTGGATGATGGATGAATGGATAGATGGATGGATGGATGGATGGATATATGAGTGGGCAGATGGATGGGTGGATGATGGATGGATGGATGGATGGATGGATAGATGGATGGATGGATAGATGGATGGATGGTTGAATGAATGAGTGGATGGATATATGAGTGGGCAGATGGATGGGTGGATGATGGAAGGATGGATGGATGGATGGATGAACAGATGGGTGGGCAGATGGGTGGGTGGATGGATGATGGGTGGATGCACAGATGGATAGATAAGTAGATGATGGATGGGTGGGTGCATAAGTCGGTGGATGGGTAGATGGATGGATGGGTGGACAGATGGGTGGGTGGATGGGTAGGTGGGCAGATGGGTGGATGGATGGATGGTTGGATGGGTGGATGGATGGATGGATGGATGGACGGATGGATGGATGGATGGGTGGGTGGATGGATGGATGTGTGAATGATAGATGGACAGATTTTAGTTCTGAAAATCCAAGTTTTGAACATTTCTGTGGCAGCAGCTGTCAGTGCCCACCTATACTCACTATCCCGTTACTCACTACAAATACCCATGACTCCGCCTCTACAGCCACAGAACATACTGGCCCAGAAGTGCCTGGAACAGCCTTCAGCCAAACACAGATAGGAGTGGAGGAAAAATACCCCAATTTCCTCCCCTTTGGAGGGGCAATGCTGAGGCTTGTTCTGCCCCCTCTCCCAGACGTCCCCAGGAGTCTATGCCCAGCTAGCCAAAGTGCTCACTTGCTGACTGATACGCCCTCCTCTATTGGCCTCTTTCCCTTCCCATCTCATTTCCTGACTCATCAATCTGGACATTAGGAAATCACCTCTCAGGTAAACTGTTTGCACTCAAATCCTTGACTCAGGTCAGCTTTTGGGGGACCCAGCTTAAGACAACTACCTCTGCCTTTTGCCAGTTCTAGGACCTTGAACAAGTCATTCCATTTCCCATGCCTCAGTTTCCTCACCTGTAAAATGGGGACAATTATTTAATGTTCACAGCACATCCATGTGGTTGGCACTAGGCAGGGTCTACCGTGTGCCCTGCCTCACACTGGCACTGAGGGCACAGAGAAGAACAGCCACAGTCCCTGCCCTGGAGGAACTCACCAAAGATGGTGGAGAGGGTGGGTGCGAGTCCAGGCCACTGGGTTGGAAGACCCAGAGCCAAATCCTAGCTCTTCATATCTTCGCTGGGTGCCCTGGTCAAGTGACGCGTTGCTGTAGGCCTCAGTTTACCTTTCTGTGAAGTGAGGAGAGCACCAGCAACCACTTCATGGGGCTCTTGTGAAGAGAAGGAGAGAGAATGCAAGAGAAGTGGTCAGTACACGGCCTGACACACAGTGTGTGACAAAGGGAAGGCAGTGCCATTATCATCATTGTTAAGAAGGAAATGCATAAAGTCAAGCAAAATATGAGCTTGTGTAACTGACAGTTCAGTTGTTACTGAAGAGAGGGAGAGAGGTCAAAGAAGAGAACCATGAGGTGGCCTGAGAATGAAGCTGAGATGAGGAAAGCCTCATGCAGGAAAAGAATCCTTGCTGGCCTTGAATTTCACTCTTAGTCATGCACGGAAATTCCCAGCCCCTGAAATTTTACTCTTAGACATGCATTCCTTTTGCTTAGACATTGCTCTCCCAGGCCTTGAGCTACACCACGTTTGTCCCCACTCCACAACCCATGCTCCCACCACTTTCCCAGAGGGCCTCACAGTTTCCCTGGCCTTGCCATGCTGTTCCTTCTACAGGCAGCTGTGCCCTCCCCGCAGCTAGAGCTGTGGGAAGCCTTTCTGAAGCCCACTCACAGCGATCCTCTCTGGCCAGGGTGGCATGAATAGGCAGGGGACCAACAGCATCATGCTCCCCGTGGGGCTTGGGAAAAATGCAGGGTCCTGGGCCCTGCCCTCTCAGATTTCGTCTGGGATGGGGCCCAGCCAGATTAGAAAACCACTTATTTGGCCATTCATACATGCCATATTACATATGGAGAAATTGAGACCCAAAGAGCATACACAGGGAAGTGCCCAGACCAGAGTTTCTAATTCCCCACCAAGCCCCCACCTTCCCCTCTGGGATAAAAGTTGCCTGGTAGGGGCTTCAGCACAGCCCCCTCTGGGTCCCGCTTCAGATGTCCCATCTGCCAGCCACACCTGCTCAGTCTAGGGGTCACAAAGCTTCCATGGGGCCACCAGGTGTGCAGCCCCAAAATGCTTCCCAGAGGCTCTGCCAGCGTTTGGCAGGTCACAGGACTCGGGTGCGGGGGTGGAGAGGACCCAGCCTTGAGTATTTAAATATTTGCTTTCTTACAGAATGGCATTCTTCAGAATATTAGCCAATTTGTATAGAATTAGTCAGTGCCTGCCCCCCCAGCTGCCGCACGGGGACTCCAGGGAAGAGGAATGTACCTGCAGCCTCGCCTGATGTGGAGGCTCCGGCAAGTCCCAGCACAAGATCCGCCTGCCTGCCCAGGACCAGGAGGGGAGGGAGGTGGCAGCAGGGCAGACATGGATCCCAGCCACTCCTGGGAAGCCTGTGCCCCCACACGAATCATAAGCTGCAGCTGCCACAAACTTGCTCAGGAACAGCAGGGGTGAGGCCACCGACTTCCTTCACACATGTGCACGCAATCACACTCCCACTCACACACATCCTGGCTGAGCAAGCCTGGGGCCAGCCCTGGCCCCTGGGTCCATGTCCCCATGGACCAGCCCAGGAATCCCTGGAAAGGGGCACAAGATAACTGGTTGAACTCTCTGCCAGAGTTCCAGAAAAAGCCGCAGAGGTTATGCAAGAGCTAAATTCAAATTCCAACACTGCCTCTTAACTTGCTGTGTGACCTTGGACAAGACACTTTACCTCTCTGGGCCTCACTTGCCCCACGTGTAAAATGGGAATCATAAAGTGCTTATGTGCAATCTTATACACGAATGTGCTTTTGGACACTGTGAAGTGCTGAATGCACTCTGGGAGTCAAAGCCATGCTACCTGAACTTCCAAACAGGTCGTGCTCCCCCTGTAATGCATGTGTTTATGTTGATTCAATCAACGAGCACTTAGTGAGCACCTACTATATGGTGACTTAGAGGACATTATTTCTGCTTTCTGGGCCTCAGTATCTCCACTTATAAAACGGACAAGTTAGAACACAGCCTCCAACACTCCTTCTATAACTACCATGTTATGCATCTACAATAATCGTTCATGTAAAATTCTCTCACTAACTAAGAGAAAAGGTAAGAAGAAAGAAAGAAGTTCTTGGTCAGGCATGGTGGCTCACGTCTGTAATCCCAACACTTTGAGGGAGGCTGAGCTGGGCGGATCACCTGAGGTCAGGAGTTCAAGACCAGCCTGACCAACATGGGGAACCCCGCCTCTACTACAAACACAAAAATTAGCCAAGCATAGTGGCGGGTGTCTGTAATCCCAGTTACTTGGGAGGCTGAGGCAGGAGAATTGCTTGAACCCGGGAGGCGGAGGTTGCGGTGAGTGGAGATTGTACCACTGCACTCCAGCCTGGGCAACAGAGCAAGAGTCCATCTCAAAAAAAAAAAAAAAAGAAGGAGAAGGAGGAGAAGGAGAAGGAGAAGGAGAAGGAGGAGAAGGAGAAGGAGAAGGAGAAGGAGAAGGAGAAGGAGAAGGAGAAGGAGAAGGAGAAGAAAAGAAAAGAAAAAGAAAGAAGTTCTTGAGAGGGCAATGTCCAAGCAAAAGGAATGCATATCTAAAAGTAAAATTTCAGGGGCTGGGAATTTCAATGTAAGAATGACAGTGAAAATCCAGGCCAGCTAAGATTATGTTCCTGCAAGTCTGTGTGGGCTTGGTGGGTTATTGAACCTTTTCCCCCTTAGTTCTTCATCTGTAACAATGGGATAATAATACAGGTTTCACAGGGCAGCTTTCGCTGTTAAGGGAAAACATATCTGTGATTCGCAGGTTGGGCAGGATCATCCCCTTTCAAGTTTTTCTCCTTGTTCTTCTTCAAGTAACTCTGTCCTTTCTCATTCATTCATTAACTTATTCTGCACATGCACTGAGAACCCATGAAGCACTGGGTGTTATTCTTAGAGGGGGTTATGGCCGGGAGCCCAGCGGATGGGGCCCTTGCTCTTCAAGGTCTCACTTTCCAGTCGGAGGAGACAAGAAAAGGCAACAAATAAAACTGAGACACGGGGTGATATGACAGAGTGGGACCGTGGGGCCTTGGGGGAAGCAACACTGCAGCTGAGATCTCAGTTAACTTTTTGTTGTTGTTATTTTCTTTCTCTTTTTTTTTTTTTTTTTTTTTGAGACGGAGCCTTGCTCTGTCACCCAGGCTGGACTGCAGTGGCGCGATCTCAGCTCACTGCAACCTCTGCCTCCTGGGTTCAAGCAATTCTCCTGCCTCAGCCTCCCAAGTAGCTGGGATTACAGGCGTGCACCACCACGCCCGGCTTGGTGTTGTTTTTTTGTTTTTTTGTTTGTTTGGGGGTTTTTGTTTGTTTTTGGTTTTGGGGGTTTTTTGTTTTGTTTTGTTTGTTTGTTTAGTGAAGATGGGGTTTCACCATGTTGGCCAGGCTGGTCTCAAACTCCTGACCTCAAACTATCCGCCCACCTCGGCCGCCCAAAGTGGAGAACTCAGTTACAAGCAAGAGCAGCATGCAAGGATCAGAAGAGAGAATCTCCAAGCCAAGGGGAAGTCTGTACGAAAGTCCTGGGGCAGAAAGTAGCTTGGGGAGCTTTAGGATCCGAAAGGCCCAGGTGGCTGGAGCTTGTCAAGTGGACAATGAGAGAGGAAGCTCACATCAGGCCTTGGAGGCAGTTAACCACCGCCCCCGACAGGTCTTCATTCTTGCCAGCATCTCCTTCACCCATTTCCTTGATGGCACAAGGCCCAGGACCCAGGCAGCAGAGATCACCGTCTCCTTCAAGGAAGCAGGTCAGACACTCCGGATTCTCTCACGGCCATCTTAACTTTCCCTGGATTTATGAGCACTGTCTTTTTTTCCCAGGGATGAGGAGCCCCATGCTGGGTTGGGAGAGACCCTGATGAGCTTCCTCCTAGGAGCAGGGATGCCGTGGGCAGGAATGTGGGCCCCTCTCGGAGTCTTTCAGGCCAAAGTCAGATCTTGAAAAGGCTCAGCCCCACGGGTGGGGATTAGACAGGCTGCAGGGAAGGACTGGGATTACAGCAAATCCCTGAATCACAAAGCCAGGCAGGGCTCCCCCTGCTCTCGCTGCTGCCCCGGAAAGCCCCCTCGGCTGACCCCAACCCCAGTCGGGGGCTGAGCCTTTGTCCCTTCCTGTCCATCAGCTCAGAGAGTTAAGGAGGTAAGACTTCAAGCCAAGGCCCTAGGGACTGGGAGGTCCCAACACGGCCACCCCAGCCCTTTTTCTTTCTATCTCATGACCTGAATGCTAGTCTTCCCCTCAGAGGTTTCCAGGCCTATAACGTCTAAAGCAGTGCTCATCCTACAGCCAGATGTGACTCCTGAGCAGCCCAGTTTTCACCCAGCATACACCCTATTCCAAACCGGAAGATTTTTCTGTAAGGTCTAATATACAAACATGTGTACAAGTCATATATCCACAATTCAATGAGTTCTCACAAACTGAATGCATTCATGTAAGAAGCACTCAGAAACCCCTTTCAGCCCCTCCTGGCCACTCCATCCGCCCCTGCCCAAGGATAACCACTATCCTGATTTCTATCCCTGTAGATTGGCTTGGCCAGTCTTTGTATATTATATGAATGGAGTCACACAGTATGTGTTGTTTGGTGCAGCTTCTTTTGGTCAAGATGTTTGTGAGCTTCATCCACACTGTTGTCTGTCGTGATGGCTTGTCCCTTCTCATTGCTATATAGTATTCTATTCTGGGACTATATTATAATCTACTGTTGATGGGATTTGAGCCATTTCCACAAAAATGAATGCATTCATTATCTGCTGCTGCATAACAAATTATCCCAAAATGTAGCAGCACAAAACAACAAGAAGTGTTTATTATTTCATCGATTTCATGGTCAGGAATTCAGAAGCAACTTACGGAGTGGTTTTGACCCAGATCTCTCCCGAGGTTGCAGTCTGGCTGTCAAGCAGGACTGCAGTCATCTGAAGGCTTGACTGAGGCCAGGGAGACGGGAGAGATCTGCTTCCAACAGAGCTCCCTGCCATGGCTATTGGCAGGAGGCCTCAGTTCCTCGCCAGGCGGGCCTCTCCATAGGACTGCTTGAGTATCCTCATGACACGGCTGCTGGCTTCCCCCAGAGTAAGTGAAGCAAAAAAGAAGAAGGAGGAAGCCACAATGCCTTCTGTGACCTAGTCTTGGAAATCACACACATCTGCCATATTCTATTCATTGGAAGTGAGACACTAGCCCATACTCAAAGGGAGGAGGATTAAACCACCTCTTGAAGAGAAGACTGTTGAAAAATGTATAAACACTTCTTAAAACCACCACAAAAAACAAATCTTTTTTGCATCAAATTCAAGGTCCCTGTTCCTGGGGAGTGAGGCTGACATTTCCTCCTCCAGTTCAACCAGCCCTGAGGGGACGATGGCTCCATGGGAAAGGCGTGCTCAGATTCTGGTCTCAGCTTGGTCAGGACCCTCGCTGAGCCCCAAGTTCCTCCTCTGAAAAATAGAGATAACAAAAGTGCCCACTTACGGCAATTCGAGGGATAGAATTCCCCAGAGAAGTCCCTTATCCCTGAATTCCATTCCCTGATGGCACTTATTTTATAATCTTTGCTGTGAAATCAAGTCAAAGGCTTTTAGAAGATTCAAAATAAGTCAGGCAAATCTTCTTGCAGAAACTCCCCTGTCTTTCCTGCCTCCTCTAACGGCCCCACCCACTATCCTGCTTCCAGTCAACCCACCTGCTGTGGAGCTGAGACCTCAGCCACATGGGACCCAAACTCCCCATGGACCCTGCTTGTGCCCAGATGCCAGCCTGGCTGCCCACCACTCGGTCCTTCCTCTCAAGCACCTGCTTTTTGCCAGGCACTGTGTAGATGCCACCAACACATAGCAAAGGCAAGAACATACCTCCTACCTCACAGAGCCGACCTCTCAGCAGAGAAGGTGAATATGGTAGAATTGCTGCAAGGGCCGAGGACCAGTGCCTTGAGAGCTGAGACATGGGCACCTGGCCTTGCCAAGGTAGAGAGGTAGGGAGGGGAGGCTCCCTGGAGCTGGGCTCTGAGGGCTGAAGCCCAGGAAGGGAGCCAGGAACCTGGCATCAAGAAGACACAACAAGAGTCACTGTAGTGCCACCTGAGGCTGGAGAGGTGGCAGGGCCCAGACCCCACAGCTGACAGGCCGGGTGCTTGGGCTCTAGCCTGAGGGCAGGGGAAGTTGCAGACACATTTTAAGCCAAGAAATAATGTAACTCGTTTTGTTTTTAAACGTGCAAGGAACACATTCTTCAGCACATTCCTGGTTCCCCTCGAAATGCTGACCATTCCTACCTGGCCAAGGAGCCATCCATGACAAGGGAACCCGTTCCTGGACTTTTCCTGGCTGTGTAATCTAAACCAGGTCGCCTACCCACTCCGTGCCTTGATTTCCCCAGCAGACAAGATCGACCCTCCAGAGTTTCCAAGTGAAACCAATGGGAAGCAGATACTGAACCCCTGCCTGGGTGCCTGGCATATGGACTGCGTCACAGATGACAAGCCTCACAGCCCCCAACCCCAGCTTGTCTCCTCTGCGCCATCCTCAGAGACTTCCAGGGCACCAGAATGGATTCCCCTTCCCCCAGCCTGCCAGTGCTTTGGCAAGGAGGCTTCTGTGCACGGCTTCACATCCTGTCCTGTTTGTTCCTCCTGAGTCACCCACCCTCTTCATCCAACTCCCAGGGACTGACCGTGCGATGGTATCATGTGAATTCAGCCAGTTCGACTCCAAGCACATCTGCCAGGCTGCGGAAGGAAGGCATCACTGCAGATAGAATTATTCTGGCCCACTCGCTGCTGCCATCATGTTTGAGAGCCTTGGTCAGTGGCAGGCACTGTGGCAGGCTCTTGATCTGTGTGATCACCTTTAATCCTCACAGTAACCTGGGATTTAACTCCATCTTCCAGAAGAAGAAACCGAGGCTCAGGAAGAGATACCATATCTGCTCCAGGTCACATAACAAGGCTCAAGCCCAGGTTCACCTGCTTTGAAACATCAATCTATCTCACACACACACACACACACGTGTGTGCTCATTCAGGCACCCACACACACCACTGCCACCATCACTCTGGCTGGCTGCCATACTATCAACCGCTTACTCTGTGTCTGACCCTGTGCTATGAGGCTCCTTTGGGGATCTCACTCAATCCCCGCCACAAGCTGTTAAGATAGATCCTACATCATTGCCATTTTGCAAATGGAGAAGACGAGGGCCCGAGAGGTGGAGTCACTCGGCTGAGCTGGGCTTTGAATCCAGGATCTTCTGACTATGCTGGGAGACTGCTTGTGAGGGATTGGTTCCCTTGGCCAATGCGACACAGAGGCCTTAGCACGCCTCCAAGCTGGACACCTGGAACACGGAGACTGTGGGTGGGCTCCACCATGACCTCCCCTCCGAGTCTTGCAGTGACTCGGCAGGGACCCCCTCAGTCTCATGCTGCCTGGCTTCTGGGGCTGTTTCTGACCATGAGATCCCCACCCTGAGGTTCCCGGGCCCCCGGCTCTTCTTTTCTTCTTTCACTCTGCACCAAACAGGCTAAAAACACGCCAAAAATGAGCCCCCTCTCGCTTTAGTGCACTCACATAATATGTGGCAAAGAAGGCCGCATTAATCGCTCGGGACCCACATTTTTCAGTGACATTAATCTCTAGCCGGAAAAGCCTCTCTGGACGGTTCTTTTCAGTCTGAAGGCACTTAACGTTGGCCAGGGGAGCAGAAGGGGCCCGCCTGGAATTCCTCTCTAACTCCAAAACACCACACCCACAACCCAGCCCGGCCAGCTTCCCTGGTTATGACGGGGTGGGGGAGATGCCTGCAGGGCATGTGGGGGGACAGGGGGCGGGCAGGGTGGTGAGTGAGCCATAGGTGTGCCGTGGGGCATGCACGAAGGTGAGAAAGGCTGGGTTTCAGCCCTTGCTTGTTCATATCCAGGCATCTGCTCACCTGAAGAATGTGCGTCAATGTGTGTGTGTGTGTGTGTGTGTGCGCGCGCGCGCTAGGACGCATATGCCAGTGACTCTGAGACACGTATGTGTGCCCATGGGTGTGCCCTGGTGGGTGTGTCTGTGTGACTGAAAGTGCACAACTGTGTGAGAATATGCGTGCAGGAGGAACTGAGACTACGGCCATGGGTAGAGCTAGGTGTGCCACACTTAGGTGCATGGATGATTTCTGTGTACACATGTTGCTGTGAGCAAGATGGTACACAAATGTGTTTGCTGGGGCACACCAGTGCTTGGGAGCCATTGAGGGCATGCCTGACCAGGTGAGTGTGCACAGATGTGGAGAAGGCAGTGAGCAGGTCTGGGGTAAGTGACAGGGATGTGGTGTCCCTCACATGTGCACACAATGCATTTTGACAGACATAGGTGAGCGCTACAGGCTGGCCACTGCAGTGGAGAGACAGGGCTGGGACAGGTGCGAGGTGCTGGAACCCGTTTGAACCTGCACACAGGAGCCGACTGCACATCTCTCCCCAGTTACACATTCAGCAACTTCACACCGTGGGCTTGACATTGACCACAGAGGGAGTATTTACACCATAGGAATTGGCAAGTGCCAAATCAGGACTTGCTTTCTCCAGAGGGCCTTTTGTGAAATATTTGCCAGCACACCACTGAGAAAGCCCAACCCCATACGTGCTGATTTTTTTGTACTAAAGTAAGTACGTGTGTGCGTGTGTGCACCCCAAAGTAGTTCCAGAATTGTGTGGGAGTAGCACATAAGATTAGAACACAGATTCGGAAAAAAGGGACAGAAGAGGCAGATGGAGGTGGCTTGAAGAACATCGGTTTTGCAACACTCCAGAGGATGGATCCCTTTCTGTCTCAAGGGCTTTTTGTGAAATTCTCCAAAAAATAAAACAACTGCCAAAGAAAAACACTTAAACTCACATGAACGTGAGAATTGTCATTATCCTTTATCAGCACTGAGCACTGTCAAACCAAACAGAAGTAAGACTCAGGGCTCCAGAGAGGCAGGGACACTCTGGGCCAGGCAGGCTAGGATGGGGAGGATGGAGACAGCTGTCCGAAGGGGAAAGGTTGCCAGGATCTTGAGAAGAGAACCGCAGTTTCCAGTCCTGTTCCCCTACCAGGTAGCTGTGTGCCCTTGAACAAGTGGCTCGACATCTCTAGGTCTCAGTCTACTCACTGCAAAATGTGGTCTATAATACCATCTTCCTAGGATTTTGCTGCGTGGATTAAATGTATGTAAATGGAACATAAAAACTAAGAGTTGAGCAGAGCTCTTGTTAATGCAAAGTACGTGGCCTAAGCAAGTGCTTTAAATTGTCCCTGTTGTTAAAAAGGCTGACTCTCAAGGGCGGAGACAGGAGAATCACTTGAGCCCAGGAGTTTGAGATCAGCTTGGACAACATGATGAGATCCCCGTCTCTACAAAAAAATTAAAAAATTAGCCACACTTGTAGCCCCAACTATTCAGGAGGCTGAGGCAGGAAGATCACTTGAGCCCAAGAGGTGGAGATTGCAGTGAACTGTGATTTCGCTGCTGCACTCCAGCCTGGGTGATAGAGCAAGAACCTGTCTCTTGGCCAGGCACAGTGGTTCACACCTATAATCCCAGTACTTTGGGAGACTGAGGCAGGTGGATCACCTGAGGTCAGGAGTTCGAGACCAGCCTGGCCAACATGGTGAAATCCCGTCTCTACTAAAAGTACAAAATTAGCCGGGCATGGTGGCACACACCTGTAATCCCAACTACTCGGGAGGCTGAGGCAGGAGAATCACTTGAACTCAGGAGGCAGAGGTTGCAGTGAGCCAAGATTACACCACTGCATTCCAACCTGGGCGACAGAGCAAGACTCTGTTTCAAAACAAAACAAAACAAAACAAAAGTTGTCTCTTAAAAAAAAAAAAAAAAGACTCTCTTCTATAGCAGAAATACTGAGCCCCAGACTGAGAGAGCAGGAGAGGACGTAGCAGGTGACCAGGCCTCCAGCTGTGTCATGTTAAGACAACTCCTCCTCCTGCCCCAATCTCCGTTTGCCCTTCTGTACCCTTCAGAGAACCCTACCTGCCTTCTGTGGCTCCGGGGAGAAACAAAGAAGAGACCATCTGGGCCCAGGATGAGACAGACACTCCCCTCCTCCACCAAAGGGGTTGGGGTCCAAACAGTCATCATCATTGTCACCACTACTGAACATTCATACACCAGCCACTCTGTGTTAAACCTGTCATGGCTTTAAGTCACATGATTTTCTGTGCAAGCATAGCTATTACCAGCCTTAGTCTACACATGGCATAAGGGAAGCTCAGAAGGGTCAAAAGACTTGCCCAGACCACACAACTGAAAAGCAGTGAACCCAAGTCTGCGTGATACTCAGACCTGAAAGACCAGTCGCTACTCTGCGGGAGTCCTAGACGGCCAGGGCAGAAGGACCTTGGACAACTTCTAGACCACCAGCCAGTCTGGGTACAAACCAAGCCTGGAGGAAAAGCGTTTCACCCAGATGGAACAGTATGTGCAAAGGCCCAGAGGCAGAAGAGGAAAGATCACTTGCTTGCCTGGATCAGAGAGTGAGAGGCAGCCTGGTCACAGGGGATGGAGCCCAGAACCTAGCGGAGAGACAAACCTGCGGGCAGAGAGATGTGCTGGGAAGTGGCTGCGTTGTCCAGGTGAGAGAGGGCAATGGCTTGGGCCCAAACAGTGGCCGGGGGGATGGAGAGAGATGGACAATTCAAGAGAAGGTTGGGAGCCATCCATCTCACAGGATCTGGTGATGGATAGAAGGCACGTTTGAGGCAGTGGGAGAAATCCAGGTTGAGACCACTGTTTTCAGCCAGGGAGACTGGGTAAATGGGGGTGGCCCCGAGATGGGGACTCTGGACGGGGGAGCAGGCAAGAGCTTGAGTTCACTGGAATCTGTCCAGTCAGTGATGCCTGTAAGTATCTGGGTGGGTTGGGGCCCTGGAGGCAGGGCTATGGGGCTGTGGTTCAGAAACAGGAGCAGAGATGCTGGAGGATCGCCCAGTGGAGCTGGAGAAAGGGATGAGCTTACCCAAGCAGAGTGGGTAGCATGAGAAGAGCTGAGTGACAAAGCCCTGAGGACCAGCATTTAAGAACCCAGCCCAGGAGAGCACCTCAGCCAGCCCAGCACTTCCACCTGACGGACACCAATGCACTTTACTTACATCAACTTATTGAAGTCTCATAGCGACTCTCTGAGGGAGGCACCAGGATGGGCCTCCTTCCGGAGATGAGAAAGGAAGGGCTTGCAAGGTTAAACCACTTGCCGGGATCACTGGGCTAGTACATGGTGGTGCTGGGTCTTGAACCCAAGAACTATATTGGCTGGAAGTGAGTAAAGAAGACAGTGTGGCCAGAGAAGTAGGAGGGAGATGGGAGTGTGCAGGGTCACCCAAGCCAAAGGACAAGGAGTTTTGAGAAGGCAAATGACGTTCAAGACCTGAAAGAGAGGTCCCTCTCTCCCTGTTTTACACAGGAGGACCCAGAGATGCTAGAGGTCAAGTCAAAAGACAAGTTCAGAAGCAAACCCGAGATGATCTGAGGTCAGGACACCCAGAAGAGGCTGCGGTGAGAAGGACGACTCTAGTCCCTTTTCAGCTGCCCAAGGCCCCAAAGCACAGGCTCAACTCCTCTGTCACCCTCTGACCTCGGCCACCAGCCCAGCCGCCCAGTCACACTGACCATGCTACGCGAACCCCAGCCAGGCAGGACCCAGCCTCAGGAAGCCTCTTTGGGAAGCTCAACTCCAGCTAGCTCCCAGGGAGCTGAGCACCAAGGAAGCGAGGTGGGCACCAGGGAGAGGCCAAGGAGATCCCTGTCCCCCAGCAGCCCCACTCCCCTCGGCTGCCTCCATTGATCTCCCTGGCGGGATAACATCAAGGGATGTTTTTAATAAGAGGGCAGGAGGCCTTGGGAGCTGACCGGGCAAGGCAGTGCCGGGCAATTAATCACCTGGTTGAGAAGCCACAGCCATGGGTAACTGGATCTCCAGAGGGCCGTTAGCACACCACACCTTTCATCTCTGCCCGTGGCCGCACTGTGTGGGCTCCTGGGGCATCTTCATTAACTCTGGGCCCCAGGGGACCAGCCAGGCATGGGGGGTGCGTGTGTACCTGTACATGGATTCCTCAGGAGTGTGCACAAACACGCATGTGTAGGCACATGGCCCTCTGTGTTCATGTGTGAGACCAGAGCCCTAGTTAAGAATGCAGGCTTCTGACCAGGCACGGTGGCTCACGCCTGTAATCCTAGCACTTTGGGAGGCCAAGGCAGGTGGATCACCTGAGGTCAGGAGTTTGAGACCAGCCTGGCCAATGTGGTGAAACCCTGTCTCTACTAAAAACACAAAAATTAGCCAGGGGTGGTGGCGGGTGCCTGTAATCCCAGCTACTCAGGAGGCTGAGGTGGGAGAATCGCTTGAACCCAGGAAGTGGAAGTTGCAGTGAGCTGAGATCATGCCACTGCACTCCAGCCTGGGTAACAAGAGCGAGATTCTGTCTCAAAAAAAAAAAGAATGCAGGCTTCAGAATCAGACAGACCTGGGTTCAAGTTCAGGGCCCACTCCCTACTAGCTAGGTTACCCTGGGCAAGTTATTCAACTTCTCTGAGCCCCTATTTCTTCATCTGTAAACCAGAGATAGTAACAGTAGTAGTAACTACATATCCTTGAGGGGATCAAGTGATACTATTCCTATAGAAGTATCTAGAATGCAGTACGTTTAATAAACATACATTCTTATTCTTATTACACATGCATGGGTGTATACATGTTGAGTATGTGTTGTTGGCAGAGGTCTAAGAATAATCCCAAATGACCGTTATGTAACCACCACCCCTCTGAGTGTGGGTGGAGCCCGGGAATATGATCAGATATCACTCCCACGATCATGTTCCATCGTATGGCAAGAGGGAGATGACCCAAGTGGGCCAAGTCTAACCACATGAGCCCTTTCAAAGCTGAGCTTTCTCCAGCTGCTGGGCAGAAATTGGGGAGAAGAAGCACCATGGGGGCAGACACAGGGAGCCACCCCTGCCCATTGCAGAGATGAGGGCCCACAAAAGCGGCCCCAGGAGCTGAGAGGGACCCCCGCCAACCTCCAGCAAGAAGATAGGACCTCAGTCCTACAACTGCAAGGTACTGAATTTGGCAATGACTTGAATAAGCTTGGAAGTGGATTCTTCCAGAGCCTCCAGATCAAAGTCCAGCCCAGCAGACACCTTGATGTCAGCCTTCAGAGACTAGGGCAGAGACCTCAGAGGAGCTCACCGCACCGCTGACTGCCCAGGTCAAAGGGCCACTGGTAGAATTTTGACAGCTTCAGGAGACTCCCAGGGCCCTCGTAACGTATGGTGACACACAGGTGTCTGATCTGGGCTCTAGGTGACACCTACTGTAGCCTCCAGTCCCAAGTTGTCATGAACAGAGGGAACAAAACGTGTGGCCTAGAGCAGGCAGAGGGGTGCCGTGGGAAAGCCTGGCTGAGCACTGTGGAGGGGACTCTAGCAAGTCACTCACTCAGCACCATCTGCATCATGAGCAGAGGTGGACTGAACACAGTGCAAACACTGGTGAGGCAGAAGAGCTGTCCAGCAGCACAGGCAGTGACTGGCTCCCCGAGTAAACAGTCTCAGGCCTGGGTCCAGAGTCCCTCAAGAGGCTGGCTGACCTCAGCCCACACCAGGGCACCATGGCCTGGGCCTCACCCTGGCCAGCTTCCCCGCCTCCACCCACCTGGTCTACTCAGCTCCATGGCTGTCATTTCCACCACCCAAAAGCTTTTCAAGCGCCCTCTCCTCCCCATCCCCACTGCCTTGCCTACGGTCCAGCACCTAAGTGTTGCCTGGATGACCACTCCACCTGCTCCTGGCCTCCTGTCTCCAGCCTCAGCCCGTAATTCAACCTCCACTCACTCACCTGCTCACAGCTAGTCCACGGCTCCCATTGTTTTCAGGATGAAGTCTAAACTTAGCCCTGAAGATTAAGAGTCATTTTCACTTTTACCAAGTGAATGAGCCAAGAACAACAAAAAAAATTTGAATTCTTGCTTCCTTGATATGAGTATGCTTGAACAGTTTGAACCGCTTTGCATCTGTTTATTACCCTGGCATCTTTTTACCCACCCAACTCTTACTCATCTTAAAAATTTTAAATTATTCCAGTTGTTTTTTTGGGGGGGAGTCGCTTTTGTTTGTTTGTTTGTTTTTTGAAACGGGGTCTCACTCTGTCATCCAGGCTGGAGTTCAGTGGTGCGTTCTTGGCTCTCTGCAACCTCCGCCTCTCCGGTTCAAGCGATTCTCCTGCCTCAGCGTCCCGAGTAGCTGGGATTACAGGCGTTCGCCACTACTCCCAGCCAATATTTTGTACTTTTAGTAGAGACGGAGTTTCACCATGTCGGCTGGGCTGTTCAGTTTTTAAAAGGTACCACATACACATGGCACAAAATTCAAGAGGTATTTTTTAAAAAAAGGAAGACAGTGGAAGGGCAGTTCCCATCTAGCCACTCTGTCCCCAGTCATCCAGACACCACCCAAAAGAAAGTCCCTCTTGCTAGTTTTCTGGGGGCACACAGATTTATTCCAGGCAGATACCGGCAAATACATACA
>NW_012103921.1:90448-95217 GCF_000951045.1 Mandrillus leucophaeus
TAATCCCAAATGACCCTTATGTAACCTCCACCCCTCTGAGTGTGGGTGGAGCCCGGGAATATGATCAGATATCACTCCCACGATCATGTTCCATCGTATGGCAAGAGGGAGATGACCCAAGTGGGCCAAGTCTAACCACATGAGCCCTTTCAAAGCTGAGCTTTCTCCAGCTGCTGGGCAGAAATCGGGAGAAGAAGCACTATGGGGGCAGACACAGGGAGCCACCCCTGCCCATTGCAGAGATGAGGGCCCACAAAAGTGGCCCCAGGAGCTGAGAGGGACCCCTGCCAACCTCCAGCAAGAAGATAGGACCTCAGTCCTACAACTGCAAGGTACTGAATTTGGCAATGACTTGAATAAGCTTGGAAGTGGATTCTTCCAGAGCCTCCAGATCAAAGTCCAGCCCAGCAGACACTTTGATGTCAGCCTTCAGAGACTAGGGCAGAGACCTCAGAGGAGCTCACCCCACCGCTGACTGCCCAGGTCAAAGGGCCACTGGTAGAATTTTGACAGCTTCAGGAGACTCCCAGGGCCCTCGTAACGTATGGTGACACACAGGTGTCTGATCTGGGCTCTAGGTGACACCTACTGTAGCCTCCAGTCCCAAGCTGTCATGAACAGAGGGAACAAAACGTGTGGCCTAGAGCAGGCAGAGGGGTGCCGTGGGAAAGCCTGGCTGAGCACTGTGGAGGGGACTCTAGCAAGTCACTCACTCAGCACCATCTGCATCATGAGCAGAGGTGGACTGAACACAGTGCAAACACTGGTGAGGCCGAAGAGCTGTCCAGCAGCAGAGGCAGTGACTGGCTCCCCGAGTAAACAGTCTCAGGCCTGGGTCCAGAGTCCCTCAAGGGGCTGACTGACCTCAGCCCACACCAGGGCACCATGGCCTGGGCCTCACCCTGGCCAGCTTCCCCGCCTCCACCCACCTGGTCTACTCAGCTCCATGGCTGTCAATTCCACCACCCAAAAGCTTTTCAAGCGCCCTCTCCTCCCCATCCCCACTGCCTTGCCTACGGTCCAGCACCTAAGTGTTGCCTGGATGACCACTCCACCTGCTCCTGGCCTCCTGTCTCCAGCCTCAGCCCGTAATTCAACCTCCACTCACTCACCTGCTCACAGCTAGTCCACGGCTCCCATTGTTTTCAGGATGAAGTCTAAACTTAGCCCTGAAGATTAAGAGTCATTTTCACTTTTACCAAGTGAATGAGCCAAGAACAACAAAAAAAATTTGAATTCTTGCTTCCTTGATATGAGTATGCTTGAACAGTTTGAACCACTTTGCATCTGTTTATTACCCTGGCATCTTTTTACCCACCCAACTCTTACTCATCTTAAAAATTTTAAATTATTCCAGTTGTTTTTTTGGGGGGGAGTCGCTTTTGTTTGTTTGTTTGTTTTTTGAAACGGGGTCTCACTCTGTCATCCAGGCTGGAGTTCAGTGGTGCGTTCTTGGCTCTCTGCAACCTCCGCCTCTCCGGTTCAAGCGATTCTCCTGCCTCAGCGTCCCGAGTAGCTGGGATTACAGGCGTTCGCCACTACTCCCAGCCAATATTTTGTACTTTTAGTAGAGACGGAGTTTCACCATGTCGGCTGGGCTGTTCAGTTTTTAAAAGGTACCACATACACATGGCACAAAATTCAAGAGGTATTTTTTAAAAAAAGGAAGACAGTGGAAGGGCAGTTCCCATCCAGCCACTCTGTCCCCAGTCATCCAGACACCACCCAAAAGAAAGTCCCTCTTGCTAGTTTTCTGGGGGCACACAGATTTATTCCAGGCAGATACCAGCAAATACATACATAGGTCCTTTTTTATACAAGTAATAGCGTATTATACTTCATTTTTCCAGCTAACAAAATATCTTAGCAATTGTCCATCTTGGTACATAAAGAGCTATCTCTTTTGTTGTTGTTGTTAATTATTGCGTAATGTTCCACCATTCCACTGCTGGAAGGTTATGCAGACATTAACTTTTCCTCTTGGTGAATATAAGGCTATTTTCCATCTCTTGCTACTACAAACAATGTGTCACTGAAGTATCATTTCACACATATGCAAGTTTGTTTCTAGAAAGCTCCTAGAAGTAAGATTGTTGGATCAAAGGCTACATCAAAGGCAAAGATATTCTCAGCTGCCCTCCATGGAGGTGGTAAAATTTGCATTTCTACTAGCATTTTATGAACATTCCTACTTCCCCATATACTCACTAACCTGGTGATTTATTCAGTTTCATAACTTTTACCTGATAGGTGAAAAATGGCATTACATTGTAATTTTAAATGCAGTTTGCAAGGTCAGGCATGGTAGCTCACGCCTGTAAACTCCCAGCACTTTGGGAGTCTGAAGCAGGCAGATCGCCTGAGGTCAGGAGTTTGAGACTGCCTGGCCAACAGGGTGAAAGCCCGTCTCTACTAAAAATATAAAAACATTAGCCAGGCGTGGTGTTGTGTGCCTGTATTCCCAACTGCTTGGGAGGCTGAGGCAGGAGAATCATTTGAACGTGGGAGGTGGTGGTTGCAGAGAGCTGAGTCGCACCACTGCACTCCAGCATGGGCAACAGAGGAAGACTATGTCTCAAAAAATAATAATAATAAAATAAATAAATAAATGCAGTTTTCTTGTTTTGAGTAAATTGATCATCTTTTCATACTCTTCTCTAAGAGGAATTGTTTTCTTTTTCTGTGAATGATCTGTTCTTATACTCCATCTGTTTTTCTATCAAGTTGTTCGCCCTTTCTTTTTGATTTACAAGAGCTCTGTATATATGAAGGAAATTAACCCTGGGCCAACTTAAAGACTAATTAAAATCACTGAAATCATTCTCTAAATGTTCAGTTAAATTCCCCTGTGATTTTTTTAGGAGTAATTATCTCTATTTCTTCTGTGGTTACTGGTCTGTCTAGATTTTCTGTCTCTTCTAGGTATATTTTTATAAGTTATATTTTCTTTAAAATTCATCTATTTCATCCTAATTCTCAAATATATTTGCATATTCTTTTGATTTCCTCTGAAACTGGCATTATTTCACCATAATCATTTTTTATTTTAGGAAATAGTGTTTTTTCCACTTTTTTTCTGAATTAGATTACCTAATATTTTATCTATGTTATTTGTCCTTTTCAAGCAACCTTTAGTTTGTTAGTTCTAGTATTTGTATGACTTCTAACTCATGAAGATCCACTTTTATCTTTATAGATTTCTTTCTTGTGATTTCTTTAGGTTTATTTTATTGCTGATTTTCTAACTTCTTGGATTAATGTACGGACTTTTGATCTTTATTTTTTATTAATAAAAACACTTAAAGCTATGAATTTTTCTCTGAGTTCTGCTTTAGTGGTATTCCATCATCCTGATATGGATTGCTATTATTATCTCCATTTTCTGGATTTCTGCAACTTGATTTGATTTCCTTCTTGATTCAAGAAAGAGAGGTAAAGTTTGTTATGTTTCACTGTTAATTTCTTCTTGTATTGCATTGAGAATGTAACCATCATAGGAGGATTGGTGGAATTAATTTTTATTTCCTCTCCCATCCCCTTCCCATCCATGACTCAAATTTATTATTTTATATTTTTAATGTTTACCTTCATATCTTTAATATTAAAATTAATTATATCTCTATTAATTTCATATTTAACCTCTATCTTTTGTCCCTGGCTATATAAGATGAGGAAATCTGTGTATTTCAATTCCATTATTTCATATCTTCTTTCCCCCTTTCCCAACTATTCGTCAGTCATCATTTCTACATAGTTTTATTCATTCCACGTTTCATTCTGTTCCATAATCATGACTCTCACATAGGTTTTAGTCTTGGAGACAAATGGGTTTAATTCCCTGGTCAGTCCTCCGTCCTTCTGCCATAGTTTCTCCAAGTTCATCTGAAAGAAGGGATCACAGGACTTATTCCCAGAGACCTTAGATATTAAAAAACTAGAACTGATTTCTCCAGAGCCCAGCTCAGGAAAGGCTGGTGCAGCCCAGCTGCTTATCATACATAGGGAAGCTGCAGTCCAGAGACAGGAGCAGTGGCCCCCGTGGCTCAGGCTGGGGCCAGGGACAGAGCCAGAGCAAGCCACCTTGAGGGGGGCTTTCGCCTCCAACCCCTCTCATCCTCTGTCTTCCTGCCTTCTTAAGTAGGGGATGGGAAGGTAGCAGCGAGGACCCCACAGTGCTGGGGATGCCCTTTTCCACTCACCCCCTGGAATCCCACCTGGAACTCAGTGGGAAGCGACTGGCGGAGGATTCTCTCCCCTCCCCGGAGGATTAGCATGGCTGGGAGGCCCCCAGCAGCACATCCTCCCCTGAGAGAGGGAAACTGTGAGCTCATCTTTGCCGCCGACGGCGGGCAGAACGGGTGGGGCGAGGGGCTCCACCTGTTCCCGATAATCTCTCTAATCCAGCCCCATAATTATTCTTTATTAACAGAGGCTGCTGCCTTCGTTACACGCTGAAAAGAGGGCATCAAGAGTGAAGACACAGGGATCAGAAACTGGTCACATTTTCCAAAGGGGTTTATTTGCCACGACCAAAATAACCTCCCCAGGAAAAGGCTGAGTTCCTGCCTTGCCCCATCCTGGTGCCCAGCCTGGGAGGTCCAGGACCCACATCCCCCAAGCTAGGCCCAGAGGTCCCTGCCAGGCTCCCACGGCCCCCAGTCTTCATGCATTCAAACAGTTCCTAAGAGCAAGAATTTGCACAAGGCCTGGTACGGGGCTTTGCAGATACACAGGTAAATCACACATGGCCCTGCCTGCTTGGGGCTCGC